>NW_022900927.1:33316901-33321845 GCF_012274545.1 Fukomys damarensis | reverse complement strand
CCTTCACACCAAACTACAAATCAAGCCCTGTTTTTATTTTTAATTTTGAGACAGAGTCTTGCTAAATTGCTTATTTGCCTAGGCTGGGCTTGATCTTGCACTACACCTGCCTCCCACACCTGGCTAAAGGAGGTTCTTTTTTTTTTTTTTTGGAACCGGGGATTGAACTCGGGTCCTTGCGCTTGTAAGGCAGGCCACTGAACCGCTGAGCTAAATCCCTAAAGGAGGTTCTTAAAGTGAAAAAAAAATTTAAAAATATGCTATAGGATATGAATTACCAATATTGAACTAAGAAGACATTAAAAATTCTGAACAATGCAAGAATAATCAGTGAAATTGAGGCAATAATAAAAAAAACTTCCAACTAAGAAAAGCCCAGAACCTGATAGATTTACTGGTGAATTCCGCAAGAACTTCAGGGAGGCTATAACACCAATACTTCTCAAACTCTTCAATGAAGTTGATTTTTTGTTTTGTTTTTGTACTGGGGATTGAATTCAGGACCTTTCTCTTGCAAGGCAGGCAGCAGAACCACGGAGCTAAATCCCCAGCCCTTCTTTAATGACCTTGAAGGGGAAGGAGTACTTCCAGTGGTAGCCAGCATCACTCTGATGCCAAAACCAGACAAGGACACGACTGAAATAGAAAACTGCAGGCCAGTCTCCTTATTGAACACAGATGCAAAAATCCTCAGTAAGATGTTGACAAATAGAATGCAACAAATCATCAGAAGGATCATACATCATAAGACCATACCAAGTAGGTCTTATCCCAGGGATGGTTCAACATATGCAAATCAGTAAGTGTAATACACCACATAAACAGAAGCAAGAACAAAAATCACATGATCATATCAATAAAGGCAGAAAAAACTTTTGACAGAATTCAGTTCCCCTTCATGATAAAAACCCTGAATAAAATTGGTATAAAGGGACCTTACCTCAAGAAGATGAAAACCATATATGACAAACCAAAGGTCAACATCATATTAAATGGGGAAAAGCTGGAAGCTTTCCTTGTAAAATCAGGAACAAGGATGCCTATTATTACCTTTCCTTTTAATATACTACTGTATACATTAATCAGAACAGTGAGGTAAGAGAAAGAGCTATAAAGGATATGTGTAGGAAAGGAAGAAATCAAATTATCATTTACAGATGACATGATCCTTTATTTTGAAGACGCAGAAAGTTCTACCAAAAGACTTCTAGAATTAATAACCAAATCCAGTAAACACAACAAAAATGAATAGTGTTTCAGTATACCAATGATGAACATATCAAGAAAGAAATTAGGACAATAATACCATTTATAATAACATAAAAAAGTAAATTCTTAGGAATTAACCTAACCAAGGAAGTGAAAGATCTCTATAATGAAAACTACAGAGCTCTGAAAAAGGATATTGAAGAGGACAGCAGAAAATGGAAAGATATCCTTGTTCCTGGATAGGCAGAATCAATATTGTAAAAATGGCCATATTTCCAAAACCAATATGCAGATTTAATGCAATCCTAATCAAAACACCAGTAGCATGCCTCACAGTACTAGAGAAAAACATTTCTAAAACATATGGAACCTGAGGAGATCCAGATTAGCAAAAGCAACCCTGCAATAAGAGCAAAGCAGCATCACAATCCAAGGTTTCAAGTTACTTTTTACTTTTTTAAGTTACTTCTTTCATTATTGAGACAAAATACCTGACACCCAAAGTTAAAGGAGGAAAAGTTTCTTTAGCTCAGAGATTGTAGAGGTCTCAGTCCATAATCAGCTGGCTCCAAGGGAGGGTGGCTTGGCAGAGGAGAAATAGATTATGGTAGCCAGAAGGTAGCAAAGCAACAAGGGGACCTTAACAGTGTCTTTCTGCTCCTTTTATCTTATCCAGACTACTGGAATTAGACTGGTGCCAAAACAATCAGTGGACTGTTTTAGTAATCAAACACATTTAATTCCAGCATCATACACTCTAGATTCAGCCACCTCTGGAAAAGCCCTGTGACTGCATGAGGATTTGGGGGGACATCTAGATATAAACCCTAACATTGCTATATTACAAAGCTACAGTGATAAAAACTGCATGATGCTGGCATAAAAACAGATCTATAGATCAGCGGTACAGAACAGAGGACACAGAAGAAACCGTAGTTATCTGATCTTTGTCAAAGGAATTAACAGCATCCACTGGAGGAAAGATAGGCCCTTCAGTAAATGGTGATGGAAAAACAGGCTATCCACATGCTGAAGATTGCAGCTAGGTCCATATCTCTCACATGTACTAAACTAAAATAAAAATGGATCAAAGATTTACATATTAAAATAGAAACACTTAATTTGCTGGAATATAAGGTGAGTAAACTCTTGAAGTCAACGCCATACACAAAAATGTTTTGAACAGACCTTTAACTGCACAAGAAATAACATCAAAAGTCAACAAATGAGATCACATGAAATGAAAAGCCTTCTGCAGAGCAAAGGAAATAATGCACAGAATGAAAAGGCAACCTACAGAATGGAAAAAAAATCCAGCTACTCCGTGGAGAATACTACTATCCAGAATATATAAAGAACTTAAAAAAGGTAGACCAACAAAATATAAGATGCAGTCAGCTAACTGGCAATTGAAATGAGCAGACTTTTCACAGAAGAAGAAATACAAATGGCCCACATATACATGAAAAAATATTCAACATCTCTAGTCATTAGAGAAACGCAAATTAAAACAACACTGAGATTTCATCTTCCTCTAGAAAGAATGGCAAACAACAAGAAATTAAATAATAACAAATGCAGCTGAGGCTGCAGGGGAAAAGGAACCTCTTACATTTTTGGTGAGAACGCAAACTAGTGCAGCCATTATGGAAATCAGTATGGAGATTCTTCAAAAAACTAAAACTACAAATTTAATTTAATCCAGCTATTCCCCTTCTAGGTATCTTCTTAAAAGAGTTAAAGACATCATACAATGGTGATATATGCACATCAATGTTTATAGCAATTATAATTTATAATAGTCAAGTTTTAGAAGTAGCCCATATGTTTATCAATAGATGAATGGATTAAAAGTGTGGTATTTACACATAATGGAGTACAACTCTACTATAAAGAAAGATGAATTTGAACAATTTGTAGGGAAATGAATATACTTAAAAATATAATGCTAAGGGGAATAAATCAGATATGCAAGTTTAAATACTGCATAACTTCTCTCCTATGAGAAAACCAAAGCATAAATAAAGAGCAAAATAAAGTCTGCCAAAAAATGTATACATCAGGAAAAGAAAAACTTGTATAAGTATTTTAATATGAAATTTATTGAGAGATCATGAGATTAATACAAGTTACCTTTGGCCTCTACCCTTATAGGAGGTGTTCAAAGTGGTTACCATTAGTTTTCAGACATGCATTAGTATGGCGAACTGCTGAAGTGTGTATATATTTTTTGTAGACTCTATAAAGGAAAGAAAAGGTAGTATCTTTATACAGTGAGTGCTACTCTGTCATAAAGAAGACAAATTTGATTTATTTGTAGGAAAATGGATACACCTTGAGACCAGAAGTTTAAATGAAATAAAATGGACACGGAAGCCTAAATATTGCATGGTTTCTCTTATATGAGAAACTCAAAGTATAAATAAATGAAAGAGCAAAACAAAAGATAGGTATAAGAAACAGGGAGATAGAACTTTAGCAGAAGGGGAGGGGCCCATGAGATGGAAGGAGAGGGAAGGTAATAAAAAAGTTAAGAGGTGTTATATGCATGTACCAACTCACTCAACAAATGTAATCACTCTACTGCAAACATGTACCAGTAAAAAATAAACACAATACTTAAAAAATACTAACACAAAACAAAACAAAACAAACATTCAAAAACCTATGCTATGGGAAGAATGGAGAGGCAGAGGTGCCAGGTATAGGAGGAGGTTCTCCCTGGTGGCTGAGGTCCTGGAACACAGAGTTTGGGGGCCTCCAGAGACCCCCTGTCCACTGAGGCTGGGAGGAGGAAGATGTGGACAAGTTAGTCACCAGGGAGAGGGAGCTGGAGAGCTCCAGCCTGCTGACTGCTGTTCTCAAAAGAGTGACTGCTGAGTTTCTGTGCTATGAACCTTGAGAAGAATGTGAAACCGTGAAGCAGTGAGAAGAAAACAAAGTGCTCTTGTGCCACTTCCCTTCCTAAACCACCTCCTCTAATCAGAGATTGGCAGCAATGAGTCAAAGCAGAAACCTGGAAATCCCCATTTCTTCTGATCAATAAAGTTCTCATACTTCAACCCCGTAAGTGTCTCTTGAATCAATTTTCTCCTTTCCACCTCTTCTTCATCTTCCTGTATTGCTGTAGTGGTTTTCTGGCTCTCTAGGCTCATTTGCTCACACTTCTAATTCATCCATTGTATTGCTACCAGGCCAATCTTCCAAATATCCAATTATAGATTCTTTTTTATAACACTACTTAGAAGACTCCAATTGTCTTTAAGATACAGTCCAAATTCCTCTGCAAGATATACAAGGCACTTTTGAAAAGTAGTTCTTGTACATTTTCAACTTTATTTTTCACATTATTTGCTTTTTCTCCCTCTTCCTTTCTCCCCTCCCTCCTTCCCTCTTCTTTCATTTCTCCCTTCCTCCCTCCTCTTCCCCCTCCCTCGCTCCATTCCTTTCCTCCTCCTTCTATTTACAAATGTCTGCAACCTTTTGGCAACTGTGGAGACTAAGTGCTAGGGAAATAATAGCAACTTAGACAAAACTTCTGTGCAAGAGGAATGTTATAAATGTATATGAAAGTAAATGTTATAATCATAAAAATTTGTACAGGTGTAGGGAATACAGAAAGTAATAAATTTTAGGTGTTGGAGTCAGGGACTGGGCAGAAAGATGGAGTCAGGAAGTTTCCCGGAGAATATGACTTTTGAACTGAATCTTCCACAGGAACTTGGCCTCCTCCCC
>NW_022900927.1:33300353-33316707 GCF_012274545.1 Fukomys damarensis | reverse complement strand
GTGTGTGTGTGTGTGTGTGTGTGCTGTGAAAGTATGGGGAAGGAGGCAAGGATCAGATGGTGGAGTTCTAGACTCTAGCCTGAAAACATTAGGAGATAATTTGCAGGTTTAAGAGGGAGGAATATTACAAGTTAATTTACAATGTGAAAATACTGAGTTGGCTATAAAGCAGGTGGATGGGAAGGGTGTAAGACACTGTAGTCAGTGAGGTCACTTTGAAGGTTGTTGTTTAGAGGAGGGATGATTCAGGGTTAAGGGCTTGAACTAGAGAAAGAAAGAGGGTGTTCTAGAAATGCTAATGAGGTACAGATAGTCTCTGACTTAGGATTGTTCCTTTTATGACTTTTTTTGACTTTGCAGTGGTGTGAAAACAGTACCCATTCTGTAGAAACCATACTTTAGATTTTGAGTTTGGATCTTTTCCAAGCTGGCAATATGCTGTACTTTGTCTTGTGATGCTGGGCAGCAGCAGTGAGCAGCAGCCCCCAGTGAGCCACCACAACAGATACGCTCCAGTGCACTGCATTGCTGAGCAGCAGCACTTGGAAGTTAGGTGTATTAAATGTGTTTTGGACTTCTGATATTTTCAAGTTACAATGGATATGTCAGGCATAACTCCCTCATGAGTAGAGGAGCATCTTAGTACTTTTGATAGCAATGATTTTCAAAATGTGATGGTTGGGCTGATGCAGCCTGTGAAGTATTTTGTTACTAGCTTGTTAGGAGAAAATACAAAAATTGAGAGTAGGATTTAGAAATTTTTATAGCAAATCGAAGGAATAATTTTATGATGTATTTTGAAGTATGCTTTTCATTTCATTTTTCTAGTCATTTACTTTCACTGCATTTTATTAAAGTATTGGACATATAAATAGGAAATCCAAACTGAACCTTGTCACAGTTGGCTGAGAACAGGTGGACTTGGTGGTTATCAAGTCAGTTGGGAGAGGGTGGAAGGAAGGAGTCTAAGATTACTCTTAGGTTGCTGACAGTAGGGTATGGTAGTTATAGAAAATTACAGAAGCAACTCCTTTTTTGTAAAGGTGGAAGATTCCCACTTACCTATTGCCTTAGACTACACTTGTGCTCAAAATGCATTTGGAGAAGGATTACAATCTCTCATGCCTTTAGTTAGGTTTTTTTGCAAGTACCATTTTATTTACTGGAAACACCTCTTACCTTTTTCTTCATTTGGCTGAGACATAAAGGCAAACACTGTAAAAGCATTTATGTGTTAGAATTATACTAGATGCTTTACATTCATTATTTCATATAACAATTCTCACAATAACTTTGTTTTTTAAAAAATTAAGTTTATTGGTACATTTAAACCAAACAACCAGTTACATTTATCATTCGGGATCTTATATCTTTACATGATATATCTTGGTTCTTGTTTTTTCTCCTTACCCCTGCCCTCCCTTCACCCCCTTCACCCTTCCCTATTTACAAAGACTTTGTTTCCATTTTTTCACATTTTTCTTTTCCCTTATTTCCTTTCCCCTCCCTTCCTACTTCCCCGTTAGCCATTTTCTTCCTCTTTCACATATCAATTATGCCATTTGAACCTTATTTACACTTTTAGTTTTTCACACCAGAGAAACTATTTGGTATTTACTCCTGTGTCCTATTTATTTCACTTACAAGTATAGCCTCGATGTGCATCCATTTAGCTATAAATGACTCTAGTTTGTCATTCTTTATGGCTGAGTACTTCTCCATTTTATAGAAAAAAACACATATTCTTTATCCAGGCTCCAGTTGATGGCGTTTGGGTTGTTTCCAAGTTTTAGCTATTACCAACTGTGCTGCTATAAACATGGGTGAACTCATATCACTGTGGTATGAGTCTTTTAATTCTTTTGGAAAGATACCCAGCAGAGGGATGGCTGGGTCAAATAGAACCTCTAATCCTAGTTCTTTGAGATATGTCCATATTGATCTCCACAGTGGTTGCACCAGTCTGCACTCCCACCAACAATGGAGAAGGGTTCCTTTCTCCCTATAGCCCCACCCACATTTGTTATTACTTGATTTCTTTTTTTTTCTCATTGAGTTTATTGGTACATTGTAGGTATACAGTGTAGTTACATTCATTATTGGGATCTTGTACCTTTACATGACAGGTCTTGGTTCTCATTTTTTCCCCTTGTCCCTGCCCTCCCTTCACCCCCTCCTCCCCTCCCCCTTTACAAACACTTTATTTCCATTTTTTCATTTTCTCCTATTTTTTTCTTTCCCTTATTATCTTTCTCCTACCCTTCCCACTTTCCCTACACCTTTCACCCTTTTCTTCCTATTTCACATTAACCAGCATGTTTTGATTACCTGCTGTGTGTAAACTGCTGTTAAGGACCAGGGATACCTTCACTCTTCATTTATTACTCAGCTTATTTCATTGTAGTCGTGGTTGCCATGAAATGGTAAAATATCTAATATGCCAGAAGCACTCATGCTAGTTAATGCCAGGAAGAAGTCACTGGCATATCCCAAATCTTCGTTTGATCTTGTTGTATACATTCTCCTTGGTAGAGCCCCCATCTGCTTATGAAGAGCCCTTTTGTTTTTTAAACTATAGAGACACATTTCACTGAGGATGACAGTGCAGAGAAAGCCTCCACATTTTCAGTTTGTAGTTTAGTCCTCTGTAAATGCCTTCTTGTTACTGAGCGGAGTGTAAGGTGTGCTGTCCCAGAACCAGCTGCTAGCATATCATTTTGATATGAGTCACTACCCTTCACGGTGGCCTAGCTGATGTCTGATAAGTATTGTCAGTGTGCAAAATGCTTTACTCCAAAATGTTTTATTTATGGTAAACCAAGTCTGAAAATCTTAGGAACACAAGTCTCTTTGTGAGTGGGTGCTGTTTAATAATTTTATTTATTCTTTCAAAAAACCAACTCTTCAATTCATTTATTTTTTGTATTGTTTTCTTAGTTGCCATTGCATTGATTTCTGCTCTTATCTTTATAATTTCCTCTCTTGTTCGAACTTTGGGTTTTTCTTGGTCTTTTTTTTTCTAAGAGTCTAAGATTCATCATTAGGTTGTTTATTTGATCTTGCTCTGTTTTCCTAGTGTGGGCATTCAGTGCTATGAGTTTTCCATGTAGAACTGCTTTCACTGTGTCCCATAGATTCCTGTATGTTGTATTGGCATTTTCATTTATTTGTAAAAATTGTCTGATTTCTTCCTTAATTTCCTCTGTGACCCATTGATTGTTCAGGAGAGTGTTGTTCAATTTCCATGTGTTTGTGTAGTTTCTATGGCTTCTTGTGCTATTGGTCTCCAGCTTGAGTGCACTATGATCTGATAATATACAGGGAATAACTTCGATTCTTTTGCATTTATTCAAACCTGTTCTGTGAGCTAGTATGTGATCTATCTTGGAGAATGACCCATGTGCAGCCGAAAGGAATGTATATTCTGATTTTGTGGGGTGGAACACTCTGTAAACGTCTGTTAAGTCCATGCTTGCTTGGTTCAATTCTAGTATTTCCTTGTTGACTTTTGGCCTAGATGATATGTCTGTTTGTGAAAGTGGGCTATTTAGATCCACTACAATTGTATTAGTGCTTATTTGGCTTTTCATGTTTCTTAATATTTCTTTTATATAGTTGGGGGCATTAGTATTTAGTGCATATATGTTTATGATTGTCATCTCTTCCTCTTGAATTGTTCCCTTTACAAGGATGTAGTGTCCTTCTTTGTCTCTCTTAATGAGTTTTGGTTTGAAATTTACTTTGTCTGAGAATAAGATTGCTACCCCTGCTTTTTTCTGGGCTCCTGTCGAATGGAGAATTGTTTTCCATCCTTTCACTTTCAGTCTGTGGTCTTCCTTTTGCACTAGGTGTGTTTCTTGTATACAACATATTGTTGAATTTTGCTTCTTAATCCATTCTGCCAGTCTATTTCTCTTGATTGGTGAGTTGAGGCCATTGACATTGATGATTATAACGGATATGCACTGGCTTATTATTGTCATGTTATTGGCCTTTTGTTGACTCTTTTTACTTTCTCACCTTCTCCTTTTAATTTCTTGCCTTGCCTATTTGATTTGCTCTGTGGGGCCTCATGGTGTTGTTACCTTCATTGTCTTTTTCTAGGATATTGTTTAGAATTGCTTGTAGTGCTGATTGGTATTCATGTAGTTTCTCAGGTATTCTTTGTCATGGAAATGTCTTATTTCCCCATCCATTTTGAAAGAGAGTTTTGCTGGATACATCAGTCTAGGTTGGAGGTTGTTCTCTTTTAGTACTTGAAATATCTCATTCCAGGCTCTTCTTGCCCTAAGGGTTTGTGTTAAAAGTCTGCTTTGATTCTGATGGGCTTTCCTTTGTATGTAATTTGTTTCTTTTCTCTTACTGCTTGTAGTATTTTGTTCTTCTGTTGGGTTTCTGGGATCTTTATTCTATGTCTAGGTGTAGATTTTTTTTTTTGATTGTGGCTAGTTGGGGGTCCTATATGCCTCACTTATCTGAATGTCAAATTCTCCCCCTCTGTTTGGAAAGTTTTCTGTCACTAATTTTGTGAACAGCTTTTTAAAGTCATTTGTATTTTCTCCTGCTACTTCATGTATTCCTATCAGTCTCATGTTATTCTTCCTTGCATCATCTAGGAGTTGTTGGATTAATTTCTCATGATCCCCTACTATTTTTAAGAGACCTCTCTTTTCATGGTCACTGACTACAATCTTATCTTCTACATCTGAGATTCTATCTTCACATTCTTTTATTCTGTTGTGTACACTTTCAATGGAGTGTTTAATCTCCTGGATATCTGTTTGACTCTGTTTTATAGATTCCATTTCTTTCCTATGTTGGGCGTTTATTGTTTCCATTTCTTTCTTATGCTAGGCCTTCATGGCTTCTATCGTGGTCCTAACTAAGCTCATCTATTTTTTTGGCAGTTTCTGTTCTAGAGTCTCGAATCAAGACTTTCATTTTGCTCACCATCTCTATGGTTATTTGGGAAATTATTTCTGTTTTGAATTTTTCTAGAGCCTGATTGATCTGTTTTGTTACTTCTGTGCTTTGAGTTCAGGGTGTCCTGGTGGTTCACTATCGGCCTTTTCATCCTCATTTGCCCTACTGTTTGCCTTTGGTGAAACTGGAAGTCTGTCTTTGTGTCTTGCTTAAGTGTTTTCTCATTTTTATTTTTGTTGTTGGGCTGTCCTTGGTTTAATCTCTGGGTTATCACCCAAATCTTCCTGATAATAGTTGTGCCCTAGCTTCTGTGTTTCTAACAACCCACAGATGTTCTCGTCTTCATAACATCAGAGAAAACAGCCCATCAAATCAACCACAATCCTTTATCCCAACTGATACAATCAGCAACACAATATGATCAAGCACAACTTGGAACCTGACCACTTGTGGTAGTCACTAGTCTATCACCCTTAAATCATTTGAATTAAATTGAAATCAAGAAGCAGTCCAAAACATGTCTGCAGTGAATAAACTTTTCAACATAGTATATTTACCATTTAGGATGGGGGCTCAGACAGAGCTAGGACGAGAGGAGTAGATAAGTAAAACAATTGGAGAAGGTTTCACGTGAAGCCAGCGGATATAGAATGACCACACAATATTCAGGAAACTGTTGAATTTCAAAGGGATAGACAGAGTAGAAGTACAAGGACAAGAATATATCCCCTTAACAGCAATAGGGGCTCACTTTCCCTTGAAACCACTGACCCCTGTGTGAAGTAGAAAGACAAGAAAAGAACATAAAGAAAAGCAAAAAAATGATAAAAGAAGAAATCTGAGTTAGGGAAGGAGCAGAAACAGAAAGGGAGATGAGGGATAATATGGTGGAGCAAGAGACTGAGTTGGGCAAAGAGGACAGAAGAAAGAAAGAATTTGCAGAGTGGAATGAGGAAAAGAAAGAAAGAAAAAGGATTTGAAGGGCCTCTTTCAGACAATATCTCTGCTGTCATAATATACAACATGCGCAGCCATGTGCAGAACCAAGACCCCTGATCTCAGCTAGCTGATAGCAGACCCCTGCGATGCAGACTGACCTCGGGCCACAAGGCCCAGATTGAGTTTCCTGACCTCCTGAATGGTTGAACTCCACACCATTCTACTACAGATTTCCCATGCCCTTTCTTTAATTATGTTCAAAGTTGGGAACTCAGAAAAATACCCTTTATGACCACCTCTGCCTCTGCAGAGTGGGTCCAAAGACTGGCACAATCAGGAGGTCTGAGAGTGCACGTGTGGGGGGCAGTTGGGGGAGTTGTGGGGGTTCAGGGGCACCCGTGCAAGCTACCTTGCTGGCTCTGGAGGGATGGTGGCTCCCGGTGGGAGAGGGCATGGCTATCCTACTTGATTTCTTAATAGCAGCCATTATTTCTGGGGTAAGGTGGAATCTCAGTGTTGTTTTCATTTGCATCTCTCAAATGACCAGTGATGTGGAACAGTTTTTCATATATTTATTTGCTGCTTTAACTTGTTTTTCTGAGAAATGGCTGTTCATTTTTGAATTGGGTCTTTGTATTGGGGGGGGTCTGATTTTTTTGAGTTATTTTTGTATATTCTATATAGTGGTCCTTTATTTGAGGAGTAGTTGGTAAAACTTTTTTCCTACATTGTAGCTTGTCTCAGCTCTGTTGGTGATTTCTCTTGCACTGCAAAAACTTCTTTTTTTAAATTTTGAGTTTATTGGTACATCTAGGTCTACAGTACAGTTACATTCATTAATGGGATCCTGTACCTTCTTAACAATGAGATGTTGTTGATTCTTTGTTCTGTTCTCGTGCTACTGAGGATTTGTTCATAAAGTCTTCTCCTATGCCAATGTCTTCAAGAGTTCTACCTAATTTACTTTCCAGTAAGTTTAGTGTTCCTGTTTTGATATTTAGATTTTTAACCCACTTGGATTTTATTTTAGTGCATGGTGAAAGGTAGGGATCTAGTTTTAATCCTTGGCAAGATGAAAGCCAGTTTTTCCAACACCATTTATTAAAAAGGCTATCTTTCCTCCAGTGAGGATGGTTGGCTTCTTTGTCAAGGATGAGGTAGCTGAGTATGTCTGGTGTTGTTTCTGCATCTTCTACACTATTCCATTGATCCTTGGGTCTGTTTCTTTGCCCATACCATGCTGTTTTTATCACAGTGGCATTGTAGCATACTTTCAAGTTGGGAATTGTGATACCTGCTCCCTTGTCTCTGTTACCTAGAATGTTTTTTGCTATTCTAGGTCTCTTCTGGTTCCAAATGAGTTTTTGGATTGTTTTCTCAAGTTCTGTGAAATATACTGTTGGGATTTTAATCAGAATTGCATTGAATCTTTATAGGAGTTTTGGAAGTATGGCCATTTTTACTGTTTATTCTTCCTACCCAGGAATAAGGGATGTCTTTCCATCTTCTTATATCCTATCCCTTTTCTTCAGAGTGCTGTGATTTTCAGTGTAGAGGTCTTTTGTCTCCTTCATTAGACTGATTCCTAGATATTTCATTTTTTGATTGTTATTGTGAAAGAAATTGTTTCCCTAATTTCTCCTTCAGTGAGTCTGTTATTTGTGTACAAGAAGACTATTGATTTTTGAGTGACTTTGTATCCAGCTACTCTACTGAATCTGTCAATGAAGTCTAGCAGTCTTTTGGTAGAGTTTTTGGGTCTTCTATGTAGAGTACCATGTCATCAGCAAAAGTGACAGTTTAACTTCTTCCTTTCCTATCTTTATTCCTTTTATTTCTTTCTCTTGTCTAATTGCTGTGGCTAATATTTCTAGAACTATATTGAACAGGAGTGGTAATAGTGGACATCCTTGTCTTATTCCTGATTTTAGAGTGAAGTGTTTTATTTATTTATTTATTTTTGACCATTTAGAATGATATTGGCTATTGGTTTTTCTTAGATAGCCTTTACCAGGTTGAGATAAAGACCATTTATTCAAATTTTCTGCAGGGCTTTTATCATGAATGGGTGTTGAACTTTGTCAAATGCTTTTTCTGCATCTATTGAGATGACCATATGGGTTTTGTCCTTTACTCAGCTGTCCCTGATGTTCAGTCTGATTTTTGGCTGCAAGGCCCAAGTTGACATCTCTGACTTCCTGCTTGGTTGAACTCTCCAAGGTTCTACTGCAGGTTTTAGCTGTCTTTCTCCTGAAGTTAGAGCAGGTTCTAATGTTAGGTGAGGGTCCCTCTGACTTAACCAACTATGGTGGTGTGGGGTGCCCTTATCACAGATTTTCTTCACTTTTCCAGTGGGCTTCAATTTTTATCTAGGAGCCTCAGAGAGGCCCTCCTTTCTTTTGTTTGAGGGGTGGGGGGCACCATTGCGGCTGGGCTTCTCTGGTGTGAAGTGTCCTCTCACAATAACTTTGTAAAGGAGGGGTCTCTTTTTGTAGATGGTAAAACTGAAAGAGAGGTTAAGAGACACACTGAAGGTTACCCATTTGGTGAAATGGTAAGTCGGTAAACTAGTGGAAATTTGCTTTGAACCCAAAAAATGCAACTCAGGAACCTGTGTGCTTTAATCACTATAACAACGTGTCATCAAAACTCGTTTCAACTGTTTTTTCTTATTTTCATTAATGGGTGTACTCTCTTCATTTCCATAAGGCATGTGGACAAATATCTATCCCAGCATTGCCAAAACCTCTTTGAAGCATTCATTCATTTGCTACTACCTTGTATTTTCTAGACTGGGGGCGCTTTGAAGTCAGGAAGAATTCCAACTATGTGCTCAGTCTTTTCATAGGAGCTTGGCCAATGTTTATTGACTAAATGGAGGCACGAGAAATCTGGGCTTATTATTGATGAGAAATTAGGTGGGGACAGAAAATAGACCACATGGGCTAAAACTATAAATGTAGATTTGGATTAAATTGTCAAAGTTGCTAAACACTACTTTAGAATTTATGTAAACAGTATCCACAAGACCATGTAAGAATACTTCCACATCCATGGATACTAGACTTTACAGTGCTACAACTTTTTAATTCAGGTAATTAATCAGTGGTCATAAATCAGCATTAGCTAATTATCTGCTCAATCTTTACATTTCAGTTCCTCAGTTCTCAGATTCTGCACTTCCTCCTGATACCATTCTTAGGGACTATGTTTTATCCTGAATAATAGGTTCTCTCTGAAGGAGAATATAGTACGAGGTCATTAATCAAGGATGTGCTGCTGCATGTTTAACAACCACACCCACCCCCCCAAACATAATGTGTAGATTTTAAAAAATTCCATGTTGTAGCTGTTTGGGTCAAGGCCAATTTGAAGCTATGCATGTGACATTTCTGAATATGGAAGTAGGAAGAAATGCACAGTAGCAAACTGTTATGAAATGTTTCTACCACATAGTTATAATGGTCATTAAATGACCTCGAGAGCACAGATAACAGTAAAATGTAGTGAAATAATAAGGAAACTATGAGTTTTGGGTGCTTATTACCTCTGTTTTTAATACAAATCTTTAATTATAAGTTTGTATCATTTAATTTTTAATAATGTCAGTATTTAACAACTTCCTTACAAAATTTCTTAGAATTTAAAATATAAGCTGATGTGAGTGGACTGCAGGACACAAATGTCACTAATCCTTTTACCTACAGAGATAGTCAAGTCCATTTCCTGGGATTAATCTTATACTGAAGCAGATGACTTTAGAAAGCACTGTCTCAGGAGCTTCTCCCAGCAGCAATAGCTCTCAATCTGTGTTCCATTTCTCAATTCTCATAGTTCTTTTTTTTTAAAAAAAAATCTGAGTAATAGTTTCCCTCTGAATGTGAATACTAGTATCCCTCAGGCTCTCCACTGGGTCAAGGATGACCAAGTTGGGCAAGTTGTCCATGCATAGGGGTATGACGTGCATACTGGGTGATCACAGGCTCTCCTGCTTTCTGCTGCTTATCTGCCCAACACTGCTTAAATACATGCCCTTAAGTTTGGGCTTGCTTTGCCTCTAGCATATGACTCTTATCTACTCATGCTCTTAGTTTTGGGTCTACTGTTGTATTCGAGGTTCTGTATTCCTTTTGCTTCAGTAACTAATATCTGACCTTCATCCATGATCTGACTTGTGGGGCTGCCTGGCTTTGGCCTACATGACTACAACTGAAATCCAAATGCTGATAAACAGAAACATGAAGGGGGGATTAAGCAGATATTACTATTTTACCAATTTTTGCCAATAGTTACAAAGACTGTGATTGACTTTCTTCTAAATACTTCATGGAGTTTTTAGAGGGTGCCTAGGTTAAAATAATGGAACAAGTACATTAAACATAGTTCTCTTCTGTCAACTCAAAGAGGGTTTGGAGGAGATTGAGGAAATGCTCAAGCCTTCTATGTATTAATGTTCTTTATGCTATGGCCCCATAAGAAGAACACGTGGGCTCAATCTACCTGAAGACACTATGCATTTTTAAAACAAGACACACATACTTATGTATGATTAATTTACTGAGTAACTGAACCTAACAAAAACAAGACTCTTCATTGAGAAAGGAGGTTTGGCACTTCTCAATATTCAATAGATATTAGCAATTGTAACCTAATGTTGATATCAAACTAGTGTTAGAAGATTTTAGCTTTGAATATTATGGAATGATCTAGGAATCAACTTGAGAAAAACCACAAAGGAAAAGCACTTTAAAAAATTTATGTGGTTTTCTTAACAGGAATGAGAAGCTGGAGTTGCTAATGAGGAACTGTTGCTCTTGGATGGAAATAAAAAAAAATTGCTTGAGTGCTTGAAATTTCACAGTTCCACTACCCTTGCTGAGAGGTGACAGGGGCACTTCCGAGGCCAGGAAAAAGTTGCTGTGCTTATCACTGAACAGAATGAATTGGTATGGACTCAAAGGTGATCTGTTTTTTCTAATACTCAGGAAAGAAGTTTGGTTGAATGACATAGTAAATATCTGACCTAAAATGAGAAGTTGGGTTTCCTATAACAGGCTGAATCTCAGTGCTTTCTATAGAAAGGGAATTACCTTAAACTTTTTCCTGGTCCAAATAGGGTTAAAAAGGTATTCTAAAAAAACAAATAACTTAGTGAAGGAAACAGAAAACAGCTGATTTCTGGGACACATGACTGGTGAAGTTGTAGGGTTCTGTCCTTGAAGGAGCTCCACACTTGGTTTAATGTTTTGTTTTTGCCATCTTGAAATTCCTAGTAACATTTAAACGAGAGGGCCTAGAATGTCATTTATCACTGCTCTGCAAATGTGCAGCAGGTTTTGTTGGCAGGAGAGTATAAAAGGAGGAAATGGAAAAGGAGGAGGAAGAAGAGAAGGTAGAAGCTACAGGGCAACACTGAAAACAAGTCTTCAAGATGATTTATTTACCTAGCCAGGCAAGAGAAAGCTGAGAAGAGGGTCACCACAAATAGTAATTTGTAAATATCTGAATGTGCAAGAGAAGCTGTATTTATATAATGTTTACCACGTGCTAGGCTTTGCATGTGTAAACTTAATAGTCATCATTTTATTCCCATTTTACAAATGAGGGCAGGAGACACAATGGATATGAAAATCAGCAAAAGTCACATGAGTAAGTTAGTAACAGTGTTTAGATTCAAACCAAGGGAGTATGGCTCAAGAATGTTTTTTTTTCTTCTTTTGTTTTTTTAAATGTCATACCTTTCCCTTCTACTAAAGAGAGCAATGACATTGGTTTGCTAAAAGATGTTTTATCGTATCTGCTCAAACTAGTTATTGCTTGGAATTCTGAGAACTGATGAGCTAGGGTTTTTAAAGGCCTTCCGTGTGTCCTTGGAAGTTAGTAGTGAATTGTACTAGAGAACAAACACACTCTTCTCTCTTATTTTAAATTCAGTACTGGAATCATACTCAGGACCTTATGCTTTCCAGGCAGGCACAGTGCCACTGAGCTACATACCTAGCCTACTCTCTTCTCTTTAGAACATCAACTACTGACTCTATTAGGAAAGGGAAAAGTACTGAATAGTTTACACTTTAGTATCTTATACCCAGCATTCAATTTTGTCTCAGAAGTTTACATGCTAGAGGCAATATGTTCATCCTTGGGAATTTATACTATACTTTGTTCCTTTTAGAGAATTGGGAGACTTAGCTCATAGTGCTGGATGTGGAGCACGCTCTTTTTAAATTAAAGAGACTTCCCTTGACTTTATTTTCTAAGGTTTCTGTAGGCACCAGAGCATATTGGTTGAAAAGCCTGGGTTCTGGCATTCTATGGCTGCTTTTCTGGCCTTATGTTTGCATCTGTGATAGCAGCGAAAACAGACATCTCACATGGCTTTCTAGAACATTGCTAACTTCAGAATAATTGTTTGATTTATGAGAACTGGTATAGAATAGTAGAGTAGGAAGCTCTTGGGAAGTAACTTCTCTAAATCTTATTTTCATTGACAAAAACAATAATATCTATCTCACAGGGTGTTATAAAATTGAGTAAGATACTGTAGAAGTAGTTAGCATACAGCTGGCATATATTAAGTTCTTACTAAATTTTAAATTTCTAAAGTGGATATAGGTAATTCTCACACTCTTTGAGGCCCAGTATAAAATTGTTTAATAACATTTTTCCTATTTTTCTTCTTCATAGTTCATACTCTGCTAGGAGAATGAGATGAATGTTGGTTTTTACTGTACAGTGATACTTTTCTGTATTAATTATGCATTTTTAAAATAAACTTTAGAAAGACAAGTTGGTTTTTGTCCAGTGGTCCTTTTATAAAGAGCTATTTAAAAAGACATAAAAGAAATAGCATTCATTCATTATTTAATACCTTGTATCCTTGATTACATCAGCTTAGTCTGGCCATCGATCGGCCCTCAGTGCCTTTGCTTCAGCCAGACCTGAGAGCAAAATAAGCAGAGAGAAGGCAAAAAGTTGTTCATTTCCAAGGCCCCAGGTCTCTCCACCTCAGTGGTCTTTCTGTGCCTGCTGCTCTTTTCCTGCATGACCCCTTTCCTTCTGTCCATCAAAGCACATGGCTCATTCCCACCTTCTGAGCAAGAAATGAAACAAACCACTTTCCTCCTTAAACTTGTGCTCCCTTGAAGCAGCATTTTATCTTTCCCTTTTCTTTGGTTGCTCTACTTCTGCTAAAAATGGTCTTCACTTCTTTAACATCTCCCATTTCTTACTGTACTTTCCCCCTATGACTTTCCAAAAATCATTATCTTGAAATTATTTAAGGACCTCCTCCTCACCATCAGGGTGTGTGTGTGACCTTTTCTTCATCTTCATTCTTTTTGATCTGCTTGGAAATGTGACATAAACGACTAAGCTTCCGGGACATGGTTTGAACTTTTCTTAACATTTGTGCTTGGTTAGCTGATAGAAGATGTCAGTAATGCCAACTTTGCAGAATATTATGAGGATAAAACAAAGTGATAATATTAATGTATTTAGCAATTAGGAAGATTTACTTGGCAAGTACATTTACCTCCAATTCTGTTACTCTCATAGTCCAGATACTATACCTGTATTTTTATTTTAAGCTTTCTCTATTTCTTCCTTTCTAACAGATTGCATATATGTTTTGACCTGTAATAATAAAATCATGGATGGTAAGGGCTGGAAGAGATTTACAGAGATCACTCAGTTTACAGTGGAGGAAATGATGGTGTGGAGAGTAAACTGATTTGAGACAAGGATGCTTAGGAAGATTTCAACTTCAAATAATAGAAATCCCAATGCAATTAGCTAAACATATGATATTCCATAAGAAGTACTTAAAAAAAGTGGCATGTTATCATTGATTGATGTAGCAGTTCAGTGACAATATCAAGGGCCCTGACGCTTTGTACTCTCTACTTCCCACTGGCTTTGCTGTGATCAGCACACCCATCAGTCCAGAGGACAGCTCCTGGTGGTTAGAGGCCTGGAGCAGTTCCTAGTGTTTCATGTGGGCTAAACAATATCCAGTGAAAGGAGTGGCCGCTTCTTCCAATAGAGCTCTATTTAAAAATGAGTGTACATGACCCTGAATCCCTGGGGGAGATTCTGGCAATTTGGAGTTAAAATTTTCTTTCAGTAAGGCACGAAAAAGATTTAACAGCACCCAGATTAGAAAAGATGTAAAACTATTCACAAATAACATGATCATTTATATGACAAACACTATGCAATCTACAAAAATAGTTTCTAGAACTAGTAAGAGACCTTAGCAAGGTTGTAGGAGGCAAGATCATGTACAAAAATCAGGTGTATTTCTTTATACTATCAATGAATAATTGGACACCAAAATAATAACGACTTATAATAGCTTCAAAAGTATGAAATTTTGGGGCATTCATCTGAAAAAAAGATGTGAAAGACCTGTTCACACAAAAAACAAAAAATTCATTGATAAGAGAAATGAAGGACCAAAACAGAGAGATACACTGTGTTTACAGGAGGCTCAGTGTTATTGGCAGTAATTTTCTCTATAATAGTATACAGATTCAATGCAATTCCACCTGAAATCCTAGCAAGTTTTTGTTTTGTACATAGGAATTGATGAGCCAATTTTGAAATTTATACAGAAATGCAAAGGACCCAGAATAGTTCAAAGAATTTGAAATAAAAACAAAATTGGAGGATTTAACCTACCTTACTTCAAGGCTTATTCTTACAATATAGTGACCAAGACAATTGACAGATAGATCAGTGGAATCGAATGGAGTCCAGAAATAGACCCATAATTATATGATCAGTTGATATTAAACAAAGATATAAAGGCAACTCAGTATAAAAAGAACATTTTTTAAACAAACGCAGCTAGAACAATTGGGCCAGGGATTTAGCTCAGTGGCACCACACCAGCCTCAAGGTCCTGAGTTCTAGCCCCAGTACCTCAAAACAAAACCAAAACCAAAAACCAAACCAAACCAAAACACCCCCTCAAAACAATTGGATATTCATATGCAATAAACCTCTACAAAACTTCAATCCATACCTTGTATTATTTTTAAAAAAGTAGCTCCAAATGCATTACAGACCTAAATATAAACCTATAAGACTAGAAGAAAACATAAGACAAAAATCTTTGTGACTTTAAATTAGGTAAAGATTTCTGAGATGCAATATCAAATGCATAATCTGTGAAAAATCTGATAATTAGACTTTATCAACATTAAGAACTTATCTTTTTGAAAGACACTTAAAAGAATGAAAAGGTAAGCCAACACTAGGAGAAAATATTTGTAAATTATATATCTAATAAAGAGCTTATAGATAGAATGTATAAAGAAATGTAAAATTTCAATGGTGGTAATAACCATAATAATAATTTATAAATGGGCAAAAGATTTGAACACTTCAAGTTTGACAGTTCATGAAAAACTATAATAGCAAACAAAAACCTGAAAAGACATAAAAAATTGTTAGTGACTGAGGAAATGCAAATTAAAGTCATAATATATCACAACACACTTATTAGAATGTCTAAAATTTAAAAGAAGTAACTATACCATCTGCTAGGATATGGAACAACTGGAATTTTCATATATTGCTGTTGGAAATGTAAAATTATCAACCACTTTGGCAAATATTTATCAGTTATTTAAGAAATATAACCTAAACCTATTGTACAACCCAGACATTTTATGGGTATTTATCCAAAAGGAGCAAAGACATATGTCTGTATAAAAACTTACATGTGAATATTCATGGCACCTTTATTCATAATAGGCAAAACTTATAAGCAATGTAGATATCCATCAGTAAGGTGAGTGAATAAACACATTGTAGCACATCTACATAATGGAATACTACTCACTAGGAAAAGGGAAGAAACTACTAACTCCACAACTAGCATGAATCTCAAAAATTATACTGAATGTAGTTAGACTAAAAAGAGCCCATACTACATGATTCCAATTATAGAAAAATGCAAATGAACCTATAGTGATACAAAACAAATCAGACATTGCTTAGGTGTGGGGCAGGAGAGAAAGATTATAAAGGGGCATGATGAAATTTTTGTGGGGAGGGTGATGGTTATGTGCATTATCTTGATTGCATGGGTGGGTACATATATATGTCAAAGCCTCAAGTTTTGCATATTAAAATGCAATTAATTAGATATCAGTTTTACCTCAATAAAGCTGTTTAAAAAGGAGATATTGCAAGTAGGTAAAAACAGGTAAAGTATAAAATATTGGTGAAATCTTGGGAATCTGCTTTTCTGTACTGATCATTTCCAAATTCTACTGATAATTTTGGTACTCTATGAGTTTGTCTCAGTAATATTCCAGCTGCATCTGGTGACATCCTGGTGATATCCTACAGAATGTCTCCTAAATAGTAACTGCATATATAAATAGTAAATACACTTAACTAAAGATTTTTTTTTTTTTTTTTTGGTACCAGGGATTGAACTCGGGTCCTTGCGCTTGCAAGGTAGGCCACCGAACCGCTG
>NW_022900927.1:33229059-33300230 GCF_012274545.1 Fukomys damarensis | reverse complement strand
GAGATTTTTTTAAATACTGGGTTAAAGACTGAAAACATTCCTTTACACTGAAAGATATGAAACTTTTCCAATTGTTGCATTTACAATCGTCATCCTATAAGACTGAAGAAATAGTTCCTTTACGTTCAGGTTACTTGATCTCTTCAACTGTTGCAAATATCTTTTGCTTATAATATTTAAAGATATTTCTCATTACCTAAGTATTGGTAGATATTCTTTTTTAGATTTGTAATTATTTATTAGTGCTTTTATAATGTGCACACACATTTTGAGCACAAATGATATAAAGATGCAATGCTTATAGAAAAAAATAAGTCATTCTGTTTTTGTCACATTTCTTAGTATCATTTAATCCTGTGCTGAAACAATGAAACCCAAATCTTATCAAAGAAATAGGTCAATGATAAATCCTAAGAGTAATTTTGTTGCAGAGTTAAGGTGAACAAGAAACTGAGCTAAGAGGGAGCTTTATTTCAGTTTCAAGCATCTGACAAAATTGGGAAATTGGATAAAAGGAGTTTAGGAAGTGGTACTGGATGAAAATGTACTGATGTTTTCTATTTGTTCCAACATAAAGCATCTATTTCCTCTACACAGAGATGGCTAGGTAATGATCTCAAATCTAATGGAAGTGCTCATTTCCAGGGCTATTGTAGTTTTGAAATGGGTTTGTTTGAGGATTTGGGGTCTAATTTCATATTATTAAACTCTGAAATTACAGAAGCTCTTCCAAAGTAATACTTGAGCCTTAGGATGGCTTCACAGAGCACCCCGAGATTGTTGTGTACAAAGACTGAAGGGCTTCTTTGCAATACAATCCTCTTCTGCATAACAACCGGTGCTGTGTCTTAGTTCTTGAGATTCTCCTGAGCTGGTTTTCTTCCTTTGCTCAGTGCAGGAGAACAGCCTGAGAGGTGAAATGACAGCCAGTGAAAGTTTTGAAAGTAAGTAATAGGGCAGAGGTTAAGAGTTCAGCATTTGGAGGTGGGCCTGGGTTGGATTCCTAATTCCACCATTATCTCTGTGTCCCGGGTTCCAGTTATTTAAACCTTTCAAAGTCCAACCACCTCAGTTGCAGGAAGGGCCCCATGAATGCTAAAAGTTTATCATGATGCCTGGCACAGAGAGTGCCCACCCAAATGGAAGTTATTAGTGTTATTAACAGAAGTTATTTTAGTTTTACTTCAAGAAAATAGCTTCTTTTGTTTTTATGCATGAGTTGCAGACTGAGCTTTATGTATTCACATTGTCATTGTTAAAATATTCTTATTGTGCTAATTAAAAATCCAAACCTGCGAGTGTAGATGTGGACATTTTTCTTGGAAACAGTTCTGGGAGTGTGATGGTTGTATATCTAGCACTGAAAGGCCAGCCTAATTTGGTCACAAAAGCATATATATGTTAGTGTCTCCAAATTGACAGATGATGTTATGAGACTCCAGATAGTGTTCATTCAATTCACTGTGGGCAGGAAAAAGACCTATTTTTAGGGAAAGGGAAGGGAAGACCAAACTGATGAAAGATAGGATTCTCCTGTATCCCTTTTCTACCACTGCTGTTATCCATGTTTATGAATAGCCCCATTTTTCCTGAAGTTCCTTTATCATCACTGTTCATATTCCTCTCCTCCCTTTCTACTCTATAAATGGCACATATTATGAAAGAGCAAATACTTCACACCATCCGCAGAAAGTCAGAGGTGGGGGTAATGCCTTTTTAATCCTGAACACCTGGTCTCCTTTTATTTGGCTGCCAGTAGGAGAAGGTTTCTTGATTGTTCAAAAAAGTCTTCTTATACTGGTGCTCACAAATGACTGAAAAGGTCAATACATTTCAGATCTGCTTGGTAATCCAGAGAGATAGAGTTCTGCAAACACAGAATTTCCTTTTTAGGTTGAATCTGACATTCTGAAAAGCCACCCCTTTCTTACCACACTCAAAGTATTTACCCAAGCTTTAAACACTGAGTAGCAATAGTGTGGCAAGAGAGCCAACATTAACCACAGGATCCCTTTGCAAAGGAGCCTTGTGCACCTCATCTCATTTAGTTTTCATGACAATCTCATGAATAAAGCATCAAATTTTCCATATTTCATAGGTGAGTATGGGCTTCAGTAGGCCCCAGCAAGGAGGGGCTCACTCTAGTGCAGTTTCGCTAAGCACTGGTGACCTCTTGCAAGACTTACTGGTCCTTTCTAGCTGACCTCCCCCCTCTCTGCAGTGCTATCAGCTACAGAATTTTAATACAAGTGTATCTTTGCCTACCAGGCAATATCACTTACAGCAGGATGTAACTCCTAATTCTAGTCACCTGAGGCCAGCCAATTTGTGGGACAATAGGCAAGTGCAGAAACCATCCTACTAGGCAAGTAACTGTGGGTAAGGAGAACTCAGTGGCAGAGTGCTTGCCTAAAGTATGAGGCACTGGGTTCAATCCTCAGTACAAAATAAGTAAAAAAAATAAGGCAGTGACAACGGAACTGATATCTCTCCTCAGCAGTACAGCAACAACGTCTGTCCCCCTAAATCTCTTCCCTCTGCCTTGTTTATATACAGGTGGGCATGGCAGTTCTTTTATATGGCTGAGGTGGTAGGATAAAGAGGTCAGTAAACACTGCAGGACCAGTGCTGGAGTACTTAGCGATTTTGGTCTTCAGTTATAATTCTGGGATAGCAAGGACATCATACACATGTGCATTATCAAATTAATCCTTATAAAAGCCTTTGAGGGAGGTTCAGTTTCGTGGCATAGTAAATATGAATGTGGCCTTAGGCTATGGCTCTTAGACATTGATGTGAATATCAAACTGGACAAGTTGTTATTTGTGTGACTTTTACCTCCCTGTACTTGTTTCCTGTCTGTCTGTTTTTTTTTTTTTTTTTTTTTTTTTTTTTTAAATTTTTTTTTTTTTTTTTTTTTTTTTTTTGTACCAGGGAGCGAACTCAGGTCCTTGTGCTTGTGAGGCAGGCAGCAGAATCACTGAGCTAAAAATGAGATAACCTACATGGTATTAAATGTTTTGTGAATGTTCACTAATATCTTCATTTTCCAAGTGAGAAAACTGACACCCAAAGAGATTTTGTAATTGCCCAAAGTTACACAGCCAGGGGTGTCTCACAAATTCATGCTCATAGTCATTCCTCAGTAGGGGCACATCGTTGCCCTTTCTGTATCCAGGCCCGTATGGAAAGTTATATTACTCATCATGGCACTGGGGAGGACGGACTGACTAGCTCAAGGCTGGAGAGGAGCGATTTGGGAGGCTCCAGCTCCCCCTAGGTCCCTTCTGATTTACAGACTCTCCGGCTTCCCGGAAGAGAGAACACGACCTGGCAAGGCCAACGGGGTCAGATGAGTCTTCTTGGAGGAAGTGATGAGTTAGTTATAGATTTAAAAGTCAGTTAAATTTAGTATGAAAGTAGAATGGATACTTCGTAGTAGCTTTTTCAAAGCACTAGAGTTCCTAAATTAAGGAACATATATGGAAAAGGCTTTGTGAAATGGGTATCAATCTTAGTTACTATTCTTAAGGAAAATAGACAAAATATTTGAAAGTAAAAAGTGAACCACATATAGTGCTTACAGAGATGGGCCATTTCTAACAGACTTTCACTTGGGGAAATTTATAGCTATAATAGAACTTTCATTCATTCATCTCTAACCAAATAAAAATGAGCATTAGCTGCCACTAAGATTTGTTATCAGGCTTAAGCTATTTTTACCAAGTAACTGAAGCAAGCAGGAATAGATCAAGAATATGATTAGCTCCAGCCAAGTGTGTCTTTAGAGTTCAGAATATTCTGGCCTTATTTTGTCATAGGCTTTCTCTATGTGATGGTCCCGAGGTTTCTTAGATGAGCCCTTGTCCAGAGTCACAAGAAGCTGGACCCAGGAAGAAAGCTTTGGTCATTAGGGTGGCAGGCACAGGGGGGTTTGTGGCTGTCATTCAGATTCTCTTGCTTAATGACTGACATCTGAGTGACTGAGTGACATATGGAAAGGGGAGGGGAAAGTGGTGACTGAAAGTTGTTGTCATAGGGCCAAGGACATCTCCACTGGTCCTCTATAAGAGAGAATGTGTCAAGAAAGGAAGACATTTTCCCAACTCTGCAGCACAATGCTGGAAAGCATCACTCTGATGGCTCTGTGTCATTAGTGGTGGCAGGAGATGGCAGTGTCTCTAGCAACAAAAGGATAGGAGCCACAGAAGAAGAGAGAATAGCAGGTCCAAGGAAAATAGTGATCAGATTTATTTATGGAAGATGTTTGTAGGCAGTGTGATTGGAGACAAAGAAAAAATAGGAAAACATGAATTACACATAGAACAAGTCCCAAGTAGTTAAATGCTGGGACATTTCCTCAAGTGTTCATTGCCATTTTGTTTCTGCGTTCTTCAGTTTCATACTTGCTGAATTCTAAGATGAGCTGTGTAGATCAGTTGATATCAAAGTGTTGTCTGTTCTAAGAAGATTTTTTTTTAAAGAGAGTTGTTATGGTTTAGATCTAAAATGGCCCACAAAGCCTTGTGTGTCTAGAAAGTGATTGGATTATGATGGCAATATAGCTGACTTGCTATTAGGAGGTGGGGTCTAGTCAGAAGAGGTGGGTTGTGGGGGCTATGACCTGGAAGGGTGTGTGTCTCTTCTTGGCTCCTCCCCTCACAGTCTGATTCCTGGATGCTATGAGGTGAGCAGGTTTTCCACTGCTATGCCCTTCTCCATGCCATTCTGACTTGGAGCTAGTGGACTATAGACTGAAACCACTACAAACTGTGGGCCCAAATAAGCCTTTCTTCCTTAAAACTGTGGAGAATGGGTAGTGTGTCTGTTAAGAACGCCACTAAGAGTTAATTTTAAATTTGTCCAAATTTTCTTTCTTGAGTTTATTGCAAAATTCAAGTCAAGTAACTTGCCCTAATGCATCAATATTTTAAAAGCTACCAATCTTACATATGCAGAAAAGGCTTACAATCCTTAATAATCTTTAATGTAACACACATTCATTATATATGAGCCCTCAAAGGAGAAACTTGCATTGTTCAGAATCCCAAGTGCTACATAATGGTGGCTTTAGGACAGTGAAATGTCACACATTTGCTTTGTAAAACCATCATTGAATGACCTAGTGGTTTTAACCCTGCAAATCATCATGACTGTTTGGTGTTTAGTAATCTGGACCAAGCAAAAGGAGAGAAGTTTCTCTGATGTGGCATTCTTAGCAAGATATTCTCTTTGTAATTTGACTCTTGGAGAAACATCATTCTTAGAGAAACTGACTCATCCATTGTGGCTGAACTCAAATGTTACCTCCTCTGTGAACTGGCTCTGATGCCTCAAGCTAGATGAGTTGCTCCCACAGACCTTGATATTTACCTCTGTTATGGCACCGTCATCACACAGTACCTTAGCTATTCATGTGTTTGTTTACCCAATAAGCAAGAAACTTAGGTTGTGGGTAGGGATGGTTGGCAATGGAGGCACTCACGGAACAGATGTTTATGTAATTAAGGAGCATACCTATTTTAAGTAGGATACTACATTTAAAATATGGGTAAATCTGTATGCTTGTACACACCAAAAAAATAATATTCAAAAGACCATTGCCATCCAGATGTGGAACTGAAAAAAATAATTTTGGGATATTGCTATCTTAAAATCTCTTCTCAGTGGAAAGATTCAAAAGGTCAGCATTTTGAGGTGAATGAGTGGGGGAATGAGTAAAGTTTTTTTTTTTTTTTTTTTTAGTGTGTATTTGATTCGGTGTGTGTTTAAAGCTAGGGTGAAGGAAGGACCTGTGTTTGATATTTGTTGAGTGATTCCTCTTTACCAGGCTCCTTATTAGGACATTTGCATTATGTACCTTTTATGTTGGGTGCAACCATCCTGCCGGTTGGTTTTAGCAGTACCTTTTGTCAAATGGGGAAACTAAGATGTAGAGAGGTTCAGGATTGTGAACAAAGCCATTCATCTAGAAATTAGAATTCTACCCTGATCCTGAAAAAACTTTTAGCATATGTTTGTATGTGCCTAGGACAAAGAGAGAATTCAGTTGTTATTAAGGTAAGAGGAGCAGCACTCATCCTGTAGCCTGCACTTCCCTTCTTAAATAAATATCTAGTAAATAGGGTGAGTGAGGGGAAAGGGTTTGAAGTAGGCAGTTTGTTTGTTTCTGGAACATGGACTCATAGTCAGACTACCTGGGTTCATAGCCTGGCTCTGCCTTGTTTTAGTTGTATGACCTTGGGCAAATTATTTAACTTCTTGAGTCTCAGGCTCTTTATGTGCAAAAAATGGGTAGAAGTTAACAATCATTGTTCATCATCTCACAAGATATTGTTAGGATGAAAAGCGAGAATGAGCATGAGCACGTAGCAGAATGCTTGGGACACACTAATTGTCAGGACATTTTCATAATTATCCACATACAAGTAGTTGCTCATCTTTCTACTTTCTTAGTGTTTTGTAGATACAATCTTAAAGTGGAAGAGAAGTTCACTGAATGTTCTCTTCCCAGTGATTGATACCCTAAATACTAGGTTTATAATCATTTTTTTTTTTAGTACCAGGAATCAAACTCAGGACCTTGTGCTTGCCAGGCAGGCACAGTTCCACAGAGCTAAATCCCTGGCCCCTTGTAATCATTTGAGAGAAGTTGGACTCCTGGCTCTGCCTTGAAATCTGTGGGGCTCAGTTTTCTCACCCATAAAGTGATCAAAACTCCACCTGTTTTACAGAATTCCTGTCAGGTCTACTTGAGGGTACTAAGACAAAGAGTACGGGAAAGTGCAACCCGCGCTATAAGTGAGGGACTCCCACATAAGACAGGAAGCCTAAGTGGACCCCTAGTAAAGAAAAGGGCCTTGCAAACTACAATGCATAAGTATACATAACTGATATTTAAACTTATTTCAGAATATATTACCTACATGATTGGCTTCACTTTTTGACATAACCTTTGAGTTTTATTTCATTAATTTTTAAGAGGAATGCTGTGAATTTTTTGTCGGCTGTAATTATCTCCAAAAGTTGGTGTATCACTTTCCAAAAGTTGTTCTTAGTAGTACTTTGGTATTCTGCAATGCTTCAATCACTGGCTGTGTGAAGTGAGATCCAAAATAAATGTAGGCTATGGAATTTATTTCTTGCTTTCATCCTGAATGATAAATGCACGAGCTGAGGGTGTATGTGTGTGAACACAAGTGTATACATCTTGAATTTGATCCTAAATTATTCCCTGGGTATAAATAAGACAGTTTGAAAGGAACATTAACTTTTTCAGGTCACTAGGGTTTTCATTAGAATGCTGGACTATAAATAGTTCCCTAGAGGTGTAATGGAAATGATGTACCATTCCTTCTCCTCCCAATGGGCACGGAGTAGCAGAGAACAGCACTCACTAGCAAGTGTTTGGCTCACTGTGTGCTGGACTTATTCATAAGGTCAAATTTTGGATTAGCCTTTGAGATGAAAAAAAGAAAAAAGCAGTCAAGGGCATCTTCATGAACATTTTGTTTCTTAGGGAAAATAACTTTACATGGGATTTACCTAGTGTACCACATAAAAATTCTTAGCACAGCCTAACTAGCACAGTGTATTTCCCCTAAGTTGTAAATGTCATCATCTTTGGTACAAAATAGGAAAACCCTTATTTTGCAAATAATCTTGCCAGAATTTCTCCGTCATGGTCTCATAAATAACTGTGGCATCCATGTAGAAAGGGATAATTGAGTTATTACCTGGTGAATTCAGATGACAGAGCCACAAGAGGTAATACAGAAAACCTTTATTTTGTCTTGTTGTCTTTTAGAGCAAGGTTATTTGTCTAAGGAATCTAGAGCATTAGCTTTACTGTTTCCAAAGGATTTTGTCTGAACTTATTTCTGTGAGGCCCACTGAATGGGCCATGCTGGGATGAAGTGGTTTTGTAGAACAGTAAGATCTGCCACAAGCTGGTTGTATCTGGTTTTTAGTAGCTGTAGCAGTTTGAGGGCACAGACTGTCGCCTCTTTATCCTTGTCTCTCCCTGGTGTCTTGAACATAGTAAACCTTCTTCTCTAAATAGTTATCAAAAGTATTCAGGTTCATTTTGTCATGAAAATAATTTTGTGCCTCCCAGGAATCAGATAGTGTTTGAAAAATATAAATTCATTTAATGTTCATTATTCCATTTGATCTAGTTTTGCATGGGGACCCATATATATTATTAAAATATGAAGTATATGTGATAGGAAAATATGGATCTGACAAGAAAAATGGCAAAAATTGGGTAACATTTGGTAAATTAGGATAAAATTAATGCAAACTTGTTGACTTAACAATTCTCATAGATTGAGTTTTTGAAAGCTGTTTGCATGAAAGCTATTATACATTATATAGTTAGTGTTACTCTCCGCCCTCTGTAGTACTGGGGATTGAATTTAGGACCTTGTGCTTGTGAGGCAGGAACGGTGACACTGAGCTAAACCCTGGCCCCACTTTTCTCTTTTGATAGTTTTATTTTATTTATTTATTTGAGATACTGGGGATCAAACCTCCACTTTGTGCTTGCTAGGCAGGCGGCAGAACTAGTGAGCTAAATTCCTGGCCCTCTTTTGATAATTTTATTTTTAAGTAAGTCAGAATATCAGGTGAGGAGGTGCTTGAAGTGTGTGTGTGTGTGTGTGTGTGTGTGTGTGTGTGTGTGTGTGTAAAGAAGGAGTAAATGTTACCTTGATAAGATGAGCCCTGTTTAGAAGGATAATGATCATTAATTGAGGGGTTAACATGTGCCAGGCAATCTTTAAAAACACTAACATATTGCCAGGTGTGGTGGCACATGCCTGTAATCCCAGCACTTGGGAGGCTGAGGCAGGAGGATCGCTGTGAGTTCAAGACCAGCCTGGGCTACATAGTGAGTTCCAGGTCAGTCTCAACTATGTAGTGAGAGCCTGTCTCAAAACAAAACAGAAAAACAAACAAAAAACACTACCTTATTTAATGTATGCTGTAGTTCTATGTGGTGACTGTTATTTCCATTTTTAAGATTGATAAGCTAATATTCAGAGGTGTTTAAAAACTTGCTCAAGCTCACATAATAAGGGGCAGAGCTACGACACAAACTCCAAGCTCTCTTACTAATAAATTAGCATGCATCCCACATTACAGCCTTGATGCAGAGGAGGCACCTACGCATGGTGATTCTTAACAGTGTCAAAACATCTTTTCTTTTGAGACACCACTTGTCTGTAATTATTACCTGTAAAATCTTTCTTTGAGCCTTAAGGCTAGATTAAGGCCTTGCTTATGTAAAGCAATAAAATGGTCCAATCTTAGCTTCCAGTACTGGCAACATTTCTTGGGAAGTCAGTAATCCAATAAAAGTAAGTCACTTGAATAAAAGGAAAAATAAAAATAAAAACAAAACAAAACAAAAGCAACCCAAAAACTAAAGCGAGAGAGTATTTCATGCTTTGTCTTTACTTAATGCAACTAGTTAAGCAATTTGGATGCTGAGCAGGAAGAAATAAATGAAAATGTTATTTCACTTTTCATAATCTGTTGAATTAATATTCTAGAGTTTTTACTTTTAGGCAGTCAAGAAGGAGCCCCAAGGACGTCCTGCCAGAGGAAGAGGTGGAAAAGTTTTCTGTTTAGTTAGTGGATCCAGGAGCCATGGAAGCACTTTTCTCTGGAGGAGAATGGCAATTTATGAGAAGCATTAGCTAGTTTCTAGTCAGGCTTTTTTCTTATGAATACAGGATAGTTACAAAGTTAAAATTAAAATATAATTTATCTATCTTAGTTTTTGTTGTTGTTGTTGTTCAAGTGCTGTTATATTCAGAAGCAATCAAAACAGCAAATAGACTCACTGAGATACAAACTCCTAAATTTGGCTTTTTGTTGTACTGTGTGCTGGGTACAATGCTGAACAAAAGAAGTATGATTCCCAACCTCTTGGAGTTTATAGTCTTGATGTAAAAGTACATAATATCTTCACATGTAGCATGTGAGGACTAGTAAAGAGATCACATCGGAAGAAAATTCAGCAACTCAGAGGGAGAAAAACTGCCTTTAAAAGGCCTCTGGAACAGCCTCCATCTGAGAATGTCCAGAGGGGCTGTGGTAAGGCAAGATAATGGAAAGGAAAAGAAGGGCTCTAGAGCAGCTGTCAGTTGTTGGAAGGCATCGATAGCATCAGGAGATTGCACTGCTCTTAGTTGGGGCTGTTGGTGCCTGGGCCTTAAAAACTCTGACCAGAATGGGTTCCATAGTGTTTTAATGCAAACCATCTTTTATTCATTGGTGACTTGAGTAGGCGCCTATGAACTCTAGCAATCAATAACATCTACCTTCCCTGAAGAGGCAGTCACACTAATTAAACATTCATTCATTCATTCATTTAGTCATTTATTTAATTCACATGAAATGTAAAATTATTTTAAAGTGAATGTTTCAGCAGCACTGAGTATATTTATAATGTCATATTACTATCAACTCTAACTAGTTCTGTAACGTATTCATCACTCCACAGGGAAACCTCATAACTATTAAGTGGTTGTTTCCCATTACCCTTCCCCCATGCCTCCTGTAACTGCAAATCTGTGTTCTCTCACTCTGGATTTACTTATGCTGGGCATATAATATAAATGGAATCATATAATATGTGCCCTTTTGTGTCTGGATTTTCTCATTTAGCATAACATCTTTGGGATTCACCCATACTGCAGCATGAATCAGTACATTATTCTTTTTGCGTGTGCCAATATTCCATTATGTGTATATACTACGGTTTGTTGATCTAGTCATCCATTGGAGACATTTGGACTGTTTTCCCCTTTTAGCCGTGCTGAAGAGTGCTGCTGTGAACATATGCATATGTACTTATTTGAACACTTACTTTTAATTATTTTGGGTGTAAACCAAGGAATAGAATTGCTTAGTCATATGGTGATTCTATGTTTAACACTTTGAGGAACACCAAACTATTTTCTTCTGTAGCTGAGCTGTACATTCTTATCAGTAATGTAAGAGGGTTCTTGTGTTTTCATGTCCATGATAATATCTGCGAGTTTCTATTTTATTTGAATGTAGCCACCCTACTGAGGGTGAAGTGGTACTCCATTGTCGCTTGATTTATATTTCTCCACTGACCAGTGATGAACATCTTTTCATGTGTTTGTTGGCCATGCATCTTGTTTGGAGGAATACCTACCTATTCAAGTCTTTGTGCCATTGTAAAAACTGGGTTGTCTGCCTACAATGTGGGAAAAATTTTCACCAGCTGTTCCTGCTGTTCCTCAGACAAAGGTCTACTATCTAGAATATATAAAGAACTCAAAAAAATCAGACCCCCCCAACTATAAAGACCCAATTAAAAAATGGGCATCTGAAATGAACAGATACTTCTCAGACAAACAAGTAAAAGCAGCAAATAAATATATGAAAAAATGTTCCACATCACTGGTCATTTGAGAGATGCAGATGAAAACAACACTGAGATTCCATCTCACTCCAGAAATAATGGCTGCTATCAAGAAATCAATCAGTAACAAATATGGGCAGGGTTGTGGGGAGAAAAGAACCCTTCTCTGTTGTTGGTGGGAATGCAGACTGGTGCAACCACTGTGGAAATCAATATGGAGATACTGCAAAAAACTCGGGTTAGAAGTCCCATTTGCCCCAGCTATCTCTCTGCTGGGTGTCTTCCCAAAAGAATTAAAAGAATCATACCACAGCAATTTATGCATACCTATATATTTTTTAATAGCACAGTTTGAAATAGGTTAAACTTGGAAATATCCCAATTGCCCATCAACTGGAGACTGAATAAAGATGTGGTTTTTCCATAAAACAGTGTACTACTCAGCCATAAAGAATGAGAAACTAGAGCATTTAAAGGTAAATGGATGCATATTGAGGCCATACTCATAAGTGAAATAAATAGGACACACACATATAAATAGTGAATTGTTTTTCTGGTGTGAAAAACTAAAAGTGTAAATAAGGTTCAAATTGTATAATTGATATGTGAAATAGGAAGAACAGGACTAAAGGAGGAGGGGAAGTGGGAAGGGTGGGGGAAAGGAAAGAAGGGAAAAGAAAAAATAGAAAAGGAAAAAATGGAAACAAAGTCTTTTTTGTGTGAAGGGAGGGCAGGGGTATGGGGAAAAAATAAGACCCAAGATACATCATGTAAAGGTACAAGATCCCAGTGATGAATGTAACTGTATTGTATACCTAAAAAGTACCAATAAACTTAATGGAAAAAAAACTGGGTTGTCTGTCTTTTGTTGTTGAGGTGTCATACTATTGGAGCCACGTAGTTTAGCTTTGTTTTGTTGCAAATGGAATGCTCACAGCAGTCCTGGTGGTGGGCACATTGGTAAGGCATAGAGAGCATAGGAGAAGGTGACCTTGGGGTGTGGGTGAAAGGGTATAACATCAAGATATGTCTTCCCATAACTCAGAAGAGGAAGTGGTAACTCCATCATGGCCCTGTGATGGGTATGCGTTCCTAGAATTTGTGACCTCTACTCCATGCATTATGCTCATGTGTAGCTCAATTTAAGAGCTACTGTTTCCAGGTGCACTGCACACACACATTATCTCACTTAAACTTCATAGTCATGCTGGATTTTACTGGTATTCTAATTGTGTGTGTGTGTGTGTGTGTGTGTGTGTGTGTGTGTGTGTGTGATATTGCGGATCAAACCCACTATTGTTCTAATTTTCAAGGTAAGAATTACAGCTTGGGGAAATTAAGGAACTGGTTCAGAATCTCGGGTGGAAGAAGGCTGTATGGTGAAGTATTCCTTCCTCACAGATTCAAGCCCTTTTTCTATTACTCGCTTGCCTTATGCCGATGCCCCCAAGCTCTCTCTCTTTCTTCAGTGCTACCTTCCACAATCCGTTCTCCACATTGCTGACACTGGCATTTCATCTTAAATGTAAATCTTATCCTGCTACATCCCTGCTTGAAGTCTTTTAATAGCTTGTCATCCTTCAGGATCCCTTATCTTCCCTTTTAAATTGCCATCTTCGGCTTCCCTCATTTGTGCTTTGCTTTACAGCCATGCCAGACGACTCCCTGTTCCTGGAAGCTATCAGGCTGCTTTGTAACCTTGTCCTCATGACATAGAGTCCCCTCTGTCAGGAATATGTGAAAGACTCCCCTTCCCCCCAGCACTACATGATGAACTTTCTCCCTGCCATAAAATGCATAAATATTGGCAAATGAGGTAGTCAGGGGAAGAGAAGAGAGGAAACTGTCATTATTTGCATGCCTCACCTTGACTACCTATAATATTCAAGGGAATAAACTAAAACCAACACGACAGCTTAGTAGTCAGCCACAAGGATTTAAAAAAAATTAGTAGATCTAATCAGCAGCAGTAACCAATTAGACAATGGAATGGAAAAAGAATTTTACTTATAATCGCATAAAAATGATAAAATACCAGAAAAAACTTTTAAAATATGTAAATCTATATTGAAAAACTTTCAAAAATGTTACTGAAAGGAAACACACGAATCCATGAAAATATATTCTGTGTCTTTGTACAGAAAGTTTAATGTGGTAGTTATGAGTCTGAAGTTTGCCTTAGTTTGAATACCACCTCCATCAATTTTTCTCTGTGGCATCTTGGACACTTCCATCACTGCTTTAAGATTTAGTTTCTTTGTTTGCAAAGTGAGGGCGATACTGTTAGCTAATTTATGTAGCATGTGTTGAAATTAGATCAAATGATATGATTAGAGCACTCAGACCAGTGCCAGTCACATAGTAAACACTTAACAGGTAATTTATTACAAGGAGGAGGCCAATTATCTTTAAGCGAATCTGCATTTATTAATGCAGTTCTAGTTGAGCATTTGTTTCTGTATGTAATTGCAGTTTTATGGAGACTTCATCTTTAGAAATAAACATTTTCTGGTTTCATGATTTTTGAGTCACGTGTTTTTAGTTGTGGGTGTCTCCTGACACAGGTGTTTGTTTTACTTTTGATTTTACCTGGTGTCCTCCCCCCTTCCCTCCCCTCCCCACTCTGTTTCTTCTTCCATTTTTAAACTTATTACCTCTAGCTATGCATAGACAAGCTTAAAATAAGTGTTGTGAAGAATTAGAACATTTCTAGGCTGGGGATTTAGCTCACTGGTTCTGGTGCTTGCCTTGCAAATGCAAGGGCCTGAGTTTGATCCCTGGAACCCCCCCCCAAAAAAAATAGAACATTTCCAATAGCCCCCAAAATTCCTCCTTGTGTCACTTCCTAGCAACCAGCACCCCCTCCTCCTCAAGGATGATTGTTTTTTAACCTCATAGATCACCTTCACCAGGTTTTAGACTTTATATAAATTATGCTAAGAATACTGTAGTACATATTTATTTTTTACTTCTTTTCCTAAACATTATGCTTGTGCAGTCCAACTGGGTTGAATATGTAGTTGTACTTTCAAAATTTTCACTGCTCTGTTTATAATTTTTCCTTAGTGTTGTAAATGTGAGTTCTCAGTTTAGGGTATTAGTAACAATTTTGCTACAGTCTTGTACATGTCTTTTGATTCATCTGTGTATGGATTTCTGTTGGGTCCATATTTGAGAATAGGACTGCTGAAAAGATGTTAAACATTAGTAGATAACACCAGAAGGATCCCCCAAATGGTCAAACATTCCTATCAGTGAGGAAAGCATGGCAGTCCTCCGTGTTCCATGTCCTTGCCAACATTTGATATGGTCAATCATACTAATTTTGTTAGTTGTATAGTGTTAATTCATTGTGGTTTCACTTTGCATTTCCCTGTTGTGATATAACACTTTCTCAAATGCTTTTTGGTCTTTTGCGTATCCCTTCTTGTGAAGTGCCTGTTCCAAGTCCCTTTTCCATTTTTTAAAATGTGGGCTCTTTCTCTCTTTCCCTTACTTGATAGAAGTCTGTTATGTGTTCTGAATTTGCATTTGTTGGCTGCTGCATGCATTAATACCATTTTCCAGTTTATGCTTTGCCTTTTTATTGTATTAGTGGCATCTTTCATTGCGTCAAAATCCTATATTTTAATGAAGTCAAATTCATCAAGTTTTTTCTTTTATGGATAATGGTTTTGTGTTTAGTTTAAGAAATCTTTAGCCATATTCTGATATGATGGGCATTAGGATTTCAACATATGAATTTGGGGAGGGGACAGCATAATTCAGCTCATAATATAGGACTTTAAGGTTTTCTGTTTGTGGTTCAGACTTGCCTTGAATGACTATAGTCCAGGTTGGCCTCAAACTCATGGGAATCTTCCTGCCTCAGCCTTCCCAGTGCTGGTGTTACAGGCATGCACCACCAAGCCTGGCTCAAGATTTTAAATTTTAAAACTCAGTAAGCCTAATTAACTTATTAATAAATCACTTCTCCACCTGGCATCTGATTTCTCTCTCTCTCTCTCTCTCTCTCTCTCTCTTGATTGAACCAGGGCCTTGTGCATGTGATATAAGAATCCTCTTACTGAGCTAAATCTCCAACTTGTCTGTTCATAAATCTGGGAAAAGTAAATGTGGTGGACTACTACAGTGTGAATGCTGTAATCCCATTTATTTAGGCCCTCACACCCAATATCCAAGACTAATAAAATTATCAATTCCATATATTAAGAAAATTTTGTCTCTAGTTCATAAAAGTATTCTCTTATGTATTAAATCCTAGAGTTTTTATTGCTTTACCTTTCACACTTAGATTTATAATTTGCCTGGAAATGATTTTCTGATATGGTAGCAGTTAGGGAGATTTAAATTTTTTCCACATACATGTCCAGTGATCCAGAGCCATTTATTGAAAAGAATGTTCTTTTCTCACTGTTCATTAATGCTATCTTAACATGTGTCCCTGAGTCCATTTCTGGACTCTTGGTTCAGTTCCATGGGTCAGTTTGCTCTCCTTATGTCAGTAACATCTTGACTTAATGATAAGACTTGATATTTGATGGGATAAACCTTCCCATATTTTTCTTTAATAGTGTTTTGGTTCTGGTCTTTTTTTGTGCATAATTTTAGAAATGGCTTGTTAATTTCCATATTTAAAAAACACTCCTCCACCGCTTCTGTTTTCTCTCTCTCTCTCTCTCTCTCTCTCTCTCTCTTGATTGAACCAGGGCCTTGTGCATGTGATATAAGAATCCTCTTACTGAGCTAAATCTCCAACTTGTCTGTTCATAAATCTGGGAAAAGTAAATGTGGTGGACTACTACAGTGTGAATGCTGTAATCCCATTTATTTAGGCCCTCACACCCAATATCCAAGACTAATAAAATTATCAATTCCATATATTAAGAAAATTTTGTCTCTAGTTCATAAAAGTATTCTCTTATGTATTAAATCCTAGAGTTTTTATTGCTTTACCTTTCACACTTAGATTTATAATTTGCCTGGAAATGATTTTCTGATATGGTAGCAGTTAGGGAGATTTAAATTTTTTCCACATACATGTCCAGTGATCCAGAGCCATTTATTGAAAAGAATGTTCTTTTCTCACTGTTCATTAATGCTATCTTAACATGTGTCCCTGAGTCCATTTCTGGACTCTTGGTTCAGTTCCATGGGTCAGTTTGCTCTCCTTATGTCAGTAACATCTTGACTTAATGATAAGACTTGATATTTGATGGGATAAACCTTCCCATATTTTTCTTTAATAGTGTTTTGGTTCTGGTCTTTTTTTGTGCATAATTTTAGAAATGGCTTGTTAATTTCCATATTTAAAAAGCCGTGGGAAAGGCTAGGGATACAGCTTATTGGTGGAATGCTTACCCCTAGGTTAAACATTACTGGGGGGGGGTCTGCTGTATTGAAATTTCAATGAATCTGTAGATAAGTTTAGGAAGACTTGATATCTTCTCAGTGTTGAATCTTCCAGTCCTGAGGTACAGTATATCTCTCCATTTGGTGAGATCTTTTTGTTTCTTTTTTTTTTTCAGTACCAGAGATTGAACTCGGGCCCTTGTGCTTGTGAAGGAGGTGACAGAACCACTTAGCCAAACCCCTGGCCCTCTTCTTGTATTCTTTCAGTAGTGTTTTATAGTTTAATGTGTGGAGGTTTTAAAGCTAATTTTTAGCTCAGTGTTTCCGTATACTTTAAAAATGTGGGTTTGGATTAAGAGACAAAGAAGATCGCTACATCCCTGTAAAGGAAACAATCCAAGAGAAAGAAATATCAATAATATATATGCATCAAATAGCAGTGCACCCAACTATATAAAACAAATATTAAGGGACATGAAAAATCATATAAGCCCTATTAAAATTGTAATGGGGGACCTCAATACCCTATTGTCACAAATAGATCAACTAGACAAAAATTCAACAATGAAATATTAGAACTAAACCAAACTTTTGAGCAAATGGACCTAGTAGATGTTTACAGAGTGCTCTACTCCACATAGGAATACACATTCTTTTTTAAAAAATTAATTTTATTGGTAAGTTTATCATTGGAAATTTGCACCTTTACATAATCTATCCTGGTTCTTATTTTTTCCCCCACCCTCCTGCCCTCTCTTCAACCCCTCCATCCCTCCTTATTCACAAAGATTTTGTTTCCATTTTTTCATTTTCTCATATTAATTCATTCACTTCATTCCTTTCCCCTACCCCACCCATTTCTCCTCCTTTACCCCCTTTCTTCCTATTTCACATTATCTATTTTAACTTTTAGTCCTTGTTTACACATTCAATTTCTAACACTAGAGAAACTATTCGGTATTTCCACATGTGTCTTATTTATTTCACTTAAGAGTATGGCCTCAATGGAGAATACATATTCTCCTCAGCTGCACATGTTCTCCATAGAATATGCTTAAGTAAATTCAAAGGAATTGTAAGTATCTTATGTATATTATCAGATCATAATGCAATGAAATTGTAAATCAATAGCAAAAGAAACCACAAGAACTTCATAAACACATGGAAATTAAATAACACTCTACTGAGCAACCAATGTCACAGATGAAATTAAAAAAGAAATCAGAACATTTGTGCAATTAAATGATAATGACAATACAACATACCAGAGCTTATGGGATGCAGTGAAAGGAGTCCTATGAAGGAAATTTTTTATAGTGGTGAATATCCATATCAAGAAAACAAGCAAATTCAAATAAAAACCTAATGTTGAACCTCCAGCTCTTAGAAAAAGAAGAGCAAGTCAAGTACAGAGCTCATACAAGAGAGGAAACTATAAAAATTTTAAAAATGGAGACTAAAAAATCATTATAAAGAATTGACGAATCAGAGTTGGTTCTTTGAAAGATTAAATAAAATTGACAAATCCTTAGCCAACCTTACTTTAAAAAGGAAAGAAAAGACTCAAATCCATGCAATTAGGAACAAAAAGGGTGAAATCACAACAGGTAATGTAGAAATCCAGAAGATCATTAATACCTGCTTCAAGAACCTGTATTCTAATCATATGTGAAATAAAGAATAGACAGATTCCTAGATACATATAAATTACCAAGATTCAAGAAGATATAAAAATTCTAAATCAATATCAGCCAATGAAATTGAAGATGTAGTTAAAAACCTACCAACAAGGAAATGCCCAGGTCCTGATGAATTTACTGCTGAATTCTACAAGAAATTTAGAGATCTAATGCCACTACTCCTCAAACACTTTAATAAAATTGAAAGGGAAGTGATACTCCCAAACTCATTCCTAGAAGCAAGCATTACCCTGATACCAAAATCAGAGAAGGATCCAACCAAAGAAGAAAATTATAGGTAAATCTCCCTAATGAACATAGATGCAAACAGTTCATTAAGATACTGGCTAACAATGCAGCAAATCATCGAGAAGGTTATGCACCATGGTCAAATTGGATTCATCCCAGGGGTGGAGGGGATGGTTCAACATATGTAAATCCATAAGTGTAATATAAATATTAATAGTCAAGGATAAAAACCATATGATCATCTCAATAGATGTAGAAAAAGCATTTGACAGAATCCAATATTCATTTGTGATAAAAACCCTACAGAAAATTGGAATAGATGGTCTTTATCTCAATCTGAAAAGCCTTCTGTGAAAAACCAACAGCCAACATCAGCCAACATCATGCTAAATGGTCAACAACTGAAACCTTTCAAGCTAAAATCAGGAAAAGACAAGGCTGCTCACTATCACCACGCCTGTTCAATATAATTCTGGAAACATTAGCCACAACAGAAGAGAAAGAAAAGGAATAAAGATAGGAAATGAACAAGTTAAACTGTCATTATTTGAACATGACATGATACTCTATAGATGACCCCAAAAACTCTACCAAAAGACTTCTAGACTTAATAACCAAATTCAGTACAGTAACAGGTTACAAGGTCAATACTCAAAGTCAATAACTTCCTTATATACAAGTAATAGACTCACTGAGAGAGAAGTAGGGGAAACAATTCAGAGCACTCTGAACAAAGAGATCAAAGAAGATATCAGAAAATGGAATGATATCCCTTGCTCCTGGCTATAAAGAACCCATATAGTGAAAATGGCCATACTTCCAAAACTGGTATATAGATTCAGTACAATTTCAATTGAAATCCCAACAGCATATTTCACAGAACTAGAGAAAATAATCCAAAAATTTATTTGGAACTAGAAGAGACCTAGAATAGCAAAAGCAATTCTAGGCAACAAAGACAACGCAGGTGGTATCGCAATCCCCCAACTTGAAACTATACTACAAAGCTACTATGATAAAACAGCATGGTACTTGCAAAAGAAAAAAAAACAAAAAACAGACCTGAGGATCAATGGAACAGATTGGAAGATGCAGAAATAACTCCAGACATACTCATCCATCTCATCATTGACAAAGAAGCCAAACACCCTCGCTGGAAGAAAGATAGCCTATTTTATAAATGGTCCTGGAAAACTTGGCTTTCCATATGCCAAAGATTGAAACTAGACCCATATCTTTCACCATGCACTAACCTAAAATAGAAAGGGATCAAAGATCTAAATATTGCTGGGGATTTGGCTCAGTGGTTCTGCCATCTGCTTTGCAAGCTCAAGGACCCGAGTTCAATCCCTGGTACAAAAAAAAAAAAATCTAAATATTAAAACATAAACACTAAATCTGCTGGAAGAGAGAATAGGTAGTATGCTTGAGGACATAGAGTAGGCAAAGACTTCATGAACAAAACCTAGACGTATGGGAAATGCTGCTAAGAATCACTAACTGGGACCTCATCTTATTAAAAAGCTTTTGCACAGCAAGAGAAACCACCAATAAGGTGAAGAGGAAGCCCAAAGTGTGGAAAAAAATTGTTTTTAACCAGCTGTTCATCAGGCAAAGTACTACTATCTAGAATATATAAAGAACTCAAAAAATCCATACCCCCCAAATTAAAAATGCCAATCCAAAAATGGGTGTCTGAAATGAATAGACACTTCTCAGATAAAGAAGTGGAAACAACAAATAAATCTATGAAAAAATGTTCAACATCACTGGTCATTCATGAAATGCAAATTAAAACAATGCTGAGATTTCATCTCACTCCAGAAAGAAAGGTAATTATCAGGAAATCAACCAATAACAAATTGTGGAGGGGTTGTGCAGAAAAAGGAAACTTCTCCACTGTTGGTGGGTGTGTAGATGGTGCAACCACTGTGGAAATCAGTGTGGAGATTTCTCAAAAATTTGAAACTACAGGTTCCATCTGACCTAGGTATTCCCCTTCTTGGTATCTTCCTGAAAGAATTAAAAGCATCATACCACAGGGACATATGCATACCCATGTTTATAGCAACATAGTTTGTAATAGCTAAATCTTGGAAACAGCCCAAATGTCCATCAACCAATGAATGGATAAAGAAGATGTGGGATTTTAAAAATATACAATGGAGTACTACTTTGCCATAAAGAAGGATGAGTTTTAGACATTTATAGCTAGGTTGATGGAACTGGAGATCATACTCTTAAGTGAAATAAATCGGACACACATGTTCAAATATCACATAGTTTCTTTGGTGTGAGAAACCAAAAGTGAAAATAAGAACTAAAATGTACAATAAATATTGGGAAATGGGAAGAAAAATGTTCAAATGTGAAAAGAAACAAGGGAGGAGGAAGGGAGAAAGGAAGGAAGGGACAAGAAAAAAAACAAAATAGAAAAATATGGAAACAAAGCTTTTGTACATGGGGAGGGTGGGGGATGGGAAAAAGAGGCAGGATGTACCATGTACAGGTGCAAATTCCCTGTGATGAGTGTTAGCATTATGTAAGCCTAAAATGTACCAATAAATGTTTTGCTGTCAAAAATGCAGGTTTGAAGACTTAGCTTCACAAGATGATATTTTTTCTTTTAAGAGTAGGCCTGGAGGGACATGGTGGTACATGTCTGTAATTCCAGCACTGTTGGAGGCTGAGGCAGGAGGATTCTGAGTTTGAGCCCAGCCTGACCCTCACAGTGAGACACTGTCTTTAAAAAAAAGATGTGGGGGTCACTGGGTCATGGCAGAACTTATGCAGTTGTGCTGGAATAACAGACTGTGCATGTGTCTAATCCCCTTTTCACCGATGGCAGTATGAAGCTCCCAGGTTCTTACAGGAGCTGTTTATAGTGCTTATTGCGATAAGATTGGAGTGGAGAGTAGATAAAGAATAAAGCCTCTCTTAATTTTGCATGATATTTTGTATTGTTTAATATATTCGTTATATTATTTAATTATATGTAGCACTATTTAAATTATTTGCAGAGTGTTTCCTTCTTTCTTTCATTTTTCGTTTTTTTTAAGGCAGGGTCTCCCTTTGTAGTTCAGGCTGGCCCTGAGCTCACTATGTAGCTCAGGCTGGCCTTAAACTTGGGGTGATCCTCCTGCCTCAGCCTCCTGAGTGCTGGGATTACAGGTGTGCACTACCATGCCCGGCTGGCTCTGCTTGTAGAATTTCACAGCCAGTCAGTACCCAGCCTCCCTCTCAGGTCCCCAAACCTTGACAGCCTTCATGGCTTTGCCCTCTCTGTACCTCCTCAGTACCTACGCTCCGGCCCCTGGGATGTCTTTACTTTGTCTTTGTGCTTCCAGTCTGCCATTCTCTTCCTGTTTATCAATCTCATTCTACCTATTTATTATATTCCTCATCTTGTTAGCTTTAACTTGTCTTTTAACAGTTCTCAGTTTCTGCCACATATCATCAGGGCAGCCTTCCCTGAATTTCAGACCAAGTCATGTCCTTGGATATATTTTCTCCTACTGTTTTATGCTTTCCTTTTGCATCATTTGCCACAATTGAAATTAAAGGATTATTTTTGAAATTAACTGCTTAATTCCAGATGTGAGTTTTGTTCAGTCAGGAACTACAGCTGTCTCACTTGCAAATGAATTCCAAGGCCTAGCAGAATACCTTGTATATCAAGGGTCTTGATAAACATTTGTTGAAGGAATCTATATGTTAAATGAATGAGGTTTTTTTTTTGGATCTTGAGCACAATTTCTGATTATCCTAAATCCCTTATGAATTCTTAGGAGTTTAAGCCTTCCATGTTGGGAGCTATAAATTCGCTTTCCATTCCTCTTTAGGACTGCACAGATTTATGCCACGCAGTCCTTGCGGATTGGTGGTCCTTTATACTTGGACTGCATTCTGAGAGTGCCATCTGTAGAATGTGTCCTTTAGAATTTGTGTTGTCTGAATTCTGTGAAGGCTCTCTGACCACAATCAAAGGAGTAAAGACCTATAAGGACAAAGGGTGTAAAGACCTATAAGGACTTTAGTAGGAATTGTAATTATTTCCTGGGCAGAGCGTTCCCCAGGAGATGCTTGCTGTCTCCTCAGGAGCCATTTCTTCTGTTTCTTTCCTCATTTCCAGTGTCCCATCCCACATCTTCAGAACTTCAGGTGCAAGCTGGTCTCTTGCTTCCTCCCCAGAGATTCACTGCTGGGCAATTTCCTGTCCACAGATCCTCAACAGATTATGCTAAAATTTCATTCCAAGTATCATAAGGAGTGAGGCTAACCAAATTGAACCCTAGAGAATGTGTTTTAATATATAAGAACACTGCTAAATAATTGCTGTGTTCATCAGAGGAAGAAAGCATTCACTATAAAACTCATGCTGTAGGACAACTTATTTCCAAGCAAGATCAGTATGAGAATTGCCTAAATAGAACTAAACATTTATGGATTTTTTTTAAAAAAGGACTCATTTATCCATCATACTAAGAGAAACATTTCATTTCACTTAACGAAAAGGTCAGAACTTTCAGATGTTCAATTACACAGGAAATATGTTGCACACATGCACATCAGATCTTAATGGATGACTTTAGGTATGAAAAATCCAGCCACTTTGAAACTCCTATTCCACGATTCCTAGTGGAGAAACCTTCTTGCTCCTCACTCTGTAATCAGACCTTACATCTATCCATCCAGTTCTTTTGAGTGATTTCTGAAAAACAAAAGCCATTTATTTGTACAAACATTCCATTTTTGTCTGTCAAAGGGCAATTTGCAAATGAACATTACACTCTGGGAAGTAGAGCTCTTCCATTCTCAGAAAAAAGTGATTATAGTAGAGACTTTACATATGTTTCCTTTTTGAGAAACCAGCCACAGAATTTGTTTATAACTATCTTTAGCATAAATGGAAGCTTATGATGAATTGGAGGGGGAATAGAGTTAAAATGTTATAAAACTCATGGGAAATATGTTCCAAATGATCCAGTGGCTTCAAAAAATCCATTTAAAAATATGAGAATGATGCAGCCCTGGGTTTTTTTCAGTAGCGGGAGTAGCTTTGCTGTGCCAACCCTACTATCTGGCCCTGTGACAGGCTACTCATTATACGTCATAAGATTATCTGGCCAGGACCAAGGCTGCAGTCTTTGGCTGTGGAAGAAGTGTTTCTCCCATCCAAGTACTAACCAGGCCTGACCATGCTTGGCTTTCAAGATCACATGAAATTAGGTGTGCTCAGGGTAGTATGGCCATAGACAGTGTTTCTTTGTGAGAAACTTGTGTACATTAAGTTTGAACCAGGAATGCTGACTTGACAGTATCTCAGCCTTTCTCTGAATCCCATTGCCATTTTTTTTAACAACATAGTTTATTGAGTAATATAAGGAGACAGACCAGTGTTGAAGGGCATGTTTTCAAATATTCATGTTACTCCTTAAGGAGGTATGAAATACTCACCCTCTCTTATTTCCTCTAAATTTTACATCTGTACCATAAGTCATCCCCATCAGTTAGCATAGGCCATGTTATGCTGCTTTAACAAACAAAGAAAAAAATCTTAAAATCATCTGATGGTGGTTTTGGAATTACTGGAACTGGAAGATAGTGAACAAACCACACTGGAAACAGGAAGAATGTTTCTTGTTCCCTCTGCCCTGGGGGACAGACAATGTTTGGGATGAGGAATGTTTGCATCTACTGAGGACCCAGAGTGAGGTGAGTAGCAAAACCCCAGCTGGCTTGAAATGCAAATAAACTTTTGTTCTTATAAAACCACAGAGACTTAGCAGCATAACCTGGTTAATCCTGACTAATACAACATCTAGGGTAGCTTTACAGATATACAGACAAATGCTCATCAAGTTAAACAGCTGGCCCAAGACTACTTAAGGACCAGGGACATCATAATGAGTATGAGTTCTCTCTAACCATCCTACAGACTCCTAATTTGTGTCTGCCAGAGCCATGAAAGATTGATTTTTTTCAACTACTGAATCCCCATCTAATGAAGTCATTCTGCTTTCAGAATGAACTTGCTCTTTGCAAAAGGCATGATATAACTTTGGGGGAAGGGGTTTTTAATATTGCAGGTAAGGTGATGAAACATCGTAGTTTGTTTGAGACTGGAGAATTTCCCAGGAAATAGGACTATCTGTGGTAAAACCAGGAAAGTTCCAGGCAAATTGGGATGAATAGGTTACTTTAATTGTGAAGGTGATATATCCTAGCAACACTTAGGAATTATATAGTTTAGAATCACACTGCGCATTGGAATTCTTCCCATCATGAGATTTATCACATTGTATGGTAAATGACTCCAACTGTTCAGTGTCTGCCTGCACATAAAACTATGAATTCCTGAGACCAAGGACCATCCCCCCATTTTGTGTTCTCAAATCCTTGTATGGTGCTTGCCATTTCAAAAGAGCACAATAAATATTTATTGAGTGGATGAATGAATGAATGTTGCTCTGCTGTTTTTCATTCCAAAACCTAATGTGATATGATTGGCTTTTTCTCCTTGGAGGTTATGATTTGTTTGTTCTCCTGTGAAGCTGTTTCTCCTTATAGTAGCAATTCTGCCTTGATACCAATTTAACCATAAAGAAAGGTAGGAATCATTCTTGACTACAGCTATATACTTGTGAAAAGCCTTCAGTGTGACCCATGGCATAAGATTACATAAATTTAGCACTAAGTTTCAGCATAAAATGACTCTTTATTAGACTGACTGAATAATTGAATCTCCTTGTTTGGCATTTGTTTAAAGACAGAAGGTCATGGGACAAATGGTGGGTATTTGAGGCTGTGGAAGCACGTGTTATAAATTTGGTTTAGCTGTTTCTGGTAACTGGGATTATTGTGACAGAAGACTCAGGCTTTCTAAGTCTGCCCTCCACCCTTGGGAATGCATAGCACAGTGCCCTCTGAAATCAGGGGCAAAAAGAAAATCTCCATGGGCACGCTTCTCTGATGATCCACATTCATTCCCAGTTAAAGGACACCAAACACTGGACAGAGAGATTTGTTCAGAAGGTCAGAACCCAATAATATCCAGTTGGATATTTTCGCAGAAGTTCTAAAAGGTATGCCAAGAAAGACCTTGGTGGTTCTTGACTACACATACAGACTAAGTCTGTCCTCAGACACCTTTGCTTTCATTAATCATCTCTCCTAAGTGACTAAACCCTTCTGAGAAGTGATTTAAATTCTATAAAGAGGCCCTGTGGAGCAGTGGGAAGATCACTGAAATTGTATTAAGACATTTAGGACTACATCCTCGTTTTCTTCCTATATAGAATGGGTTTCATTACATTTGCCTTTCTTATCTCACAGTATACCTTAGGAAGGTCAAAAGAGACTAAGTCAGTGAAAAAAATTCATCTGATTATTTCTAGTCTATAACAAAACCTGCCTAAGCTTTAGGGTTTCCTTTTATTTATTCTAGCACTTTCCTTGTCACAGGAAGGGAATAAGCATTTGTTGTACAGTTTGTATATGCACTGTCCTTCTGATGGTCTTGTGACTTAGGTGCCATTATTTTAATTCTTTCTACAGGTACCAGTTCACTGTGGTTCACTAGCCTGTTCAGAGTCATGCAGCTGGATCATAGATTTGATCTCAAGTGTGCCTGTTTCATGGACCATGCATTTTCCACCCACTACACTACCTTCAAGCTTTTAACAAGTCCTCTTCATTGTTTTTTTCTTGGATCTACTGTACAAGTTCAACATTTTTGTTTTCAAGATTTTTATTATATTTCAAGATTTTTATTATATTCCTCTCTTGTATCACATCCGACTCCATATTCTATTATGATACCCCTCTCCGTTCTCTGGATATCTGTATTTGTTTTTATTTGGACAATGCTTGAGACAATAACAGGTGAATCTGCATGTAATGGTCCAGGTGCAGGCCTGTATCTTGGAGGTCTGCTTGCTTCCCATATGTGTTCTTGTCCAAGTGGCTGCTGAAGAGAGTCATTGTGAAAAAGCACACGGAAAGACCTCTTACCATTAAAAAATCTTCAATGGATTGGGCAGTCACTCCAAGTATAGAAAATTAGGTTGGATCATTTCAGATTAATGGAATTTAAGTGGAGAGCAAGAGAATCATATATGCCTGATAATATAGAAACAAAGTCCCAGAAACTTGTAATACCACAGATACACAAATCATTAGCATGTGCATTTATAAACTTGCGGGATCAGACTTAGAATGAATAGTAACAAAGTCATCTAAAGTTTGGCCTTTGGAACTATGTTTTGTTTTTTGAATTGTAATTGGTAGTTAGTGATCTAGGTCATACCAAAGAAATCTTGTTCAACCCATGATGTATTTCAAGAGTGGATCTGATTTTTCAGTTTTCAACTTTCAACTGTGTGAAAAGTTGTCTTCAGTTGAAGTTCTGGTCTGCACAACTACATCAGTTGATAGACAACCAAAGTGATATGTTCAAGAAAGTGAAGGAGTGGCAGGTTTTTAAAAATACTTAACCTCCTTTCATCATTCTTAACCCTGAACACCCACTCTCACCCACTGTTCTGTCTCCACTGTGGTCAGAAGTAGGCCTCTAATTTCTGAGGGGACATAGAGTCAGAAAACAAAGGTAGCATGTTTTCAGTTAAATTTAAAAAGCCTTGACCTTTGCATGAGACAAAGAGATTTAAAAGAACAATAGCAGAGAGATAAGGCTTCTCTAGGTTGGATTGTAAGGGGACAGTTGGAGAGGCTGAGACTATGATGGGGTGCTGAGAAGAAACTTGAGACTGCACCCTTACCTCATTATTTCTGAAGATGTGAGTGATATGAATGTGATTTTTCTAAATATTACATATATTCAAATTGGATCTTCTGAGTTCTAGAGTGAGCTCATTGTTTTTTCTGGCTTGGTTTCAGAGGAGAGGTTCTGTTTCAGCTACTTTCAGGTCAATGAGGCACACAATATCCAATACCCACAGCTCTAAGAGGAAAATTTATTTTGCCTTGCAGTTTGTAGAGGTTTTAGTCCACAATCGACTGGCTCCAAGGTAGGGTGTCATAGTTGAGAGGCATGGCAGGAAAGAAACAGCTCATGGTGTGGCAGTGGGAAGCAGAGAAAGAGCTCAAGGGAGAAGGGTGGGAGATACACCCTTCCAGGCCACACCCTGCTACCCACCTCTTCCCAGCATCATATTTAGCTCTAAACTCATCAGTGGTGTAATCCACTGAGTATCAGGTCCCCGTGATCCAATCACCTTTCCAAAGCCCCACCTATGAGCATGTGAGGCTTTGAGGGGACATCCAGATACAGACTATAACAGACTCTGAGTCAGATCTGTCACCGGTGGAGCAACCAGGGTGTCCAGTGAGGCCTCTGTAGAAGAAGCACAGTGATTTTGGATCTCCCTTGCAGAGCATGGTCTAGAAGGGATGTTCTTCTCTTCCCCTTTTCAGACGGCAGGGACAGGATGGGCTGAAGGTGCACATGTTTGAGAGAGGCTGCTGCCTTGGCAGTCCTAGCAGGACCAGCCAGTCCTCCTCCTCCCATGCTTTCATACTTGTTTTATTTGTCAGGTGGGAGAGCCTTCCTTATGCCTACAAATGTGGATTTAGTACCTACTTCTTTGTGCACCAGTTGTGTCTCTATTACATGATTTACTCTGCTGTATTATTTTCTTGCCTGTTTCCCCTAATAGACTGTGAGCCTAGGAGAACAGACACCAAGTTACAATTGTCTATACATAAGACCTCAGGATGATGCTTGGTTATGACAAGAATAAATATTTGGTGCAAAATAAAGGAAAATGAAGCCATTCGCTCTCCTCTCTATGACACCAGTGGCTTCTTACCTGGGTGAGTAATGAGGGTGGGAGGAGAAAGTGAATTGGCCAAATCAATAAATACCTTCTGTTCAACAGGTGCCCAACATCAGTGACTGTAACCACCTACAGTCTTTTCTTTATTTCTTCTCTTTCAAGTAACAGATTGAGACCTATTTTCTCCAAAAAGCCTTTGCTGATTACACCATCTTACAATCTGTTAGTCCTCTTTTTCTTCAGACATTTCCTGTTATCATTGTGACTATAGCCTTAAGTATGTGTTCTTGGATTTTACAGCCAGTCCCTTCTTTTGGCATCTTTAGAAATCGTGTCTTTCATAAAACAGAACATTTTTTCCTCTTGTAACAACATGGCCAATAAAATTAAGGGCAGATCATGGTAAATGAAATAAGCCAGATGTAAAAAGTAAAATATCATGTTTTCTCTCATATAAGGAATCTAGAATAAAAAGAGAGATGACATGCAGGGAGACCTAAAGAAGGGGAAAGAGTTCAGGGAAGGGTAGAGGAATGGGGAAGGAAGGTAACGATCAAATTATGTTATATGTGTGAATGAATATGTCATAACAAAACCCACTATTCGGTATAATTAATATGTACTAGTAAAAAGGCAAACAAATGAAGGGCTGAGCAAGGTTTCAGCATCAAATAAAATATAATCATGTTCAATAATATGTCAAAAAGATGAAGTTACAACCGCAGTCTTCTAAAACAATATAAAATCATATACCAAGTCCTATATAAAATAGTCATAAATAAACTTTCCCGCAGGATATCTGGAATTATGTGAACTAATGTGAAAATGAAGACTATATCATACCCTACCATACTTTTTCTAAAATTAATGTGTACATTAATACATTAACACATAATAACATGCTCTGTTTTTAACATATAAATGGGCTGTTGGAGGATTATTAAGGTTGTTTAAATCTTTAAAGTAGGCAAATTGGGGCGATGCTTCTTTATCCTTCACAGCTTGTCCTCTCCAAGCAGAGGTTTCCAAATGACCCTGTCGACTCCAGAGTTGCACCCAAATTAGGAGGCTGTGAAAGGCTTCCTGTTATTTAAGACAATGTTGGTGTTTCTTCCTCTGACAAGCTGACCTAGAGTTTCTGATCTTTCATCTTCTGATCTCTCATTTTCTCCATCATCATTTAAAGCTAAAAGGGTAACTGCGCAGTAGAAGACTGAGCCAATGTAAGAAAAGTCAAAATGACCTTATGTCACTCAAGCTTTTCTCCCTCCCATAAATGAGTCTTTTATTTTTGTTTTTTAATTTTAGAAGCAATAAAACAATGGTTGATTGCAAGCAAGTTCCATAAAAAGAACTTCAAGACACTGGTGACATAGTTTCTAAGAGGTTTGCCTGTCCTTGCATAAAACGTAATAGGATAATTCAGTCAGCATTTACTGGAGACCTATTGTGTGCCAGGGTTTGATGTGGGGTTGAAGAGGTCCTGTGAAAAAGGTAACAGCTTGGTCTTCAAGGAACCCCTGTGAGGTGGTAAGTAGGTGGAAGTAGGACAGTTGTGGAGACTTCCAATAGGATGCTGAGCTTCATTGAGGTATTTTGGTTATGTGACCAATGGGTTTGTAATTGATACGGATTTACAGTCATGTTAGGTAAGAGCAAGGACATTTAGAAACTGCACAATAAGTTTCATATTTTCTAGTGCTTTTAGGATTTATTTCATGTTTGTTTAAGGAAAAAAATCTCATAATCCACTTGAAAGTATAAATAAGATTATTATACTGTTGGATAAAGGCTGACATTATGGACAATAGGGAATTCAGTTAAAGAAATTAAAGGGTGAGACAGTAATGAGTCAATGAGCTCCTTAGCCTTAAACCATGGATCATATTGAGTACTCCAAAGATGAGCATATTGAGTAGCCTTGCTTAGATTTACATGGTATTATGGCTTGTGTCTGGATGTTCCTGCCAAGCCTCGTGAAGCCATCGATGAGGTTTTTTTGAGAGGTGGCTAGATCTAGAGTGTGTGATGATGGGATTGATTCACAGTGCAATGCTAGGCTCAAGGGCACTAGGGTTAAGGGTGTGAGTGCTACCCGCCCTAAGTAGGTGGGACAAACTATAAGGAATAGAAAGAGCTGTGGTCATTCCTTGCTTATTTTTGCTGTCTTCTGATGGCAGTAAACTGTTTCTCCTCTGTAATGCCCCTCTGCCATGTGCCACTCTGGCTTGGAGCGAGCCAACTAAGGACTGAAACCTCTATGAACTAAGCGAAACAATCGTTTCCCCCTTTAACTTTTGGTATCAGGTATTTTGTCTCAACAATGAGACAGAAGTAACTGACACATGGTTTAGTTAATATTTTTCTTAGCATTTTGGGGGATTTTTTTTGTACATGTTTCATAATTCTATAAAAATTTTACCTGTCCACATGAAATATAGTTTTTTGCGACAAAGGGCTAAGCATCAAGGGTAGATTAATTTCAAAAAGCTATACATGTAAACAAAGAATTAGTGTCATTCAGATGTTGAAGAGTACATGAAATTTTGTTTGGAAAGTTTTTCTATCTTAGTCACTGTGTCATCGCAGGGACAAAATACACAGCACATACAACTGAAGGGAGAAGAAATTTAGCTTGGTTCACAGGTTTCAAGAGGATTTAGTCCATAGCCGGCTGCAAGGCTGGAAGTGCATGGTGGAAGGTTCTGGGAGAGGAAATCTGCTCACATCATGATGACCAACTAGAAGAGAGACAAGGGAGCAGCCAAGTCAGGTCCCCAGTAACCCATCTCCAACCAGGGCCCACCTTCTAACAGCAAGGCAGTTGTAGCACCTCAGTGATCCAATCATCTTCCAAACACATGAGGTTTATTATTTTAGGTCTAAACCATACATGTTTCTGTGTGGCAGACTCATCCACCCTTATTGTCTTAGAAAATAATTCTCAAGTATCTTTTTGATAAGTACAAATACAATCAGAAGCAAGACTCCAGGGCCAGGGATTTGGCTCAGTGGTTCCACTGCCTGCCTTGCAAGCGCAAGGTTCTCCCCGGTACCAAAACAAACAAACAAACAAACAAACAAAACAACAAAACAAAAAAAAGAAGCAAGACTCCATAAGTTCATTTTCCCGGATACATGACCATGTGTTTGAAACTATTACCCTGAACTTGTTACATACTTTTTGCACAGAATACATTTCTAAAAATAGTATATGACTTCAGTGGAAAAAGCAAAAACATGAGTTTTCTTCATAAGTATAATGCTCTAGAAGTAAAAATATATGCAAATAACCAGGGAAGGCCTAACCACCCTCTCCTGTCTGCACTGTAGTCTCTTTCTGCCTGCCATTCTGTGCATCTCTCCTCCCACTTCAGCCTCCATGAGGACTCCCATTTGAATTAGATATCTCCTAACTATATCCCCTTTGTGGCTCTCTGTTGAGCTCAGTAAAGGCCAAATGCCCTCCTTCAGTACTGGGGGTTCAGGGCCTTCTGCATATTAGGCAAGTGCTCTACCACTGAGTTACACCCTCAGCCCAAAGCCAAACTCTTTAGCATGGCACACGAGGCCCCCATAACTTGGCTTTTGAGGTTCATTTCCACCACTACCCAGCATACACCACATTTCCTCACACTGCACCCTTCTTGGAGTGTGCCATTCATATATAATGTCTCCCTGCTTTTGTAATGGTTACATGTATATTCTGCCCAGAAAGCAGTTCGAAAGTCACCTCTTCTGAGAAATCATTTGTAACTCCTCCAGCAAAAGAAAAGATCTGTACCCATAAGGGTTGTCTAGAATATCATTTCTTAAAATGCTTCATCATTGTTTGTCAAACAGAATTCTTTATTTTTATTCCTCAGTTGCTGCTAAGGCCTTAAAGTTTGTGACTGAAAGACGAGGTGGCAAGTAATACCATAATCTAATGTGGGATGCTGGTCACAGTGCTGGCATTGCAAAGGACAGGCTAGATGGCAGGTTTTGTGACTTTATCTTCTTCTGAGATGTAAAAGACTTGAGGAGTTGGAAGGGGAGGGTGATTTCTTCTAAGAGTAGCAACAATGTATGCTGTATGGTTCTCCTTCCCTACCCACAATGAGGGACTAGAAAGAGGAACTTCCTTTCTCCTCAAGTTGAGCAAGAAGGCTTCAAGAGGGCCAGACCAGGGAAAACCAGAAGTCCTGTGGAGCTCAAGAGGCAAAGGGATAGTTATTGTTTTGTGCCTGAGAATACTGAGGGCAAAAGATGGGGGCTGGAGTCACCTGCCTACCAGCCCAAAAGAGGATGACAGGTTTTCACTGGGAACAAGCTCTACTTTTAATTTATACCGACGGGCAATAGTGTAGTCTATTTCCCATTGGCCAGAAACAGGGCTCAATGGAGTAAAACAGCCTAGAGCTGTTTTTGAACCCTGTCCAAGGAGGTAGCCAGAAGAAACACTTGACTGCATTAGAGTATGTGTAGCTATGGATGGCTATGGGCAAAGGGGATGGAGCAGATTCATTGCCAAGGAAGATTCGTTGCCTGCCTTAGAGCAGCTCTTCAGAAGACTCCAGAGTGGGTGCCTGGGTTCCTGGAAGGACCCCATAGGAAGTCAGTTCTAACATCCCTGAGGCCAGAGCACAGTGCTAACAGAGGTACTTGATGGTAAGAAACCTCCTACTGTTTATCTGTCTTTCCTGGAGCCAACCCTGGAGGAGGCTGAGAGTGGTGGGAGGAGACACAAATAGGAGAAGCTGGAGGCAGAGGGATGAGAGGAGAAACTGACCCTGAAATTTTTTCCTCGTAGTGTAGCCTGAGGCAATCCTGAGCTCAGAGCTGAAAAGTATTGATTCAGAATGACATTGGGATTATTAAATAGAACTAAAATTAGACTGTTCTTGTGACTAACAGGGACTGAAGGACTCTGCACTAAGGGTATCCAGAAGAGTTTACAGAATCCAAGCACAAGTTCATCCACTTTCCATGTAGGGAAGATGTGGTCCACAGAATGAGATTAGACCCCTAGCAGAGAGGAAGGACAGAATATCTTCCCCACCCCTAATCTCAGTGTAAAGGTTTACTTGTCACTGTACCAACAAAATTGTTTATATTGGAAACTCAATTGAGCTTTCTTCTGGGCACCTAGGGTCTCTCCTTCTTGAATCTTCCTGGAGTTCTATGGCATAGACCGGCCTACTTCTGAGCTCTTCCAAAAGCTATGTCAACTTCTGTGGCTTTGATAAGTTCAGTTATTATTGACTTTCTGGCTTCAAAAAATTTGTTACTTTTGCTTCCTCTTTGCCCTGTGTAGTTATTCTTCAAATAAAGCTCTTTTCTCCACATTTGGGCAGAAGACGAGGGAATGAAAAGTTGTGATTGTGAATATTCAACCTGCCATGTATAACCTGAAATATGTATAACTTTTATAATGAGAAAAAATAATTGTGGTTGTAAAAAGGAATTGATTTTAAGATATAAAAGTACATGTTCATATTTTTATACATGCCAGGTTAATAAGGCATCTATACTATGCTCCAGTTAAGAATGGCTATTCCCCACTCCCACTACCACCAGCAAACAAACAGTAAATAACAACAACAAAACAAATGCTGGCAAGGATGTGGAAAATAAGGAATTTGTACTTGTTGGCTGTGAATGTAAATTGGTAGTCACTGAGTATGAAAGTTACTCAAAAAATGAAAAACATATTTAATGTGATGTAGACATTCCATTTCTGAGTGTATGTCAAAGAAAATGAAGTTAGCATACAAAAGAGACACCTGCTTACCTATGCTTATTACTGCATTATTCACAGTAGCTAAGGTATGGAATTAGTAGGTGAGTGGAAAAAGATAATGTCATATATATACTCAATGGGGTATTATTCAGCCATAAAGAAAAAAATGTATGAAACTGGAGGACATATTAATTGAAATAATCCAGACAGACACAAGTCCTGCATATTCCCTCTCATTTGTGAAAGGTAAAACAAATTGACTTGAAAGTAGAATAGGATTACTAGAGCTTGGACAGGGTGGATGTCTAGTAAGAGGGGCATGCAAAAGGGAGGTTGGATTTGATTAATGCATACTATATGTTTGTGTGGAAATATCATGATAAATCCCATTACTATATACAATTAATATGTTTTAATAAAGAAGAAACTAACTTGAATAGCAACTTGCAGGCTCTCATTAAGTGTATTAGTGGTAGATAATTCTTACTTTGACTCAAGGGAGAGTGGGAATAGACTGGTGCCTGCATTTTCCCTCTGGAGCTTGTTATTTTTCTCATAACAGATGAATTATTTGTAAGTAAAAATTAAAGATAAAAATCAATTCCCATCAACTTTAAAAAAATGTGATGAGCATGTCCCTAGAGTTGTGAGACCTAGGAGTAATTCATCTATAATGTGCTGCTGGAAGGCAGAGCCCACCAATCCCCAAGTGTCAGGTCCAGGGACTGATACATTTATGCTTATAGATAGAAGTTCTTGCTGCAGCAGCAAGGGCAAATAGCAAATTTGGAGATGACATGGCAAAAATACTTCATTATGGATAATTAATAAATAAACACACACTATAGTTCCACTACTGTTTTCAGTGCTTTTGATGTATTGCCAAAACCCAGGGACTTAGTACTAATGTTGTCACCACTCTCACTCGTCAGATGAGGAAACTGAGGCCTAAAGTTGTTAAACTAGGTTAGGCACACAGAAGTGTGATCCTAGTACTGATCATGATACTATGCACACCTACGTCCCTTTTACATGAGTATCTCATGTAATCTTACTCCTGCAAAACTAAAGAGCCTGGAAGGTCTTGTTGGATTTGCTGTCTCAGCTGTTCCCCCTATTTACTGATATCAAGATCATTAAAGTAATTCACAAGAAAATGGGAAGATACAGAGGACAGTATCAGGGGCTGTGTTCCAGCAGAGTTCAAGAATCTTTGTTGTTATAAAGCCATGAGATGACTGTGGCAGATACTGATGGTATTGAAAAAAGTTGTTGATGCCGTGGTGTCAGGGTTGTGTCCATCAGGGGTGTGTTGGTTGCTTTTCTCACTGCTGAGACAAAGTACTCAACACTTAAAGGAGGAAAGCTTTATTTATCTCAAGGATTGTAGAGGTTTCAGTCCATAATCGGCTGGCTCCAAGACAGGGTGGCTTGGCAGAGGAGAAACAGTTTATGGTGGCTAGAAGGTAGCAAAGCAACAAGGGGACCTTAACAGTGTCTTTCTTCCCCTTTTATCTTATTCAGACTACTGGGATTAGGGCAATGCCAAACCAATCAGCAGACTGATCTAGTAATTTAGTAAGCCTTTCTAACTCCACAAAACCTATATTCTGCATGGGCCTAAAACAAGCACCACATGGATGATGCCAAGGTCTGCTGCCAGCTGGAGCAGTAGCCAGGCTTCCTTCTGTCTTGGCTGTAGGGGACCAGGGCTTATGAACAAAATCCTGAGAAGCAACTTTCCTAGGCTGCTGCCATTTGGGAACTTGGTGCTCTGGGGCTCTCTTCTCAAAGCAAAGTCTTTCACTTTTGCAATTTTGAGGCTGCAAAGAGTGGAGTTCTGCTGCTTCTTGTGATGCCATCAGGCCATCTTTCCTATTCTCCAATTCCTTCTAAGCAATCAAGATCTCCTCTGCTCTATCCAGCAGGCTGCAACTTTACTGGAGCTTCCTTTCTGGCCAAACTCAAAACATTTAAAATTATTCTGCTGGGCTCTTTGCTCTTGATTTGCAGCATAAGCTTGGCTAAAAGCCCCCAACAGCAGCCATGCCATGGTCTCAACATTAGACTGTGTTGAAATTTCTTCTACCAGATTAATTAGTCCACTGCCCTTAATCTCAGTTGCAGGCAGTATCTGGACAAGAGTGAAATGCAGACAACTTTCTGCCAAGGCATAGCACACATTATAAATGAAGGCCTGGGAGTTTATTAAGCCTTTTAAGTATAATTCCAGTCTCTATGAACTTTGTAATATTTCGACACTGGGAGAAATATTGGACCCAAAAGATGAATAGAATACTGAAAAAATGAAATTAGTATGTGTTAGTTGAATGCTACAGAAAATATTATTTGAACTAGTCAATTGTAACAACTCAGGAGGTTGTACTAAATTTTATTTTACATAAGAGTTAAGTGCTTTGTATGGCCTCCACAGAGCTAATACTCTGATGCTCTGTTACAAAAGTGAACCCGAGGCAGGGACACTTGACATATTCAGTGAACTAAAGGCTCTTCCATCCCCAAAACAATCTTGAGAATTTGCTTCTCTAATTCCATCTTGTAATTATTACAGTCAATGTAATTGTCAGAAGGCCAAAATTGATTCCCCGAATTTGCCTTTGAGCTTTAGGAATGTTTGTACGAAACTTTAAAAAACAGAGTTTATTTTTATTATGAGATTTCCCTTATAAGTGTTTCATCTGTTACAAGAGAAAATCAGCCCCAAAGAGATAAATGCAAAGATCACTGTACTCTGCATCCAAGAAAGCAGAATGCATGCCTTTCTGCTGCCAATATACTTAATTAGGGTAGACAAAGGAGGCATCATTTAAAACTATATATGTATGTATATATATATATATATATATATATATGGATATATATTTAATTATATTTTTGTAAAAAATGTCATTGAAAGAAATGGAGGGCCGGGAATTTAGTTCAGTGGCACCATGCCTGCCTTGCAAGCATAAGGTCTTGGGTTTGATCCCCAGTACTGAGAAGAAAGAAAGAAAGAAAGATAGGGACATGATTTGTACTCAGTGATCATAAAACTATGTTTCAGAAATATAAAAATACACTAGATCTGTTTTATCAAAAGAGGAATTCAGGGCCGGGGATTTAGTTCAGCGGTTCAGTGGCCTGCCTTGCAAGCGCAAGGACTGGAGTTCAATCCCCAGTTCCAAAAAAAAAAAGAGGAATTCAAGGAGACAAGAGTGGGAATTAAGTATAAGTTCTCTTTAATAATGAGGTGTTTTTCTTTGCAGTACCTGGGCTCGAACTCAGGATCTTGCGCTTGTGAGGCAGGAATGGTGCCACTGAGCTAAATCCCTGGCCCAGTGATGAGGTTCTTTAAAATTCATCATTACTGCATACCAGGAAGCACAGGTGTTATAATAGTGGATATAATTATTATTTTTGGTTCTTTACGAATATTGTTTGAATTACATTTTCCTTTCTAGCTAGATAGCTGAAGTAAAAAATGATAGAAAAATTAAGGTTTTTATTTATATAATAATAATAAAAACAACAAAAATACCTTATAACTGCTGAGTTGATCACACATACTGTTTCATTAAATATTCTCAACCCAGTGAGACATAAACAATAATGAATATCATTATAGATAGGACAAGATTATGGTTTAGGAATGTTGTATAATTTTTCTAAAACCTAGGTATGGTGCTGGGACCTGAACTTGGGAGTTCTTACTAGAGATTCTGATCTGGGGGTGGGGAGGGGTGTAGTGGTTAAGAGAATGGGTTTGGTGTCAGTTGGATCTGGGGTTGTTCTCCAATGGTATCTGAATAGATTACTTAACTTTTTAAATTCTTCACTTCCCCTTCTGTGAAATATGTGAGGTGGGGGGTAATACCACTCCCTTCCTACCTTGGTGGAGAGGACTAAGTGAGATCACTTAATTATTAAATGCAAAGCACTTACCTACTATGTAGTGTATGTTCAGTGAAAGTCATTGGTATTATAATGAAGAATAAAAGAGAAAATAAAAATAATGACTTGGAAATGCTTTCTTATTTGGAAGGATACAGTAGATTAAAACAGTAGTTCTCTGCTGCCTGCCTCGAAGGTTCAATCCCCGGTACCAAAAACAAAACAAAACAAAACAAAAACAGCAATTCTCAGCAGGGCCAGTTGAGAAGAGGGGATGATGGCAGTGTTGGGAGACCCTTTTGGTTGTCATAACTGGAGAAGTGCCAGTGCTGTCCAGTGAATAGAGGCCAAGCATGAGTGTGACCGTCCTACAGTGCAGAGGATAGACCCGTAATAAAGAATTGTCTGGTCCAAATGTCAACAGGCTGAAGTTGAGAAATGCTGCATTAAAACCAGGATTCATTGAGTACACTCTTTGTTTTATTTTTTTGAGACAGGGTCTCACTATGTAGTTGAAGCTGATCTGGAACTCACTGGTAGCCCAGGCTGGTCTCAAACTCACAGCGATCCTCCTGCCTCAGCCTCTCGAGTGCTGGGATTACAGGAGTGCGACACCACACCTGGCTCTTTCAGTACACTCTTAATGAGCCATGTAAACATCTCTTCTCCAAGCACAGAATTTGAGAAAGAGGCAATATATTTTTGTCTGTGCAGGATACAAAATAAGGAAATGACAAAGCTTATGCTGGACATATGAATAGAATGATAATTTGGAGTTTCTAACTAGTGAGAAAATTTATCAGTTTTAGAAAACTTCTTGGTGGTTTTTAGGAGACGGTTTTCAACACTGACAACTTAATGATTTAATTAAAACATTTTAATATGATGACACAGCTTAAATTCATTAGCAAATAATCTTATGTGTTTTTTCATCATTCACTGAGTATTTCTCAAAGACCAAAGCTTGTAGGAACACCAATAAAATATGATTTGGTGAAAAAATTATAAGAATTTTTGTTTAAGTGGCAAAAGAACATAACTTGTACTTGTTAGTACAAAAAGCAGAATGCAGTACTCTCGCTTAGAAATCAAGAGACTTGGTACTTTTTATGAAGGTCTTACTGCTTAATTTGAATATTTTAAAACTAATTGAATTACAAAAATTTAATTTGACACACTAATTCACTTAGAGGGTATTGATCATGATGAACTAATTTCTTTAGATTTATGATCTGAATAAGTTAGTACTGTGTAACCCATTCCACATTAGTGGCTTTTGTAAAATAGTGCAGAAAAGAAATCTTTTGCCAACTTCTACTTGTTTGGAGTAGAATTTAATGTATGTTTGTCAAAATCTGTTACCGCAGGACCTAGAGATGCTAGGTTATATATTGTACAAATGCAGAGAACATTTATAAGGGGAGATTTTAAAAAGTGAAAAATATTTTAAACAGATACACTATTGCAGTTAAAGCCCAAGTGTTACCACCATGACCATAACTTGAACACCGTCCCAGGAAGGACCACAAATGTGTGGCCTCACAGTCATCAAAGGGCGGAGCATATGCTTCTCCAGACCTATCAGGCCCACTTGCTGCCAGGATTGGAGGTCAGAACCAGGTATGGCAGAGAATGAAGAGTGGCGGTGGGAGAAAGGAGGTGGTTCCATACATTTATTCAGTATATATTTCTTTTTCCAATTTAAAAATTATAGTAAAATCTATATAACTCAATAGTATTTATACATATATTGATTATACACATAACAACAAAAATAAAGGGGATTATGAAAAATAATTAGAGCTTTTTTTTTTGGTACTGGGGATCGAACTCAGGACCTTTGCTTGCAAGGCAGGCAACAGAACCACTAAATTCACGAGCTAAATTCCCAGCCCATGAGAAATAATTAGAGAAACTAATCTAACGAAGGGTTAGAGGAGCTAGCTGGTAGTAGGTTGTTGCTTAGTGTAAAATCCAAAAAAGTTAACCCAAACCAAGCCAAATGAAGACTCTTCCACCCCAACCAAAGTATGACTTATAGCTAATAAGCAGCACCATTCAGATATTAAATAGTCCTAATTAAATGAGAGGTTGTAGGCCTTTAGAGGACAGGATTCTGTGACAAGTGGTGGTTAGTTTCACTCTTAACCTAAAAGAAGAGGCCAGAGCTTACAGAATTTTTAAGAAATCCAGATTGGCCTTAGTTACCGAATGACTTTGTGAAAAAAAAAAGTGGCTTTATGGAAGGTGGGGTTGGTGAGCCAGCAAAGAATTGGGAGAGAATCCAGATCTGGGAGATAGTCTGGAAGGGGTAAAGAGTAAGCAAGAGGTAAGCAAAGTGATGTGGCAGGCTGAAAAGCACAAGAGAAAAATAGGTGTTAAGGTCACAGGAAATAAAGGGTGCTAGAAGGAGGCAGGAAGAGGGGGGAGGGACGGTTGCACAGGATGTGACCTGGACAGGAAGTAAGGGGATCTTCTGAGAAGGAAGGGGAGATAGGAGGAAAGTGTCAGTTACATAAACCTTTTGAAAGCTTTGTCCTATTTGGAGTTTTAGCAGTTCATAGCTCCTCTAGAAAACTAACTTGGCCTGGGAGGTATTTGATAGGGGCATGAATGGAGAGAGGAAAAATTGGAAGGTGGAGAATTACTACGGGGCCGTGTGTTATGATCTGCCTGTGGTCCAAATCAGAAGAAAATAAGTGTCATTTCCTCCCCTCCCTTGGGCTGCCACGAAGAAATGATCTGTTTGTGAGTCTTGGTTGAGAGCCGTCTTTGTGTTAATAAGGACAAAGATTGAGAAATGGAAAAGAGTTAAGATGTTATTTATTGGAGATTATATTGATAACTCATTCCCATTTAGACTGAAGAAGAAAACAATAAAAGAAGCAACCCCCCAAACAATAAATAAACAAAAATATCAAAAAACAATCCCTCAAAATATTAACAAAAACATCCCCTCTTTCCAACAAAAAACGAGTGGAGAAAATGGGGGAGAAAGATGCAGTGAAAAGTTAAAATGGAGGATATATGTGGATATATAAACTTTTTTTTTAACCAGCTGTGAACAATGTGGTATGATGGAAGAAGGGAAGAGATGTAAAAATAAACAGCATTAAATTAAAGGGGATAATTACAGGAACCAAAATAAAATGTGAACTTTTCAAAAGATCCAGCTAACTTTAGAGACTTGAGAAGTTTTTTCAAAAATGTCCTTTTAGGAGACTGCAAAGCTTTAAATCTTTCAGGATTTAGCAGGATCCTAAGTACATATGTTTTAAACACACACACATGCACGTGCTCACACACACACACACACACACACACATTTTTGTATGTGTTTTCCCTGTGGAAGGACTTGGGATTAGACATTGTTGGCTGTCATTTGGAGAATAGCTTCTGGTACATTTTATTTTGCAGTTAAGAGCTCCTAAGAAGAGTCAGCAAATACAGATCTGTCTACAGAAATAACATGGCTTCCTGGAACTTAAGGGGAAGGAAATGGGTGGTTTCTTTAATTACTGTAGTATTTGTTTGCGTATGTGTTATAACTAAAGATAGATGTTGGCTAATGTCCTTAGGAGGGAAGGTGAACTTGGAAATTAATGAATTCAAAAGCTATATACAGTTGTGTTTAATTTACCAAGTTGAGTAGGACAATACTGCTCTTTATTTTCAGTATCCTGGCTAGATCAGAGTGGACTGAAATTTGTTCTCTGATGTTCAGTCAGTTTAAATTCATGAGTATTACTATTCATATACAGAGAACTAATGACTTTAATGTAGGCAAGGAAGCTTATTTACAACAAAGATGTGATTGAAGGAGGCAAGAAGAGTGTTGATAGGGCCCTAATTAATTGATTTGCTAATTATTATTTTTCTGCGGGGTGTGATAGTACTTTTTCAAATGAGCAACAGAAATATGAAGGCTGTGGTGAGGTATTTCGGCACAGTGCAAGCAAGAGCTTCTTGGCTGCTTAAAAGTGTTCTGGGGACCTTTTATGCTGAAGTTGTTGACTTTATAAAATTGAAGAAATAAGTATCTTCTTGTATGTGCATTTATCAGCTATTTGACTTGGTCCAAGACTGGGCATAAAAAGACATTTAATGAAATTAGAAATGAGACAACAGATATGAATGTAAATAATAACTAAAAATATGTCCTTGGTAGTGTCATGCACTTCTGTCTTCAGGGTTTTTAAAAGATATCACCTACTGGCTATTAGACAAGTGCAAATTGAAACAGCACTGAGATTTCATCTTACTCCAGAAAGAATGGCAGTCATAAAGAAATCATATAATAATAAACGCTGGGATGGCTGCAGTTCAAAAGGAACATGTCTTCATTGTTAGTGGAAAAGTAAATTGGTACATTCAGTATGGAAATTTTTCAAAAATTAAAAATAAAAATTTCATTTGACCCAGATATTCCTTTTCTAGGTATCTTCCCAGAAAAATTAAACATATCATATTTCAGTGATACATGCCTACCAATGTTTATAGCAGCACAATTCATAATAGGTGAATCTTGGAAACAGCCTGTACGTCCATCAACAGACAAATGGATAAAGAAAATGTGATACCTATATGTAATGGAATATTACTCAGCTATAAATAAGGATAGCTTTGAGACACTTGTAGGAAAATGGATATACCTTGAAAATAAATAATGGATATACCTTGAAAATAATGTTAAGTGAAATTAACCAGACATATGAGTTTAAATAACATACTATTTCTCTCATTTGAGTAATCCAAAGTACAGAAAAAAAAAAAGATCAGCAAAAGGAAACAGGGAGATAGATCTTATGCAGATAGGAAGGGGACCAAGAGACTGAATGCGGGGGAGAGACGGGGAAACGGGACTTAAAAAGATTTAAGATGTGTTGTGTACAAGTACCTACGACCCTCAATGAAAGTGATCAGTATATGTTAGAAACATGGCCTAAAATAATAATAATAGTAATAGAAGAATAAGGGAAATGGACTCGGAGATGGGGAGAGGAGGATGGGTGGGGCAAGGGCAGTACTAGGAATCAAGATATGTTAAGTACAGGTACCGCCTCCCTAAAATTAATGTGAATGTCATGTACAGCAAACACGTACTGATGAATAAACAAAGAAAGCTAAAGACATCGATCGTAAATAGCTACCATATGCTTCTTGGTGTGCGAATGGCTAGACTGGGGAATGACTTACAAGATGTACTCATTTCGTCCACCTCTCCTGTAAGCTTGCAATTCTGTATTTGAAAGCCACTGTACTGAAGATATCTTAAAATCCCCAGGAGAATCGACATCTATGTTTGTGACTCCTAGGCTGGACCCTCCACTGCATTCAGTTTGGGAGTCCTGTCCAGGTTCTTCCTTTGGTGAGCTTGCTCCAGGCTGGCGCTCAGGCTGTGCCTCCTGTCCAGCGTGCTGTCTCTTCCCTCACCGCATATCCTCTCCTTGTCTCAGCTTTGTCCTGTTCCTTCAGTGCCTGAGAGGAGGAGGTGATTCCTGGGGTGACTGACATATATCAGGCTCAGGCACTGGGCCAGCAGTTTATAGGTATTGTTTAAGATACCCTCACTTTACAGAAAGTGCAGAGAAGCTTTGAGAATGCCAGTAAACTTGCAACTAGTAAGTGGTGCAAAGGCAGAACAAAAATGTACGTCTATTCCTGATCATTCTGGACTTAATATTATAGTACCTTGAATAGTTTCTCAGCTATTATGTATTCTAAGGCCTGATTCCTAACCAGATGGTTGGCTGCCAGGAGGGGGGAACTTATCTTTTAGTCTGTATAGAACAGGATCTCACTACTTACAGCCTTCTGTTGAAATATAAAATAAAATGTAAAATGCTGGAGGATTTTATAAGTAGGTTGAACACTGGAAGAAAGAAGCAAATCCTAGGAAACTAATTTCTCAAAATTACTGCATGAACACTCTGAGACATTGTGGTTCCTGGTGTGGCTGGTGCTACCCTACAGGTGTCTGGAAGTGAGGAAGGGTTTTCTTAGGTTGTCAGGACACTGTAGGTGTCTGGCATCTAGCGAGTAATAGACAGGAATGTCAAACATTGCGTGGGTCATAGGACAATCCCACAAAATCACCAGGTCCCAAATGCCAATAGGGCCCTGGCCACACCTGGCTTAGCAGCCTACTGGTAGAAAATGTAGACTCAGAAGCCAGATTGAGTTCCAACATAGCTCCATCTTTTACTAGCTGTGTAACTCTTGTTAACTCTCTGCCCTCTCTGCTCCTGGCACACACTTAGTGCCCAATAATTTTAGCTCTTATTAATCAGCTCCCCTAAAAGCAAGAGAAGGATTTTGAGGAGTTGCAGAATTTACTAAACCAAAAGTGACAGTGCATTCTAAAATGGTGTTTCACAAGACTTAGTTGCTTATAAGTCTGAGAGTCACCTTAAAATGCAGATTCTGACTCCAGGGGTCTGGTATGGGGTCTCAGAATCTGCATTTCTGATGAGTTCAGGATGCCAGCCACTGTCTGGGAGCTACATGTTTAGCAGCAAAGTTCCAAAGTACATTGGGGAAGAGGACTACTTAATAAAGCAAACAATCATACGTTTATTGCATTTCTGCTAATAACCAGTGGAGGTTGCCTATAAGGAGTATAGAATTTCATTTCTTCACAGAAGGAGCTTCCATCTGCTTTGCTACTTTTATCTGAGAGAGAGTAAGAGAGGGAGAAAAAAAAAAGAGAGAGGGCACATTTTCCACAGATAGCTGTATTTTTTCTCAGAGGAAGAAGATTGAGAAATATTTCTTATCTATATTTCCTCATGAAAAAAGGGGTGTTTTGGGCTCCCCCCATAGTTTTAGAAGAGATATTGTAACTAAACAAAGAAAAACCTTGGTCACCATTCTTGGATGCAAGGCATGAGTCTTGCATATCTCAGAGCTCGTAGGCAGTGTGTGGGTTTGAGCACTGTGGTGCATGTGCTGTTGTATATGTATATGTGTGAGATGCAAAGTGTATCAGCCATTGCTAGGCAATTGCACTCTTAAATATCACTAGAGAAGAGGGATTTAGTATTTTCCTCCATGAAGATTAAAGCCCTAAGTTAGGGGACAGGGCTTCCTAACTAAGGCAGCCTTGATGAGGAGCTTTGCATATTACAGACAGAAGATGTTATTTGGATATAGTCATTGAGAGAAGAGACTACTCATTATCCACTTAAAATACTTCCCGGCTACAGCATGGTGTTGTATAGAAGCCAAAGTAATTGGTTCTGCATTTGGCCAGCTGATTTAGCAAGAAATTTTGCAAATTATGTAGTTGTTACAGATGGTACTGTTGGCTTTGTGAAAATGTTTTAAAACACTGACGCATTTGACCAGGAACTGAATTTTCAGCCTCTTAGACCCACCTCCAGCCAATCCTAGACTCTTTCTATAGGCAGCTGGAGACAAGGAACTGACCTTTCCTGCAAACTTGTGATAAATTATTTCCTTGAGAAAGCACTCGTATGAGAAAATAACTTGGTGGTGAACTTGGCTGAGGGGAACTCCTGGAAATTTTTGGATACTTTTGCTTATCTCTAAGTTACATGGTATTTGATTGACTTTCTGGCGCCTGCTAGGCGGTCAAGGAGGAGCTGGTATTTCCAGGAGGGACGGTGAATGCGCTTGGCTAGTATGAAATGTAAATCCTTGAGAGCCTGTGACAAGGTCTCTGCTGAATGTGTAGAGAGACAGAGAGAGAGAGAGAGAAAACAGCTGAAGGCTGCAGCTTCCTTCAGAAAGATGTTTCTAAATTTGCTCCTTAGAAGCTATCAGAAAGTTTGAGGCATAGTTTCACCTCCATAGGCCCCGAGGTTCACAGTTAGGGCTGCTCTAGGTCCTTCTCATCAACTTCTTGGTGTCTGTTTGAATCATTACCTTTTGTCTGTCTTCCTCAGTGCCCTTTGGGTTATGCTTGTTTTGGCTTTATGTAAGCAGCATCTCTGGATGCATGAATGAAGCAGATATAATTCCCCAGGGTGACTGATCTGCCCTTCATCTATTTTTAGTACTGCAAAGAATTTAGCATAGCCCACAGCATAACTCAATCTCTGTAAGCCAGTGAGCAAATTCTAAGGGTGTTTTTGCTTCCTAACCTTTCCCTGAGGCATTTGATATAGGCTAAGTTTAAAGGCACATGATTCAATCATTGATTATTCAAGACATGTCACACTTAGGTTCCATAATCACCAGACTGTCAATTAGACATTCTACTCTGGCTCCTAGTTTTGTTCAGGAAGCTGCACAAAGCTTATTGTGTGTGTGTGTGTGTGTGTGTGTATGTGTGCGTGGGGCAATGCAGAAATGGCAACAAGGAGGTATCTAGGACCCACTAAAGGACTGATGGCATCCAGTTTACTCTGTCAGCCAAGGTATCTTTCTTAGGAGAACCCTTGGCTCGTAGCTTAAACTATTTGACATTTGTGTATCTCCCAACCCTTCCATCCTTAGGAACCTTTCATAAAGTGAGGACAATATGTCTTATTTACCTGCTATGATTTGAGTGTTGGTGCCTGCCCAAAACTCATATGTTGGAGCTTAATAACCAATGTGATGGCAGTGAGTGGCCTAGAATTGAGCCTGGGCTCTTATAAAGGAGGTTGAAGCGAGATGCCTTGTCCCTTCTACCGTATGAGGGCACAGCAAGATGGCACCTGCTTTGACTTACCAGACATTCAGCTGCTGATGCCTTGATTTTAGATTTCTCAGCCTTCAGAACTATGAGCAATGAATTTCCATTTTTAGTAAGGTACCCAATTTGAGGTATTTTGTTATAGCAACCTGAACAGATGAAGACACCACCATACTCCCAGAGTTTAGCAGAGGGCCTTATGTTTTCTTATCAGAAAAGTTCAAAGGAGCCTTTCATTCATATGTTTGATTGGTTCACTGATGAGCACCAACACACTAGCTTTTGGAAGGTCTTAAGTAGGACTCTTTCTTTTGATAGGAATACATGCTGGTCATTGTAAGAGCTCCCTTATGCCTACTCTACTTCTTGGGAGCACGTTCCCTCTGATTTATTACCCAGATTTGCTTTCTTAATTTTCCTCTACAGAGTCAGTACTTCTCTGCTAGTAAAATGGCCCCTTCAACTTCTGAACATTACTAATATTGTTACTTTGTTTCATTCAGGGTCAAACTGGAGGTTAAGGAAAAAATTGTGCTATGAGATGACCTGTGATGGTTGTGATGTGAATACTTGGCTAGGCTGAATGACTTCCCCCAGAATTCCCTTTCTTCTAAGTTTCTGGCTAGCCCGGTCTACAAAGGAGACGCTCTTTCAAAAAGTTCAACTATGATGATAGCGGGGAGGCAGCTATTTTATACCATACACTCACCTTCTGATTATTTTGTCAAACACAAACTTAGGTGCTGGTATGAAGGGATTTTGAAGCTATAAAGGCCCTAAGAAGTTGACATTAAATTAGTCAAAAGAGATGACTTATTTGGTCAAAAGTTTTATAAAGAGGGTCTAGGGCTGGTCCTCCTTGATACCAGAGACTGATTTTACTTAAAAGTTGGAATATTTCTGTTTGGAATCTCTGCCTGGAGCAGGACATGGTGGTGCACACCTGTAAGCCTAGTAGTTGTGAGGCTGAGGCAGGAGGATTTTGTGAGTCTGGGATACATAGTGAGTTCAAGGCCAGCCTGAATTACAGAGTGAGACCTCAACTCAAAAAACCAAATCAAGCAATTCTGCCTGCTATGGAACCCTTTATATTTTTTGATTTTATATATCCCAATGCAGTTGTATTTTGAGACTTTAAATACTCCACAGTGTTAGTGGGTTTGCTCCTGCCAATGCTCTTGCTACTTTTTGGCTTTTTCCTCTACTTCTGTGTACTCCACAATATTCTTTTTATTGTGTAAGCATCAACTGCCTCTGCCATACTATTTTTAACCCATTCTCTTGCCTTGTGCTTTGAATTCTCACTGTTGAGGAGAAAACAAAACCTGTATTCTTCACATTAATTTTCCTGACAGTTTCCTTGTCTCTGCATTTATTTTCTGTTTTATTGACTCACAGAGAAGGCTTCCAGAGGCTGAGTGGTTCCCTAGTCTCATTATTCCTGTCACCACCTGAGGTGCCGGGAGCTCAACCCTTCCTCAGGCTATGAACCCTTCCTGACTGCTAAGCTCCCTGATGCTCTGATGATGTTCTTAATTAAGCAGTGGCATCACATGCCATCCTTGAAAAATGGGGCAGTAAATATCACTGGTCCTAGAGGCGAGAGAGAGAGAGAGAGAGAGAGAGAGAGAGAGAGAGAGAGAGAGCAAAAACTGAAGTGCAGAAGCCAGGAAGTATATAACAAAACCAATCACAAATCTGAGTCATGATGAACGGTATGAGTTTAAATTCAGTTTGTTGTCCTCTGTTTTCATTAATTTTTCCAACTCTGCTCAGCAGTTCCCCCACAGCTATTAAAACAAAACAAACCAACAACAACAACAACAACAGCAACAACAACAACAAAAACAGCTGTGTCTGAATGCTGAGCCAAATTTGAAAGCCAAACTGACTTGGATTGGAAGTCAGGTTCCACCATAACCCCTTTCTTTGTGAAATGGAAATAATATCACCTACCTGTCATATAACAAGAGCAAAGATGTTAGTTTGGTGGTGGGCACATAGGTAGGACTCAGTAAAATTTGGATATTAGGCCTCTGACCTTGACTTTAGAGGAAGAGGGAAAGCTTTTTCCTCTCTCTTTTTACCCATTTTCTGGGAGTCAGAAACATCACTTGCTGCAAGGCTGGTACCAGGTCTCTCAGGGTTCCCATTAAGAGTCATGTAGTCATGATAGACGGCCAGGTTCCTGGGTGGATAGGTACTTGTAGAATTTACCCAGAATCATTTAAAAATCAGTTGGAACGAGAAAGTTTTAGAAATTGTGATTGCTGCCCAACATTGTGAGCTATAATGAATGGCACTGAAGCATACATCTAAAAAGGGTTAAAAATGGTAAGTTCTGTGTTTCATACTTTGTAGTATAGTTTTACAAAACACATTGGAAAGAGGCTACCGGCTGTGAACATCCCTCTTCCTGCTCCCAAATGTAGGCTAACTCAGAAATAGTGACCCATTTAAGAACTGTACGGGGACTATCATCACTGACTGATTCCAGAAGGTGAGTTAGAAGAGTCTGGATTTAACCTCCTTATTTTACAGATGGTGAAATCTGGCCCTTGTGGCTAAGAATCCAGGTGCTTAGTTCTAAAGTTGTACAAGGCAGGGCCGGAGCACTGAATTTCAGTCACAGCCAAGCAGGTGTGAACAGTATGTGATGTCTGATAATTCCACAGCTTGATCATGGCTATTTGGTCCTGCTGGCTGAATTTCATTGCTGACCTGCAGTCCAGCACACAAAATTGTGTTAGGGACTTTGCATATGCTGTTTCTTCTGCCTTAAATTTTCTTCCCCACTTGATAATTTCTATTCATCTCTTCAGGTTTATTCATGGATTTATTCAGAAAGTTTTCCTTGTCCTCTCGGCCTATGCTAGTTCAGCTTGTCGCATGATTCTGCACGTCTCTGTAACTCTGTCACACTTGCATACAACTTTCTGTTGTATGTCTGTGTTTCATGCATTAGGGCAGGCATTTCGTCTGTCCTGTGACCACTGTTTTCCAAGAACTCAAGAAAACAAAACAAAAGAACAGAAAATCAACTCTGTCTTCTCATGAGGGGAGAATGAAGATGATAATGTGTATTCCCAGGCAGTAGTGGTTGGAGGAAGCAGGGCAGACATTGCATTTAATCTGTACACACAGATTTAATCAACACACAGTTGATATTCCAATGAAATGTACAAATGATCAGGTGAGAGCCTGAGTCAGTGCCCACATTGTGCGTCCATGAAAATAAACTGTAAATAAGCCACAGAGGGGATAGAAATTTGATACAAGGGAATACTTTCTAGTATGATATTAAAGATTACTAAAATGGGTCGGATAATAGAGGAAGGTTTTGGAAGCGCCTCCCCTAAGGGCTTCAGAAAAGAGGCCAGAGTTCCATTTCTACTGGTTATTTTAGGTTTCCCCAGGCAGCAGAGTAGACTAGACATCTTCTTAGGGTCCAGTTGTTCTGTTTCTCTGACCCATAATAAATGAAGCTACAGATGCTCTTGTTGCCAATTAGCATGTAAACACATACACAAACACAAACCGTCTCTAGCTGTAAAAGTTGCTAGTGCATTTTCTATTGAATGTTTTGGATTCACCTTTTGTTTAGAAAATTATCTCAGTCTTTATGCACAGCAAAGCTCTCTCTATGAAAGACCTGCTCTAAATTTCAAAGTGAGAACTGAAATGCATAGCAATGTTAACTCCTGTGTTGATGTTCACCTGGAAAAAATGGAGAGTACAATGAGGCAAGTGGATTAAAAGAATAATCTGCTACTCTAAGTTCTCACAGAGGAGCACAGAGATCTGGACATTGTATATCTTAATCCCAGCCAGGAGCCTGAAACACGTTCTCTCTTTCTCTGCCTTTAAATTGAGGATGGGAATGGTCTTGAATATGCAAATGAATCTAATTTAATTAACTTTTATGACCACAGCTTCTTTGAGATAATCATAGGAGCCAGTTAGATTCCATTAAAATTCAGTTATTTCCCTAAAGCTTCAATGAGACACTCTGGTCTTCTCCGAGAAACAACCACCACAAAAATGTAAAAAGATCTGATGAGAAACAACAAAATGAGAGTAGGTTGTTTGTAGTGGCTGTGCAGTTTGATGTCACTGAAGCTGCTTACACAGTCTCCTGCCCCACTGTCTCATCCCTGGTCCTAGTGCTGCAGGTCAGCTGGGTAACTGTCGACCCTGAGATTATCATGAAACAAGTGATGAAAAATAAAGGAAATGCTATTTCCTACTTTGAGCAGAAACCCAAGCCTTATGGGCTGGGTGAAGAACTACCCTGACCAGATGTGAGGGGGGATTTTATGCCATTTGCTCCTTTGCTGCCCATTTCATTGTTTCCTTCCCCCTTTTCTCCCCAATTATAAATATAGTACACAATTATTGTAAAAAGATGATACACTATACTGAATGGCTTAAAGATGCCGTCCATATCGGGAAAGAGGCTGTACAGCACTTCCCCAATTATGTTCCCTTCTTTTCCCCCAAGTGAGCAAACTTTCAGATGACTTTGCATGTGGTGGTGGGGTGGGAAGTGAGGAGTGTGTGTAGTGGGAGTATCACACACCAATGCCTTCCTTTCCTTTTTATCCTCCACTTTTAAAATTATGGTAAGAAACAGGCATTATTTACCATAAATTATTTTTAAGTTTGCAGTTTTGTGGCACTCAGCATATCTAAATTGCTGTCAACCATCACCATCATCCAAATCCAGAATTTAAAAATTTTCCCCCACTGAAATTCTGTACCCATGAAAAAGTAACCCCCCAGCTTCTGGTAACCACTATTCTACTTTCTTTCTCCATGAGTTTGACCACTGTAGGCACTTCATTTAAAAGTAGAATCTTACAGTATTTGTGTTTTTGTGGATGGCTCCCTTCATTTTTCATTAGTTCCTCAAGGTTCATCTATGTGTCAGTATTTCCTTCCTTTTTAAGGGCTGAATAATATTTCATTGTGACATACTCCATATTTTCTTATCCATTATTCTTTGATGGAAACTTGGGTTATTTATACCTTTTGGCTATTGTGAATGGTGCTACTGTGAACAGGGGTATCTAAATACCTCTTTGAGACCCTTTGACTGTATGTCCAGAACCTTCCTTCTGTTTTAAAGCTATATCCTATGTATTCATCTCTGTTTTTATGCATGCAATTACCGAGTTGCCAATGGTCCTGAGCCATTGTGTGTAGTTAGGAACATATGTGCTGGGCCCACTGAAGATCTGATACATGCGTGATGCCTCTAGACACATTCAGCAGTGTGCAGCTACGTTTCTGGGAGCTGTGCTGCCTGCTAGTTCCCAAACCGTTTAATATCACAGGACTGCAGGACTGCAATTAACTTTAGTGTAGCTGCAGGCAGTATTTCTACTTCATATAAGTGAGCTATGCCTAAAACAAATGTACTCTGAAGAGTAGGTCACAGTGTTCAGCATTACGTGATTACATAATTGTGCCGGCTACTAATTGGGAGATAGAGTTAAAGTATTGTAGGTGGCATTTTAATTGAGTAAGTGAAGAACTCAGAGTTTATATTTCCTATAGTTAGATTTTAAAATAATCAAGTACTTGAAGTCTAACAAAGGCACACAATTATAAAATAATTAGAAAGAAAAGAGATAATAATTTGGGAAACAGTCTTGTAGTTAAAAGGAAAAAGAGAAATGATAGCAATTAAAAATTTAAAAAAATCTTTTTATCAAGTTTCAACTGTCCTTCTTTTAAAGCCCTTTAGCTTGAGTATTAAAATTACTCCTTCTGCTATGTCCTAGTTCAAGATGAATCATTTTGTGTCTGGATCACTGTAATTTCAACAGTTAGCGAACACTTACTACATGCTGGGCCCAGTTAGCCTAAAGAACGCACCAAGTTATTTTAGCCCTTATATTGATATTCTGAAGTCAGTTGCATCACTTAATAGTCATTCTCCTCTTTTCATTGTTAATAGAACTCAAATTTGCTTGAATGTCAACATGTTTAGTTTCCCAGCATTTATTGTTGCTAAGATGGCTCTGTGATCTAGTTCTAGCCAATAAAATATAAGCTGAAGTCTGCTCTAGGCTTGTGGGAAGCCTTTTCCTTCCCTGATAAGTTGGAGACACATAAAGCTAGATGAAAACTCTTGTCCCAGCTTCCGTCATAGATACAAATGTGATGGTTGTAGCTACAGTAGCCATCTTGGAAGCACAAGGCAGTAAGCCAACATGCTAAGAAAAGGTAGAAGGAACCTGGGATCCACATGCCATTGTTGAACAGCTAATCCACCTCCAGAAATTGCCTACCTCTGTACTTAGAGTTATGTGAGAAAAAGAAACTATCAGTGTCAGCCACTATTTGACAGATGAGCATTTGATTACTAGCACCTGAAAGCATTACTAATTCCATTTTTCAGATAAGGGAACTGAAAGGCTAAGTGGCTTGCTGAGTTTGTGTAATCTTTCAATGATAATGACGATTTGAATACACATAGTCTAATCTAGCATCTAGTGCCTACTCTCTTAGACATGTATCACTGACTGATTCTGTCAGACTGCAAGGTCTACTTGTGAGCTTTTCAGGAAACGAGGTTGATCTTCAGCCTCCTGCTTACATTTCCTTCTTGAAAATGCTTGTATGATATATCTAAAACCAGATCTGACCTCTCTTTCTTGTTTAAAATCCTCAGTAATATTTTTTCTCTAAAGCAGGGATATAACCTTGGCTATCTTGAGAGTCAGGCAGATAACAGGATTGATGGAGGAAAGAAGGATGTAAGGAAATCAACTGTGTTTTGTTTTTGTTGTCTGTTTCTGTAGAACAAATTGCCTCCAAAATGTAGTCCCTTGAAACAACAAATGCCTATGTCTCACATGGCTTCTGAGGGTCAGGAAGTAGCTCCTCTGAGTGAATCTGGCTCAGGTCTTTGGGGACCTGCTGTCAAGAGATGGATGTGGGCTTCAGTTATCTCAGGACATGACTGATCTGGAAGTTCCACCTCAGCAAGACTCACACAAATGGTTGTTGGCTGGAGGCTTCAGTTCCTCACTATATCACTTTTCCACAAGCTGTAAGCTAGTTTTCTCTAGAGCCAGTGATCTAAGAAAGACAGTGTCTTTATGACCTAGACTTGGAAGTGACATAAAATCACTCTGTCATAGTCTCTTTACACCAGGAAGTGAAGGCTGATGACTACTGATAGGCATGGGACAAAATGGTGGCGTATACTGTTCGGCTTCAACCCATTACCACTGTGGTGGAACACAAGTCCTATGCTAGTGGATTTTACAATGTCTCAAATGAAGCCAGAAATACAGATTTCCAAGTTAGATCTCATGATAGTAAATGATGGCTGTGAATTATTTTAAAAATCCCTGGACAAATAAAAGTGCCGTATAAATATGGCCTGGGAGCTGCCATTTGCAACTTTTTCTGGCTCATAGCAAGGAAACCATGTATGGGTTTAATTCCAATCTGTGTTGTTGTCTAAGACATTTTCAGCAGGATTCTGAGGACAAGTTCAGATTCAACAATGAACATAGTCATTTAGTATTGTTTTTCCCATAGATAATGGAGAGTAAAGTGAAGACATAGGTGATTTGAATTTATACTCATGCCATTGTAGTTTATTGTCCAGGATAAGATACTTTTGAGAGAGAATGGGGGCGCTTTATTAATTATACTGACATAGTGACCATAATTTGGTACTGACTTAAGCACAGTGGGGTGTATAACCACTACTCACATGAAATCTCCCCACAGCATTCCTTACTATCCATCTCTGTATGTTAAGGCCACCCCAAAGCACTCACCATTGTTCAAGTCCTTGCGCACTGCTAAAGTCACTGTCACTCACCTGTTATCTGCCTGTTCACCTCATCACTTCCTCTCCCCTGTTCCATGTTTTCTCTTGGACTTCAAGTCCCAATGTAAGTGTCACTTCTGCCTCCTTCGCCTCCTTCCCCTCCTTCAGATGCTATTCACTCTCTCACTAGGCTTTCATAGCATTTGATGCACAAACATTCACCTTGCAATCTTTGTCCCAGGAGTCACATCCGTTCCTCAATTGGGACACTTAGGGCCTGTCTCAGTGTCTAGCACAAAGCAGTTGCATGATGATCGCTTACTGGAAATTCATTTTGAATCTTACTTTCTCTTTTTTCCTCTAATACCCTGCAGAAGATGATAATGAATACTGAAGATTCTAAGCGGATGATAAGAGAGAAGTAAAAGCAGAGAGAAGTCCATAAGCTCGGTAATTTTTTCTTAAACAACTATTTACCTAAATAGTCGCTGTAGTGTTTAAAAATTCTTCTCTTCCTTTTCAAGTGAATGGAAAGCTATTTTTATTTGTGAATGAGAAACTGTCTTAATAATAAGAATGACTGCTATCATCTATACTATTGACACCTGGTGTCTGCTTATGTTTTGTTAAATCTATCTCCAGAAGTTCATAAAGTAAAGCTAGTCCTGGGCAAAGCACAAGATACGTAGTAAGATTTATTTTCTCATCTGCACAATCTAACACTTACTAATAGTCTTGCACATTGTCTCTAACCCTCAGGGTAAGGAAATAGACTAATGGGTAGTAATACTCTATAAATGCTCACAAATGAAATTAAACTGTAAGATGCTAAAGGGATAGTCCTGTGGGAGTGAAGTGCATTTGTTGGAAGAGGATAGGGTTAATGGTAGGACACCAGTAGAAGCCACCAAATTATTACTCATTTTATTCCTAATGACAGAGATGGGGTGAAGTGAAGGACAATCATATGGTAACTTTTCTTTGGTAAGCTTTCATTTGGTCTCCCCAACTGGAAGACCTGGAAAGCATGAACCAGTTCTGTCTCTGATCCTTCTTGGAAGGGAGATTGGGACTAAGTCATGACATTCTTTTTCTGAGCCGTATTCCTGGTAACTGCTGTGTCACAAGGTTAATGGGAATAGGGTATGCAAAAGGACTTTGGAGACTGAGGTGATGTCTATGAATGGTAGTTAGAACTCTTATCAGGCTGATTTTCAGGCAGGGCGATGGAGAGAGAGTGGGAGTGAGGAACAGAATAGAGAGCTATACTTGAGTCAGCCTCAGGCCTCCTCTAACTGAAATCCCAGTTTGTCCTATGAAAGCAAAGTTAATAACACTACTCAATAAAGCCTGAGTGGTTAGAAATTAGTCTGGGACAAGGTTGGATCTGCCAGGGAGGGTTGATCCAGACAGCACTGCTTTTAGTTTGTGGCTGGCAGTCAGTTGTGCTCTGTGATTACCTGCTTTGGAAAAAAGTGAGTCTAAATTGGAAAGCTATTTCCTCTGTTTAAGCCATTTCTGCAGAGTCCCATAGCGTTGATTATAGTTTTTATACTCCGCAACTGGCTGTATCATTCTTGACTCATCTCCAGGCTTATAAATATCCTCCAGGAAACACAGATTTTAAAAGTTGCCCATCTTTTAACCTTGTATCTTCATGTGTCTCAGATAATATCTAAGACGTATAACATCTTGCCTGCATTGCTGTCCCTAAACCCATCCGGAAGCAAAAACGTTGATAAATTCCCTTTAGCTCTTTCATAAAGGAGGCAGGCAAATGTAGGACAGTTTCTCTGTCTGACCTTGGGTGTTTTCTTCAACTACAGAAAAGGGGATAATAATAACTACCGTGGAGGCTGTTGGGAGCCTGAGGAACGTGTAAGGAAGAGCACCTGGTACACGGCGAATGTCCAATAGACATAATTGCTGTTATTATTTCTGTTAATAATAACAACATAAAAAGCACTGAACAGAATGGCATTTGGAATAAGTCCTAGAAAATTAATCTATACTTAATAGTCAAGAGACCATCTATTAGTATTTGCCACAGGCTGACTTAGGAGAAAATCTCTGCCCTAGAAAGAGAAAAACGTTAGCATGCAGAAATCTAAAATAACAATACAACAAATAGAAAACTATTAAACAGTATAATTCAAGATGGACCGAATGTACCCACAGTTAATATTTTTTAGTTGAAAGGATGCTTAGGGTGTCACTGTATAATGTATCAAAAACAGTGTGAATTCATATTGTATGATGCCCATGGTGTGAGACAAGGACATTGCCTCTGAAGCTATCAAGTACCCCGTGTGCCAGCAGGATGTTAGGCCAGCAGACTGCAAATCTATAGTCAGGAGCTTTTTAGAGTGGTCAGATATATACAAGCCCTGTCACTCTCAGGTGCTGGAGACCTATTCTTAGAGTTTTGTGTCTTAGTTAAAGACCTTGATCCTTATTAAAATGGTAATATTCTTACTGCCATCCATCACTGACACATTTGCATGAGTGAGCTTGGTTCATGTTTGAAGATTAAACTTTCCTGGAGGAGAAGGCTCATGGGGAAGCTGGGAAAAACCTCAGTCACTCTGTAAGGAAGGAGCAGGGATGGATGGAGGTTGGGGGCCTACAAGGGCAGTCATTCGCTGACTCTGCTATCAAAAGAAGTTGACGGGGTCCCCTTGTATCCTTAATGTAGTTCTTTTGTCTGCGCTGCTACTTCTGCATGCAGCAATGGTTACACTTGCACAAATGGAGCACAGCTTTCTCCTGCTACAGCCATGCTTTGCTATGGGGATGCTTTCTGAGAAATGTATTGTTATGCAAGTTTGTCATCATGTGAAGAGAGTAGAATGCACCTACACAAACTTACATGACACTGCCTACTGTACACCTAGGCTGTATGATAGGTAATAGTTCATTACTCCTATGGCCACGGTAAACAGAACAACAGGCGATTAAAGCATGAGAGAAAATGATGGCCTCAAGAGACACAGTGAGCATGAGTTGTCTGAAGCTGCTGCCAGCTAACACAGCATACTGTTTTATAATAAACTTTTTCAGAATTATTAATACACTTTAAAATTATAATAAAAGTATAATAAATGCATAAATGATAATCATTTATTACCAGGTGCGTATGCAATTGTAAGTGTTGTACTTTTTTGATTTGTTTTTTGAGACAAAGTCTCATTATATAGTTCAGGCTGGTCTTGGACTCACAGTGATTGCAGGCATGTGCCACCGCATCCAGCATGTAACGTGCTGTCCTTTCGTGTGGTTGCTGGTGTAGTAGATTTGTTTCCACAGCATCAAGGCCAACACTTGAGCAATGTGTTGCGTCGTGAAGGCTATGATGCCACAAAGTCGACAGGAATTTTTCAGCTCACTAATAATCTTCCAGGACCACTGTGATAGATGTGGTCACATAGACAGAAATTTATGTGGCACGTGTTGGTGTTTGTTTTAGAAAGCAGGAAGGACAGGTGTTAATCTTATTGGCAAGAAAAATGATGGGCCGGGGATTTAGCTCAGGGTGGGGGACTTGACTCAGTGGTTCTGCTGCCTGCCTCACAAGCGCAGTCTTGAGTTTGATCCCAGTTACCAAAAAGAAAAACCAGGCCTCACCAGTGTGAGAAAGTGAGCCAGATAGTGAGCATCTAACTTATTTGTAAAGAGAACCAAAAATGTAAAAAGCATTTTAATAGCATAAGGTGGATATAGAGTTCTCCTGGCGGGAGAATTATTGTGCAGTTAAATAATCTTTCTTCATAAAAGATATGTGCATTTTTAAATGGAGCAGGAACTAACAAAGACTGACCTGAGAAAAAAGTTGTTTGACTAGTATTTGAAAGTGAGGTTTCATGGGCTGTGAGTGGTTTACAGAGCTATAGATGAATTAATGTGAAAACAAAAACTAGATTTACTATCCATTTTTTTGGTACTTGGGCATGGAGGGAGAGGGTTAAACTCGGGTCCTTGTACTTGGGAGGCAGGCAGCAGCACCACTGAGCTGAAACCCCGGCCCCACTATCCATTCTTATTAATCACAGATTTTTCTTTGGGATTCTCATTCCTTGTTTGCATCAGTTCCCCACTGGCATGAGGGACTGAGTCTCTGTTCTACTTTTCCCTTCCGCCCAGCACAGTGGCTGGCATATGGCCGTGGCATGACAAAGTTATAGTCCAGTCTCATCCACTGGTTCCTGGCTCTATTATAAGTACTAAAATGAGGTACCTGAAGGTTTAAAATAATCCTGACAGGAAATCATATACAATAATCAGGAAGCTATTCTCTGCTAGATACAGATTAGTATGGCTCTATATTTTCAACATCTGTCATTTTAAAATAAATTATTTAACATTATTAGATTTCTTATAAATGGCATCAATCAATTAGTACCATAGAGCTGAGTCTGGAAGCGAAAAGTAATTTTTTTGGAGGGCAGATTGGTAAAGTTCTTAACTCTTTCTATTCCCCAGAAAAGGTGAAAGCCATCTGGGCTCTCACTGTGTTCCCTCCCTCCTTCCTCTATTGAAGATTTAATTAATGTGCACACTATTTTGGGCTGCCCTTTCAAACACTGCTGGACATAGGCAGAAGTAGGAGTTTGCACAAGGAGAATGGGATTGAAGCTTCCCGTCCCCACCCGTGGATGAGGTAAATCTGGCAAGTCCTGTTGTTTAGTGGCAGTGAGTCAGACTCCTGTGCTGACTGCTAAAGACATGCTTTTATATAGCAGCCCCTGCCAGGCCTTTACATATTGAAATGAATCATTGTCGCCTCTGTCAGTTTTGCTTTGCATTTGTTTGATATATTTCATCCGCACATGGAGGTAGTAAGAATCACCAATCTATTGTATTTATTATCACATTTACACTTTGGGTTTTCTGCAAATGAAACCCACAGAAAAATATGCTGCTTAAAGGGCAATTAGTATGCTGCATTGCCAAGATGTTTGGTTCTATGGCAACCCTTAAGATTTAATAAGAAAATATTTCCTTTTTAAAAAAAGTCTCTAGTTTAGGGTGACTAGCTTAATTTGGTTTGCCAGGGACTTTCCTGGTTTTAAAGCTGAAAAGTCCCACATCCCTGGGACCCTTTTAGGCCTGGTTAAACTAAGACAGTTAGATACCCTATCCTCACTTGAGTAGTGATTGAGAGACTTTATCAGAATTTCATGAAAGTAGCACACACAATTGATCTGGAGTTTAGCATTACATTTTAAAGGCTAATAAATCTCCACTATGGCAAAGAAACAAAAGTCAACGGGCAGTAAAAGCGTACTTGTGCAGAGTTCTTGGAAGTACTACTTTTTGGAAATAGCCTGGATTTAGACATTTGTGCCTTGTTCCTTTTTGGTCCAGGGAACTCAAGGTCAAGTTATTCAGAAGCATTTGAAGTTGTTTGGAGAACTGTGAAGAATTTCACAAGACTAAACACATTGCACATTTCAAGATAGATTCCAAAGGGGCTGATGATGATAGTGTCTGTTATCAAAAGTACTAGTGGAGCCTTTGATAGAATGAATCGCTGCTACAAAACAGCCTTACAGATGAGAACCAGTTTTCCCCTCCACACCAACTGGATTGATCTGTGCATTGAAAAATGCCCTGTCATTTCTCTTGCTGTGCTGGAGACATGTATGTGGAGTGAATAAAGTCTAGAAGTTATGCTTTCCAGGACTGAGGATACTGTGGCCATAGGTTGAGCACAGTTTATTATACATGTTCATTCCTTAAGAATTGCTAACGCACCCTTTGAATGTGGTAGACTACTTTTCCAATCCCTTTTTTGTGATTGTGTCCTGCCTTTTATATGACAGGTGTGACCACAGAAGTGACACAGGAGGGGCTCAAGAAAACAATTTGTTATCCCCAGAGATCCTAGAAACAGAGGTCAGTCTGTCATGCAGGGCCACCCTGGAAAGCACCAGAGTTGTTAGAAAGATGAAGGGGACAGGAGAGAGGAGAAAGCACTGGCCAGTCTATAGGGTTTCCATGGGAAAGGAAAGGTAGAGGGTAGGGTAAGCCACGTAGGAAAGGCTAGTTTGAGTAACTGCAGCAGGCTTTGGGTTATACGTGTGGTCTCCTTGTCCGACATGATCAGGGTCCAGGAATATTGCCTCATGGGTTCAAGGGTACATAGAGGGGGTCTGGGCTGGAATGTTTCATTTGCGTATCAATATCCTGCTTCCTGAGTCCTTTGCTATCTCTCAGAATTGACTAGCTCCATCTCTTCCCAGCTAGAATGATTTCTGAGATGTCAAAGACCTAACAGTATGTCGAAAACAAAAAGTATAGATGAAATGATCACTGTTGGCCTAATTCCTGTAGTGTAGAGGTGAGATGGCATAGCTGCAAAAGCTAGGATTTAGAATCAGAGTTCTGGCTCTGCCCACTACTAAGATGTAAGCACATCTCTTGACTTCTTCACAAAGCAGTTTACCCTCTACAAAATTCTCATGTTTGCTGGACCAGTAGGAGTATATGGGTGAAAATTCTCAGTAGGCACGGAAATTATGCTAAAAAGAACAAAACCAAACCCAATACTTTGGTGATGCATGGATTATATTTGTATACTCACAGGTCAAGGGTGGTCTGAAAATGTACTCACTTACTATGGACTCAGTAAGCGCTAGAATCAAGTAGGATTACAAGAGGATGGGATCTCCTTCAAGTTCCACCTGATCTGTTCTTGGGCTTTGGTCTTCACAGAACTGAAGGTGGGAACTGTGTTGAATGATTCCACAATTTTTTACACTTCTAAAATTCCATAAATCTATGAAGTGTACACCATGCTGTTTTTTGAGGTATGTTTGTTTTCTATAGCACCTGTTGGGCCATTTATTTCCTTATACACTAGAGAAGCTACCACTCAATACCTTTGAATTCTGTTCCACAAAGAAGGTCCCTTGCAGTCTTTTACACCTTTGGTGTGACCCCAGGCAGCATTTTCCCAATCCCTAGACACAGTTGTTTGAATTTGGATGGAGACCTCTCATGTGATGGGCCTGTCAGATTCTCTTGCTGTGTGTTTGCAGTTAGAAGATGGAGAGTCTGGCTAACAGGCATTGATGACCTGGAAGATCACCATGTTTGTGTTTGGACTGAAGGTACTACTTTGTGGAAGCCATGATGGGTCATATGAAAGCAGAGTTAATAAAGACAATCTAAGTTGGGTGTGGTGATTCTAGCACTTGGGAGGCTGAGGCAGGAGGATCATGGTGAGTTCAAGGCCAGCCTGGGCTACATAGTGAGTTCAAGGCTGGTCTGAACTACATGGGAGACCCTGTCTCGATAAAAAAAAAAAAAAAAGACAATCTGGATGTATATTGGTGAAAGAAGAAGAGGAGGGAATAATCAGGTATGCCAACACTAGAGAAGCAGAGAAAGAGTTAATGTGGTAATAGATAAATAACTTCTTTGTTATTTTTTCTTCTTGGTACCTTCCAGGCCTGGTTGTTCTTTCTATAGTATTTCATTCTATATTCTTTCTTCCCAGCCTCACCCTAAAACAAATGGTAACACAACTGGGAACTGGTAAGGATTTTGTCTTGTTCCTTCCTGAAGCATTTGGCTCTTTCCTCTATATACAAGGGGGATATTCAAGGAATTTATACTAAAAAATGTAAAAATCATGTAATTGCATATGATTGTGTTATCAATGGCATTTAAATAAAAAAAGCTTAATTATATGCATTATATGTTTCAAGAAGCATTTGCTTAGGGCCTCTGAGTTGGTCCACAAGTAATTTTGAAAGCTGTCTTCTCTTGTGTCTCCAGGACCTGCATAAGACCTAGCTCACCATAGACTTTACCTTAAAACATTCTTGAACTAAATGGCCCAGGATTGTTTTTACATACTCTGGAGATATAAAAAGCAATATAATTTATGGTTGCTCTGCATAACCAGCTTGCAGTGTAGTTGGGAAACTGCATGAGAAAAAGGAAGAGGAGAAGAAGAAGAAGAAATGTGGTAATTTACAATGAGTTTCAGATAGCCAAGGAGCTGAGGGTCAGTGAGGTCTCTGGAAAGACAGAAAGTTCTGTTCTATCTTGAGAGCTGGGTAGGATTTGGCAAGGTAGAAAGAGATGTGGAGGAAAGTGAGAAAAGGCTAGGCAAAGACATAGGGATGGAATGAGGGTTTTGCAGTGCGCACAACTTATAATTCGTTAATGCACAGAGAAATATTTGAGGCAGAATGTCCAAGTATGGCCATTGCATGTGGGAGCCCTGCCTCTGGAGTTGGACTTTCTGAATTTCCATCTCAGTTACCCCTCATTTTCCTTATTAGCTCTGCAAAGTGGGCAGCTTACTTAACCTTTCTGTGCCTCCCTCTCTTCATCTGCAAAGTTGGGGATAATGGTACTCAACTCGTGGGAGAGTTGCAAGGGTTTAAGAGGATGCTATGAGTCTTTAGATTAGTGTCTGGCATGTATAAGCATTTAATCATTGTTAGTCATTTTTGTCTGTTGTAATGGAAATCTGGTGGAAAGACCCAATTGCATGAACCCTACTGTTAATTTTGAGTTGCCCTGTCACTTAGGGAATCTCTTGGTTGTAAAGGAAGCCAGTTACTGTCTAAGTGCTGCTGAATTTGTAGGGCACTGAACATTGAATGTGTAGAAGTCATTGGCTGGCCTGAGAGGTAGGGAGAGGAGCTTGGATTTGGGCACTGACTATCAGGGCACTGTCATTTTCTTCCAGTCAGGAAGTATTGGCATGAAAGTGAGAAGAGGAGTGAGTGGTGGTCCAGCGCGGACCGTGAAGGGGACGTTGCAGTAATTCAGCGGGAGGTGATGAAAGCCAAGGTCAGGACTGTGGCTGCGAAAGAGAAGTGTGGTGGGAAACTGAGACTCTTCACACAGGAACATATCCAGGCTTCTCTGCCTCTATTCCACCTCCTCGGTCTACCTCCTAACCTCCCTCTGCTTCTGACCTCACCCTTTCAGTCTTATCTCACCATGACCACGTCATGTCACCTGTCTGCTCACACAGACATAGCCGGATAGCATCCCCAGCCTCCCAGAACAAGGTGTGCTGCTCCCTGGGTCTTCAAGCCTGCGCTGTGGCCATCTCGCTACTTTTCACTGTCCCCTATCACATGGCCACTTGTTCTCATCACTCTATGAATATGTCATCCTTTGTTCCTTGGACACATAGGCCTGCCTTGAGGAACTTGCCTGTACCAGTTCTCCCTGGATAAATTCCTCCACCTCCTTTAGAGCTCTGCTCAAATGTCATTTTATTAGTGACAACTTCTTCAATCACCCTTTAAAAAAATCACCGCTTCTTTGCCTCAGCACCCACCCCTGCCTTCTCTTCATAGCCCTTATCACTCTGTGACATGTGATCTCCTCATTTGTCCAGTGTCAAATTTCTGCACTAGGATGTTAGTTCTAGGAGGGTAGAGATTTCCGACTGTCTCGCTCCAGGATGTATTCCTAGCACCTTGCATTATAGAAGCTGCTCCATAAATGTATTGAATTTTCATACGAATAAAAATCGCCCAGAATTGTGTCAGGCACAGTAATTGGTGTCCCCGACCCAGAAGCTGCTCACCGTTCCTTCCAGTGGCCCTGTCAAGTGTGCATCGTTGTTATCGTTTTACAAACACCACTGAGCTGCAGAGCTCTGAGGGGAACGGAGAGTACAGAGCTGTAAGGGACAGTCAGGATCTGTGTCCAGTGCCCCTGACTTCGGTCTCACTGTGATTCTGCATAGACCAGTGAGATGGGGAGGGAGGAGCCAACAAGATGCCAAAGCCCCTGGTCTGTGGAGAGGGGAAGAGCAGCAGACCTGGGGACAGAAATGGGGATGTTGGGAAGAAGGCCAGTGCTTCAAGATAAGAAGTAAGTCAGGTGAGGTGGTGCATGTCTGTAATCCCAGCATTCTGGGGGGCTTAGGTAGGAAGATCATAAATCTGAGCCTAATGTAGGCAACTTAGTGACTGTCTTCATTACTTTTCTTGTTGCTGAGACAAAATATCCAACACCTAGAGTTAGAGGAAGAAAGGTTTATTTTGACTCACAGTTTGTAGAGGTTTCAGTCCATAATCAGCTGGCTCCAAGGCAGGGTGGCTTGATAGAAGGGCTTTGTAGGAGGCAGAAGAAGACAAGGAGCAGCAGCACGAGGAGGAGGAGGAGGAAGAGGAAGAGACAGCAGCAGCCCCCTTTCTGTCCCTTATATTCTATCCAGCATCACACCCGGCTGGGGCACCCTTAATCTCAGCATCACACATTAATCCCAGCATCACATCCTCAACACCATCAGCACACACGGTAGATCCAGCCACCTCTGAGTGCATGAGGCTTTGGGGGGACAGCTAAGCCATAACAGCAACTTAGCAAGAATCTATAAAAAAAAAATCCAGGAAATATTGGGACTAGTAAATATTCAGGGGAACTCTTGCTTTTACCGAGGATAACTATTCTCTGAGAATGGACAGGGACACTGTTAATAACTAAGCCAAGCAACAGCAAGACACAGACACAGTCCCAGCAATGATGGCTGCTTGGTCCTCCTGGGTGTAGGGACTGGAACATTGGCAAGAGATCCTGGCTGGAGATTTAGGTGGCTCACTTCTAAAGATGCTCAGAGAAGCCATGAGGGTGCAAGGCCCATCATCAGCTAGAGGGAGGAAAAGGTCAAGGCCAGTGTGTAGACTCCACTGATGAGTAGGAGGAGAAAGAGAGTCCAGGAAAGACAAAGAGAGCAGAAGAGGGAAGAGTCTTGGAGGCCAGAGAGAAGGTGGATGGGAAGGAAAGTGGAGGAGGCCTAACTTGAAAGTAGGTCAGCAGGAATCTGGCAACCAAAAGAAAGACTAGAAAATCACTTTGCTTTTTGATTTTATATAAAAAAATTCATTCATTTCAACAAAATGCTAAAAGGCATTTAATTAGAGATTAAAATTAATTTTTATTGGAAAGTTTTTTTCTGCTACTCTCTTCAATATAACTCAAGACTCTTCCTAGTGTTTGTAGAAGCTGGATCAGGAATCAAAAGTTTGCTGTCCCAGTCTGAAGATTTTTGTGCCTCTGCATGGCTGAAGGCAATAAAAGATCCTACATTCAGAGTGGCATTGACACAGATATGATCTGGGCCCCATCAGAAACTACAAAAGTGAAGGGAGGACTTTGGTGATTTCTTTGGGGTCAGGAAGATTGAAAAAAATGAGTTTCTGGGCCAGAATACGTAATAGTGCCTGAAATCTGGTTTTTCTTTTGGTGAAACAGAAATTTTAAGCAACTTTATTATCACTTTAAACTGATATTTTCCTACCCTGATTTCTTATTTTAGTGAAGGAAGGAGGTGGGTGAGGAAAACAAGCAAGCAAACAAAACTCTACTTCAAAACCTCCCAGAATGGAGGGGCTAGAAGTATGGCTGAGTGGTAGACTTTTATCTAGAATGTATAAAACAAAAAACAAACTAAAGCCCTGACATGACAGCATTTTTTTTTTTTTTTTGGTACCAGGAAAGAACTCAGGACCTTTCACTTGCAAGGCAGGCAGCGGCACCACTGAGCTAAATCCCTGGCCCATGACAGCGTAATTGAAATGCTGAAGTCTATGTAATATCAAAGTTGCTTATCAGATGGTGGTCTCTCACATAATCGTTGAGAAGTGAGAGCTGGGTTCTTACTAATCACATTTTGGTCTATTTGGACATGGCTGTCTGGAGGGGGCCTTTTCCAGGTGGGGAAAATGTGTTCACAGCATAGGGCTCACTCTTCTTGTTTTTTTTTTGTACTGGGTATTGAACTCAGGACCTTGTGCTTGTGAGAGGGAGACAGAACCACTGTGCCAATTCCCTGGTCCCTATTCTTGGGTTTTTAGGTCATAAAGCCTCATACCCATGGCGCTCGAAATATATTATCCCTTCTGCATTATCTGAAAGTAGTTTTTCACTGTTGTGTTGGGAAGCAGCATCAGGCAGAGTCCAGGCAGAAGGCCTTCCCCATAGGTTTCTTATTTGTTTGTTTTTGTTTTTTAATCATAGCAAAAATGTTATTGGGCTAAATCATAGAGTCATACAACCAACTCTAGAAACCAGAAGGAATCAAATCTTGCAAGAATTTAAAAGGGCCTTGGGCCGGGGAGTTAGCTCAGTGGTTCTGCTGCCTGCCTTGAAAGCACAAGGACTGGAGTTTGATCCCTGGTGCAAAAAACAAAACAAAACAAAACAAAAAAAAAAAACCAACAAACAAAAGGGCCTTGGCTAAGGTCCTCTGGCATACATTGCAGAAATCACACTGAGAATGTGTGTCTTTAGGCTTCCTCTGGACGAGATGCCAATACCTGTGCCTAATGCTGGTTTCACAGCAGCACCCAAAGGTAGCTGGTTTGCAGGGTGCCTCTGATGCTCGAATGAGGAAGCAGGAGTTTGTTTTGGCAACCACACCCCTCTGCCCTCCTCTAGTCCCACATAAAGACAGCCCTCGGAGAGGACCTCATGTAAGTTTGACGTTCAAAATGATGCTTATTAGAGGCACGTGTTGTGACAGCAACTTTGTTCAATACGAGCGTATTTCCCTTTTATCACCATCTTCCATCTCTTTGTTCCCACCCATAATTCTCCTCCCTTCTCTTTGATCATTTTTCCTTTGGCCTCCCTCAGAAATGAAGTGAGGGGGACAATAGGAGGGAGGGAGAGAGAAAGAGGGAGAGAGAGAGAGAGAGGGAGAGAGAGAGGCAGGTTATACCTAAGTTATCTGTAATGGACTTTCTTTGTATTGTTGGCATTTATTTCCATCTCACAGGGTTGTTGGAAGGAAAGGAACCAAAGACAGCAGCCATTCACATTTTGGTGTAGTGTGCATAGTGTGTATTCAAGTAGGTTTTGTTTGGCCTAGACAGGGTTTTAAATACTTTCCATATAAAAATCCAAATTTGTATCATCTCTTGAAAGAATACCAAACTCAAGCTTGGGCAGTGCTGGACCCACGTTCCTGCAGGACAATAGCAAGGAGCAGAGGAGCAGCTGCACTCCTGGGCAGCTCCCCACTCCTGTTTATTTCTTTTTTAAAAACCAGGAATCGAACTCAGGACCTCATGCTTTCCAGGCCAGCCAGGCACCGCTGAGCTACATCCCGGCCCCTCCCACTCCTGTTTTCTTGGTCACCTTCATTTTCTTGGTATTCTCACGTCCTGCTGGACATTTGAGTTTTCTCTCTTAGCTTACAAGCAATTCCTTAGGCAGCCTTTCAGCAGGAGGGCTGTGGTGGCAGTGACAAAGGAGGGGTAGGTGAGTAGTTGGGGACCCTTCTGGGCCCTTCGTGCAGGGGAGGGAGTGGAGGACAGAGGTCTTTCACTTCTGGCTTCTGCTCTTTCTTTCCTAGTAAGATTAATTTCTTTAAATACTTCTCAAATCTATTTTGCTTGTGTTTTTTTAAGTTCAACTTTGGCTGTATTTCTCTGAGCTAATAACACTGGGTTTATTAAGGAAGTACTTCTTGCTTCTCATCTCGTACACTGCTTAACAGGGAAGGGAGCCATCCTGGGTCAAGATCACGTCCCCCTAGTATTTTGGTTTCATTTTAGGCCTAGGTCTTTGTATTTGACCCAGCTACAATTCTACTATAAACATTTCCCCATTAAAATGATTAACGCAGGTAAATTCTAATGGCCATACAATGGTTCATTATGTGGCTATATCTCATTTGCCTGACCTTCTTTTTAATGGTGGGGGCTCACTTGGAGGTGGGCCCAGTGAGAAGACATGAAGAGTGATCAGGGGAGGGAGACAGGGAGTTGATGGGTATAGGGTGTTAACCAACATATTCTAGAAATAGTTGCTTTAAGACGCAGAAGTTCAAAATGAGCAAACCATTCAAAAACTAGAGTTCCATAGACAATAGTTCAGAGGGGAAGTAAAGCAGAGACACCCTGTCAGACATATGCTACAAGGTCAGAGAGTGATGATCAAAGAAAAAGCAAACCGGTGAAACCAAAGGATGGGGAAAGTGAACCGCAATAACTTTTTGTTTTTGATGTGCTAAGGACTGAACCTAGGCCCTTATACATGCCAGGCAAGTGCTCTATCACTAAGCTACAATTTCAGGGTCCAAAGTAACTTCTGAGCAAGGGTACAATTTCTTTTTAAAATGAGATTTTTCAATCCTAAATAAATTTAAAAGAGGTGGTTCTTCTTGGTGTGGTGGTGTGTGGATACCTGTAATCCCAGAGATTCAGGAGTCTGAGGCAGGACGATCAAATTTGAGACCATCCTGGGTAACTTAGTGAGGCTCTGTCTTAAAAGAAAATATTTTAATAAAGGATCTGGGGATGTGGCTCAGTAGGAGAACATCTATGGTTTCCATCCCCAATACTGGAAAAAAAAAAAAGAGCTAGTGCAGAGTATGTGATAATCTATTTCCCCAAATAATTTGAACATTTAGTTATTTCAGGCTTTCCACTTTTATAAATAATGCTGGAATGAAATTCTTAGTGCTGAAAGATTTGCAAAAATGACAGCAGTGATTCCAAGTTTGTATTGAGATGTATTGGTAAAATATTGACATAAATGCTGTTCACACTTACACATTCTCATTAATAGTATTTGTGTATCTTGCTTTAGTCCGTTTGGGGCCAAAACTTGGTCCACCCATATTCATTTTTAACTGCAAAGCTGCCGCTGTATCTGTGCTTACTATCTGGGATTTTCTCAAGTCACTGACTTTCACATTTTCTTGACCATAACCCACAGTGAGAAATAAATTTTACAAAATAACTCAACATATGTATGTTTACAACTGATACATATGATTCACAAAAACAATTACTTATGTTTTATGTGCTATATTCTGATAAATTCAATCTCTTCTAGTTTAATTTTAAAAATAAACTCTCCATGACCCATTAAATTGAGGTAATATCTCTCCCACGAATTACTACTTTCAGTTTCAACCACAAACAATGGACTTCTCAGGACTTCAGCTCTTCACCTCCATTTATATTCCAGAAGCTCCCTCTTTAACAGCCCCTTCCAATGAGAACCTGTTTTGGATTTGCTCACCAGCATTTGACCATCACCATTCAGGCATGTCCAACCTAGGGCACACAGGTTGCACATACATGTGTTATAATAAAAAATACATAAAAAGGAAGCTTTATTACTTATATACATTACATATATTAGATATTTTTCATGCAACCTAAGACAATTCCTCTCTACTCAGTGTGGTCCAGGCAAGCCTGGCAGGTCCAACCTTTGGGCCATAAAGTAGGTACAGCTGCATACCTTTCACACTGTACCATCAGTCGTGGGCATCAAGTATCTGTTGTGTCCCATTCAACACTGAGGTCCTGTCCTGGGCTGGTGCAATTGCCTCATGGTTCCCACTTGACAGGGACAGGAAACTTGACAGGGAATAAAAATTGTCTTCACACTGCACAAGCACCAAGGACCATCATTAAAAGAGAATAATGTTGCTTAGAATACCCTCGACCCAGATGCCCACTTTTGGACATATCGATTCTCCCTGCTCTATTGTTCCTCCCCAGTGTCTGCTTTCTCTGACTGTGGCAACTTTCCCTCCTCCCCTCAGTGTGATAGATTTCCCTCTCAAAGTTGTTCCTATACTTTGTTTGGAATCATAGATCAGGGAGAGATTTGGAGGCCAGATACGATTCAAATGTTTAATTTTATAGGAAGGAAACATGAGAGCAGAGAAATAATCAAATATTTCCATGATGACTGTTGTGGCTTGTATCTGGATGCTCCCCTTCCCCAAAGCTTGTGCAATCATAAATGGTGCTTTATGGAGGCGGGTGGATCTAGGGTATGTGATGATGGGATTAAAGCTGTGATATTGGGATTAATGGTGTGATGCTAGGATTAAGGGTGCCCCATGTGGGGTGTGAGTGCTACTCACCCATAGCCTGGGTAGCATATAAGGGACAGAAAAAGGGCTATAGCTGTTGCTTGCTGCTGCTTTACTACTTTGCTGCTTTTCTGCCTTCTGTCTGTCATGAACTGTTTCTACTCTGTGATGCCGACCTGCCTTGGAGCCCACTGACTGAACTGAGCTGAAACCTCTACAAACTGTGAGCTACAGTAAAAGATTCCTTCTTTAGCTTTGGGTATCTGATATTTTATCTCAGCAACCAGAAAATAAACTAAGAGAATGACCCATTATTCATCGCAATGCTGAGTAGAAAGCAGATTTCTCGATACTGTCAGTTTCTCACTTGTTTGTGATACAGTCTAGTTCATGCTGTGTCATAAAGTAATGAGTTTCTTAAATGTGACTTTGCCTTAGAATAAGCTCTAGGATGTATTGTATTACACTGTAATTATACTCAATAGTACATGGTGGTGTGGAAATGTTCTGCTATATTTCTTGCTGGAAGCACAAAATTATTATTTAATTAATTAAAAAAACTATTTAATTAATTCCTCAAATAGAATTTCCAGGGTCATCTTCCTCATTCCTCTATCTTCTGATCTCCTGACCTTCTTGCAGGCTTCATTTTACAAAGAAAGAAACTTAGGCATAGAGAGAAAAAGGAAACAATAATACAATACAGAAACTAACTGTGGTTAGTAACCAGAAGTTTCATCCATGTAAAATCTTGGCTTTAAGGTCCCAGGGGGCACAGTTGTTTTTTTTTTTTTTTTTTTTTTTTTTTTTTTTTTTTTTGG
>NW_022900927.1:33217247-33229017 GCF_012274545.1 Fukomys damarensis | reverse complement strand
TTGTGGTTTACCCCCCGTGGGCACTGTTTTTTTTTTTTTTTTTTTTTTTTTTTTTTTGGCACTGGGGATCGAACTCAGGTCTTTGTGCTTGTGAGGCAGGCAGCAGAACCACTGAGCTAAATCCCTGGCCCATGGAGGCACAAGTTTTGATGATTAGCAGAGTGAAGAGGAGATGGAGACTGGTCTCGTAGGATTTGATGAAGGAGAGAGAGGGGCTGTACATCAGCACAACTGGGTGCATCCATTCCTTTTGGGCAAAATCTTCCAGCCTATTGGCTAATGTAGTTCAGCCCACTTCTGGTAACTTCTGCACCTGCAGAAGCAATGTGTAATGGAGGCACAAGTTTTGATGATTAGCAGAGTGAAGAGGAGATGGAGACTGGTCTCGTAGGATTTGATGAAGGAGAGAGAGGGGCTGTACATCAGCACAACTGGGTGCATCCATTCCTTTTGGGCAAAATCTTCCAGCCTATTGGCTAATGTAGTTCAGCCCACTTCTGGTAACTTCTGCACCTGCAGAAGCAATGTGTAGTGGAGTTCTAGAAGGTCTTCATATAGTACTTTCCTGTTCCTAGCACTTGCTATATTTCCAAAATACAAAAGCATTGGTGATTAGTATAAATTTTCATGTTTTAATTTTGGCAGCTTTGTGTCAATCCACTATCTTTTGGCACCAAAATTAATATTTTACTTTTGAAGAATTACTTCTGTCTCACTGAACACATTCTGGTAGAACTGTTAACCAAGAAGGCTTGACCACTCTGAACCAAGCGGAACATGCAGAACCCACATTAATCAAAATGTGTGCTCTCCTGCAGCCTGAATCTCAATTCAGTATGACAGACAAAAATTAAAGTTTACCTGTTCCAGTAACAAACATTGTACAGACTAATGCGATATTCCTTCTCCATGGAAACCTAACATTGCCTTTTCCTTTGCTAGGCCTGGTTCTCCAGTGTATTAGGCATTCTCCTATCATGGGAACAAAATACCCACACATGCAAATTAAAGGAGAAGTTTATTTCATTTCGTGGTTTCTCAAAGATTCAGTCTATGGTTGGTTGACTCCAAGGCAGAAATGGCATGGTGGAAGGTAGCTGCCAGGAAGCAGAGAGAGAAGGGAGGAGCAGGGACAAGAATTCTCCCTTCCAGGTCGTGCCCCCCGTGACTCAGCGAGGCCCCACCTTCTAACAGCACATTCAGCTACTGAACTCATCATCGTGTGATTCCACTGATGAGTGTAGCACCCCATGACCCAATCACCTTCCAAACACATAAGACTTTTGACAGTCATTTTATTTTTTTTAATTTATTTTTTGGTATGGGGGATTGAACTCGGGTCCTTGGGCTTGCAAGGCAGACCACCGAACCACTGAGCTAAATCCCCGGCCTTGACAGTCATTTTAGATCTGAGCCACAATATCCAGCCTTCTTTGATTTTGCAAATTCTCTCATACTGTCTAGTAATTTTATTTTTGTACAAGTTAGCCTGAGCAGATTTCTGTTGCTGACAACCAACAGCATTAATTGGACTGATGGACAGTCTCTTCTGGGAATTTTAGCCACCTGTTTCCATCAAAACTAAGGAGCATGTCAATAAACACTTGTTCATCATTTACAGTGTGTGAAGTGATATGTGAAGGACTGTCATCTGTTTTACCTAATTCAATCCTCATAAAAATACCACAAGCTGGGAATTGTTATTTCATTGTAGATGATTATCATTGTAGGTGATTATCATGGAATATTATAGCGTAGGTGGCTTATAAACAACATAATTTACTTCTTATAGTTCTGGAGCATAGGGATCAAAGATTTGGTCAGCTTTCTGATTCAACAGCGATTCCCTCTTTGTCCTCATTCCGCAGAAGGTGTAAGGTATCTGTCTTTTGGGTTCCTTTTATAGGGGTATTAATTCCATTCATGGTGATTCTAGTCTTATGATCTTATTACCTCCCAAAGGCTTCACCTTCAAATGCCATCTCACACTGGAGGTTTGATTTTAATGTATGAATCTGGGAGTCATAAATATCCAGTCAGTTACACCAATGGTAAGTAAGTTGCTCAAGATCATATACTTTGTAAGTAGCAAAGATGAAATGTGAACACATGTGTAGTGATCTTTTCCTTTTTTCTAATGATAATAACTTTTTAGGAATCAAAAGTTATTCCACAAAGGTAAATTTGTTCTTAGAATGATCAGGTATTTGGAAGATTTAGGAACATAAAAATTAGTCTCAGTCAATATCACAGAAAGCATGTACCTGAGCAATTATAGACTCAGAAAAGATTTACAAAGTTACAAGTGCTTCATGACCACCTAGATTAAGCAATTTAATTTTCTCATCTTGTAGATAAGAAAATGAAATGCAACAGATTTCTGTATTGCCAAGTACTACTGAAATTACTGTTTTCTGATAATGAGGTTTAGGTCCAAACCAATTTAGCTTAGTCACAAGACAGGTGGGACTGTAAATTTATACAGCTCAATTAAATTCAGAGAGCTGAAAGGGACCTTCAGGTCTCTTATAATAATGTGTATCCATCTGCCTCTGTCATGGAGACTTTAAAGAATATCAGCAAGTTGTCTTCTTCTTTGTGGCCCATAAAGAAGGCAATTCAGTCACTTCCTTTGTAAAGCATTAAGCACTGCTCACACCCCAATCTAATGACATTTTAAAAAATTTAGTTTATTGGTACATTCTAGGTAGACAGTACAGCTACATTCATTACTGGGATCTTGTGCCTTTACATGCCAGGTCTTGGTTCTCATTTTTTCCCCTTGTCCCCACCCTCCCTTCACCCTCCCCACCCCCCCTTCAAACACTTCAATTCAATTTTTACATTTTCTCATGTTTTTTTCCTTTTCCCTTATTCCCCTTTCCCTATCCTTCTCACTGTCCCTACTCCTTTGGTTCTTTTCTTCCTATTTGCTAATTGTACCATTAGGATCTTGAGTACTATTTTAGTTTTTCACACCAGAGAAACTATTCGGTATTTGCATATGTGTACCTTATTTATTTTACTTAGAAGTACAGTCTCAAAATGTACCCATTTAACTATGAATGAATCTACTTTCTCGTTCTTCATGTCTGAGTAGTATTCCATTTTATAGAAAAACCACATCTTCTTTCTAATGACATTTTTTACATGTAAATATGGAGCACTTTGTGTCTGTTCAAAAAACTAATATATTCTATTTGAAGATATTTAAAATTATGATTTGAAACTTAGAAGCAGCCTTAAAAATAAGCTGAAAGATTATGAGGCAACTGAAAAGGTTATAATCAGTGACCTTAGGCATGCTATCACAATAGAAATAACATAAACCTTAGGCTTCAGAAGTAAATAATTAGTGTGAAAGATAGTAGGGTGAAGGGAATATTTTCTCCACCTGAAGAATCATTACAGGGAGCTTCCATGATATAGTGCAAACTTGTTAGACTCATTTTGGGGCTATCCACAATGAATTAAATACAGCAAGTGTTTATTGAAAGTTTCTCATACCTGAGCTGCTAAGCTAAGAGCTTTGAGAATACAGTTGTTTCTGGTTATTTGTTAGTAGTTCAAGAAACTATCATGCAAACCAAAATCTGGAGGCTCTAGTCCCTCATATAAAATGATATTTATATTTTATTCATGTACATCCCCCTGTATGCAGTGTAAATGCCATGTAAATTGTTATACTATATTGTTTTGAGAATAAAAACAAGGAAAAATATAAACACCGGTTCAGGTATTATATTTTCAATCCATGATTGACTGGATCCCCTGATGCAGGACTCTCAGCTATGGTGAGCTGACTGTACAAAGACAACCATACAGCTCCTGACTGCAAGGAGCGTGGAAACTAGAGAGATAATGCAGGCACACAAACATGTCCAAAAGGCATCAAAAGAAAAATGCTCTCAGATGGATGGAAATGCGCTCTAGGTAGGGCAAGGCTGTAGCTGGCAGGGGGAATTAGGGGAAGCTTTGAGCTGCATTTTTAAAGTATGAATATGATTCTGACAGGCAGAGATAGGAGAAAGGTTACATACCCAGCAAGTATGATATTAAAAGAGGGCTAAAGATGAGAAATACATTATCCCCATATAACTGCTGTATTTCTGTTCCTAAATCCATTTGAAGGCTTGCAGTGCCTTCATTGTTGTGCTTGTTTAAATCTTAAACTACTTGGGACTTGTATAAAAAGATTAAAAATTGTGTTGAGAGAGTGATATCAGTAAATTTATTTTCTTTCTTCTCTTATTTTTCACTGCAAATATATTACAGAAAATATTTATTTTTCTTCCTTTATTTTCCATTATTTAAAGTGAAGCATATTTCTATTTTTAACTGCCACATAGCAATTGTGCATATTTATGGGGCACTGTGACATTTCAGTGCACGTATAAAATCAGTGTACTTAGTATATCTTTTACCTCAGAAACATCATTTCTTTGTGTTGGGAACATCTGAAATACTATGAAGTATTTTGAAACATTCCATTAATTGTCCACCATGATTATTCTTACTGTGCTATAGAATATTATAAGTTATTTTTCCTATCTAACTGTGCTTCTATAGTCATTCACGAGCCTCTCACTGTCCCCTCCAAATTATTTCTTAAAAAAGATATTGTACATGCTTTCCAAGTCCACCTCAAATTTTTGCTCCTCAAAGCTAATTTCTAAGTAGTTGAGAATGTTAAATTAAATTGGAAATGGCAATATGAGCTGAGTTAAAGATATATTTGTGTGTTGACGGGTGTGTGCACAGTGACAGCCTAGAAAAATACATCTCAGTAGCTGTGAGGACCCCTAGTATACAGATGTTGTTTTGTGAATATAATTTTTTTTTTACCAAAATGGATCAAGGATCTTTGAAGTATTGTGGCTGGAAAACATAGTTTAGGGGAGTCTAGGACATCCCATAGTTCCGGGAAGAAAGAAAGCTAAGACTAATAGGGGCTTTCCAAGGAGTTAGCCTACAGGAACTGCCACTCCCAAAGACTGTATCTGAGCATAAAGAAGAAAAATGTGTGTGAATGTGTGTGTGTGTGTGTGTGTGTGTGTGTGTGAGAGAGAAAGAGAGAGAGAGAGAGAGAGAGAGGAGCTGGGTGTGGTAGTGCATGTCTGTAATACCAGCTTCTCAGGAGAGCAAGAGAGGAGGATTGCAAATTTGAGGACAGACTGGGCAATTTAGTAAGACCTTGTCTCACACTCAAATAAGAAAAGGGCTGAGGATATAGCTTACTGGTAGAGTGTTTGTCTTGCACAAGCCAAGACCCTGGTTCAATCCCCAGTACCACATCAAAAATAAAACAAGCAAAAAAAGATCAGCAGCTCAACATTCCCTTTTTTCCAGTTTTTATTCTTCATTAGTCCATATTTGTGTTACATATTGATTACATGCCTTGTGGGGAGTTACTGCATGTACACAAGAGATCTCAATTTGTTTTTCATCCCCTTTCCCTCCCCTTCCTCCCCTTCCCTCCATCTCTTGACCCCTTTCCTATTTGAGAAAGATTCCCCACTTCCCATTAGGTATCTTTTGTTTTGCTTTTGTTTTGTTTGTTTGTTTGTTTGTTTGTTTTTTGAGACAGAGTCTCACTATGTAGTTGAGACAGACCTGGAACTCACTATGTAGCCCAGGCTGGTCTTGAACTCACAGCAATCCTCCTGCTTCAGCCTCCTGAGTGCTGGGATTACAGGCGTGTGCCACTACGCCAGGCTTGTTTTGCTTTTTATACTGAGATTTTGACTTTCTCATATAAGAGACACCATGCTGTTATGCTTATGTATCTGACTTATTTCATTTAATATTATGTTCTTAAGGTCACCCATTTATCTATGAATAACTTATGCTCCATTATGGGCTTCATTGTATATAAACGCCACATTTTCTTTGTCCTTTCATCCATTCCTGGACATAGAGGCTGTCTCCAAGATTTGCTATTATGAATTACGCTGCTATAAACATGGGTAGGTTTGTATCACTGTAACACGATGTCTTTAAATCTTTTGAGAAGATACCCAAAAGGAGAATAGCTGGGTCACATGCAAATTCTAGCTTTAGTTTTTTGAGAAATCTCCCTACTGATGGTCACAGTAGTTGTTCTAGTTTACATTCCCACCAACAGTACAGAAGGGTTCTTCCCTCTCCCCACCTGAGGCCTGAAAGGCACTTGCTATTATTCACTTTCTTAATGATAGTCATTCTTTCTGGAGTAAGATTTAATCTCAGTGTTACTTCAATTTTCTCTTCTTTAATGGCCAGTGATTCAGCACTCACCTGGCTGTGCCTCTTACCTCAACGGTTGGCACGTAAAAGAAATAAGTAAATATTTAACCTGCTTCTTAGGAGGGGCTGTAGTTTCTCTACAGCTGGTTGAGGAAAGATTTCCTTCCCCAAGTACTAGCCTGTAAGTTTTTTTTCCGATTGAATCCTATACAGTTGTTAAAAATTCAACTATTTTTATTATCCAAAATTTTGTATGATTTGACCAAGTAGTGAAATGAAAAAATTAGGAAAAAAAGTCAACGTTTTGCAATCCACAGTGAAATACTCAACTCTGGTAAGAATCCTCAGTGGATGCTAATTATGTGAAAGGGACTGGGGCAAAAGAACAGCTCCTTTGTGCCAAAGCAGCGCCCCTTGGTTGCTTCCAACAGTGAAAACACACTTTTGAGATGTCAGTGGTACAGTGTGGTTGCCATCATTTTAACTGAGTCGTTCAAATTAGGTTTTTTTGAGCTGAGAAAACCTAACATTTTGTTTTTCTGATGTGATGCACTCTGGAATTCACAGCATGACCTTTGGGAGCATCTTAGTAAAAAACATTGAAGCTGTATGTATGGTGTTCTCCTGTTGCCTTTATACACCCATAAAGCTTCCCTTGGATTTTGGCTTCTGATTGGATTTGGCCAGAAAGGGTATGTGTGTGTGTGGGGAGGACTCCGGCAGAAAATATGAGGGTGGAGGAGAGAGATACGGGATTTATTCTCTGTCACCTCACTCCCTGCCTAGTGCAGCCTCGGTGGTGGCTGATTCCTTACACGTCTAGATGCCTGTTGGGCACCCTCTTCGGTGTCCCAACTCCTGCAGCCCTTCCCAACAGCCCCAGGTTCCTCAGGCCCAGGATATGTCCTTGCCAGCGCCATCATCCCTGGTGTTCCCAGTGCCTGTCCATGCGTCTGTAAACAGTCCCTTCAGTTAAACCCCCTGAGGGAGCCATCTGCTTCTAGTGTGGGCTCTGACTAATTTGTTTTTTTTTTTGGTACCAGTGATTGAACTTGGGACCTTGAGCTTGTCAGGCAAGCAGCAGCACCACATAGCTAAATCCCTGACTGATCCAACCTGAATCTGATCAAGACTTGGTTTTAACAGAACATCAAAGCTAGAAAGACAAGTAGGACAGTGCCTTGAGATTAAAAATCAGATAAACCCAGGATTTACAGTAGATCTACTATTTTTAAAGGGCAATATTATAAAAAAAGGCAAAGAAGGAAAACTCTTCTAGATTAAAATAAGCTTTACTGTTGGATGCAATGTGTGAACCTTGCTTGTGAAAAGCAGCTATAGTTTTTTCTGGGCAGGGAATTTTAATGTTAACTGGATTTTAGACACTATTAGAGAATTATTATTTTAGATCTGGTATTGTGATTTTAGATGAATGTTCTTTGTACTTTTTTTTTGTTTGTTTGTTTGTTTGTTTATTTGTTTTTGGTACCGGGGATCGAACTTGGAACTTTGCAATTGTGAGGCAGGCGGTGGAACCACTGAGCTAAATCCCCGGCGAATGTTCTTTTTAAAGAGGTGTATTCAGAAGTATTAAGGTTGCAAAATTATAGTGATTGAGTCTTCCTTTAATATGTATAGCCAAATACTTAGATAACAAGTCAGAATGTTGATTTAATAAGTGTTAAATCGAACTGATGGGACTATGGTGTTCACTGCATTATCTTTTCAACTTCTCTGTATATTTGAACATTTTCATACTAAAATAAAATGGTGGAAAGCATTAATGAAATGAACAAAATTTCTGACCTACCTAGAAATGATTTCCCTTTTCCCCAAATGGTTGTAGCTTTTTTACTTACACAATTTCACTTGCTTCTCCAGGGTGTCGGTGCTCAAAAGCTATGTGGTGGTCTCTGTGCTTCCTCTTATGGCCCATGGAAGTTCATGTGCAAGGTTATTCAAGGGTAAGTCTTCACAGTAAACATGGGCCTTTGGGCCAGAGGATTTCTACTTTTGTTCATTAGGAGAAGGGAAAGATATATGAAGCCGAATGGGATTCAAAGAAGGGCCATTAGATGTTTTCTTGAGAGATCAGCGAGCAGGCTAGAGGCCCTATCTGGGAAAACCAATGAAGACAGTGGGCACAGAGTTTTACCCTACAGTGCCCTTCTGCAGACTCGGGGAGGTTGCCTCCAGGAAAACACTCAGGTGCATTCCACCTTTATCTACTCCCGCTGGAGAGAAAGCCACAATTAGATTAAGCCCAAATAGAGAAATATTATTTTTGAGTCAACTGCTTAATGAGGTCTAGTCTTGTGTTTATTGAACTCAATTTGAACAGCATGTCAGCACATAAAAAGGAATGTGTTCTCTTCCTGGCTAACATTTAATCCTTTTAAAATATGAATGTATTTATAGAAGAAATACTACTGAGTGGAAAAATAGGACAATTTTTACCCATTTGATAGTATTTAAAGAAGCCAGGTGTTTTGAACCACTTGAATAAATGTAGGCCTAGAACCCAAGAAAAATTACCTTTTAGTAAATTTCTATTATTTTATTTTTGTAGAGAGGTCTACTGCCGACATCTTAGCTATCAAAACTCATACATTTTGTAAGTGTGCTGGGCCAGATCAGAGAGGGAAGCTCTGAATCAGCTGGGGAATGTGTGTGTGTGTGTGTGTGTGTGAGTGTGTGTGTAAGATACACCAGCTGATTGCCCACCCAAAGGTCACTTCACTTCCCACCTTATTTCCAGAAAAGGGAACCTGATCTTCAGGAATCAGGTGTTTATATACATCAGGGGAATCATCTTCTCTCCATGCAGTTGCGAGTCTTTGGTTGAAACATTAGCATGTGACAAAATAAGGCCAAGAAGCCAGGGAATGAAAGGTGTGTGAGAGGGTAGTTTTGTGAGGCCTATGGAAAAAGATTCTCTGCTCTTGACAACAGACGTATCTGAGAAGCAGAACTTTGCTGCCTATAGATGTTGCTGTCTGAGGGTGTGCGGCAGCAGTGGCCCTTGGGTAGCATGCCCTCCGATAACACAAAGCCCTGCTTTGCAGCACGTACCTGTTTCCATTCCTGTGGTGTGACTACTTCCACTACAGCCAATTTCCACTTACCAGTAGCTTGACTACTGGTTGGCCAGGTTCCCAAATAGTGAGCCATCGGCTCTCAGAAGCCTGTGGGAGCCACACCCGGCCCACCACTGATAGCTTAGGGCTGCTGTGTCCCTCTCATGAGAAGGGTGGGCCACATGGTGGGGATGGCAGAGCAGAAAGAGGAAAGGCTTCAGTTCTTTAACAACATCCAGGAGCCATGGAATTAAGCAATCCCGGAGTCTGCTTATCTCTATACTTCTTGTTATGAAAGAGAATAAATGTAGTCATTATTTAAAGGGGGTGTTTGTGTGTGGTGAATCTGGACTTGCCTGCAGATATCCATGATTTCCACTTGTGGAGGGAGAGGAACACAGTAGGGGCCAAACAGAACACTGGAAAATGGAAATATTCAGTTGGTGTCTGGAAGAAGGGGTAGGAGATAGGGAAGGGCAGGACCCAACTCTGGCCATTTGCTGAGAGGAACAGGATGGTGGCTAAGAGCCAGCCGGGCTGTTAGTGCCCTTGCCAAGGAGGCTGAAGTTCAGGGCAATGCTCCAGTGAGAGCAGGCACTCGGTGCCAGTCAGGAAGCCAGGCAGAAGCCCAGGGCTACAGGACACAGTGCTGTAGGATACAGGTTAGGGGTACATGGGAAAATGAGAAAGTGCAGAGAGAGGCAGCAGTGGAATTCCAGAGGTCTAGAATACTCACTTGGAAGCGGACAGGGTTCTCAGTGTTCCACAGGCAGAGTTAGAATCCGCTCTGACACTGGTCAGCTGAGTCTGAATTTGAGGGTTTGCAGTAACTGTTGCAGATCTGGCTGAGAAGTACAGAAGGAACCAGAACCTTTTCCAAAGCAGCCTTAGCATACTTTCTTATTGATGTTATAGGATTGTTGCTTATTTTCTCTTCCTAGACTTTCAAAAGGAGCATCAGTCCCCTTGTCCCAACACACTCATATTGTTACAATCTCTGGGGTCCTGAAATTCACCATGGGAACTGATGTTTGGGTCTCCAAAAGGGCTCCCTCCTACCTTGTGTGAGGAAATCTGTTTGCTTGCTGTGGCAGAAGTAATTCCATTCCTGTTGTGAAACGCCCCTCATGTGAAAGTACAATTTCTCCTGTTATTCATTTACTCCTTTCCTTTATTTTCTTTTCCAACCATCTAATAACTCATCCCTTGGTCTATTCTTCTGTAGCCCTGTCTCACTCACTGAATGACTGTCTGGGAAGGACCTTTCTAATTGAATTGTCTGGAGGAAGTAGGTTCAGGAAGAATGAGAGCTGATGTGTCAACAGATTCTCTGGGGATTTTCACAGCATTATTTTCCTCTCTGGTTTAGCTGGGAAGCCAAAGGGCAGGAAACTTGGCTTCCTTTACCCTCTGTGACTGCTGGAAGTCATGGTTAGTGAGTTTATTTTATTCAGTGGGCTGAGTTCTGTGACGGTGTCATTACTAAGACACAATTAAGGATAGGATCAAATAGAAGAGGAAATTTTTGAGAGTGACATTCTCCTAGTTCATGCTTCTTTTCTACCTATCTATGAAAGCTTGTCTTGTCTTATTAATACCTCTCAATTTCATGAAATACCAGAGGGAGAGAGAGAGAGAGGGAGAGAGAGAGAGACAGAGAGAGAGAGAGAGAGAGAGAGAGAGCGAGAGCGCATAAAGAATGCTTTTCTGCAATTCAGTGACTAGACAAGAGCTAGCTTTTTTTCTTTATTATTGAGTTTATTGGTACAATCTAGGTATACAATACAGTTACATTTATCATTGGGATCTTGTACCTTTACATAATAGGTCTTGATTCTCATTTTTTCTCCTTGTCCCTGCCCTCCCTTCACCCCCTCCTCTCCTCCCCATTTATACTTTATTTCCATTTTTTCAGTTTCTCATATTTTTTTCCTCTCCCTTATTACCTTTCCCCCACCCTTCCCACTTTCCCTACGCCATTAGCCCTTTACTTCCTATTTCACATTATTAATTATCTCACTAGGATCCTGTGTACTATTATAGTTTTTCACACCAGAGAAACTATTCGGTATTTCAGTTAAAGAAATCTCTGTATAAACATTAAAAATGGAGAATCCTAAAATAAAACTAAAAAGGAAAGTAAAAGAGAAAAGGCAATGATGTAAGATTAAAATAATCCTTAATTCTGAAGATGAAAATGGTCCCTGAACATATTTATATTGCTTCTTGCTCTTGTAGTCTTATCTTATTCTTTTTTTCATTATTTAGAGAATACTTTATTAGTTTCTGTAATCAAACCCACATAGATATGACCTTACATATTTAGTACAATGCGTTACCCCTGTACAAATGGAAAAATAAAAATAAAAAAGCAAAATTAACATTTCTAGACCAATATGGCTGTCCATTTCTGTACAATGCCAACTCAACACAGTAAATTGGGATAACTTTTTCCAAAGTTAACAGCA
>NW_022900927.1:33181137-33217153 GCF_012274545.1 Fukomys damarensis | reverse complement strand
TATTTATATAAAAGACTAATAATAGCAGTATGTTATGCATCAATAGCAGAAACAGCTTTTCCAGGTTTTGCAGTCATCTGAACAAAATTATAGACATTCTGCACATTCCATTAGACAAAACAAAACAAAACAAAAAAACAAAGAAAAGAATAAATCCAGAAAACAGCAAAGTTCTATTGCTGTTGTGGTACCTGGCACCATTTTTTTATTAGCATCTTAATCATCATCTGGAAAGAGAACATTCTAGAGTAACATCATTAACTATAGCTCTGATAAAGCACGGTCCCTACTATGTATCATAAAGCAGGTACAAGATATTTTACATTCACAGAGGTATGATACAGTACCATCCTACATCAATAATACTAGAATCAGTTTTGGTTTGAACTTTGCTTTGTCTGAAAATAAGATTGCTACCTCTGCTTTTTTTCTGGGCTCCTGTCACATGGAGAATTGTTTTCTATCCTTTCACTTTCAGTCTATGGGCTTCTTTTTGCACTAGGTGTGTTTCTTGTATGCAACATATTGTTGGATTTTGCTTCTTATTCCATTTTGCCAGTCTGTTTCTCTTGATTGGTGAGTTGAGGCAATTAACATTGATGATTATAACTGATATGTACTGACTTATTGTTGACATGTTATTGGCCTTTTGTTGACTCTTTTTACTTTTTCACCTTATCCTTTTAGTTTCTTGCCTTGCCTATTTGATTTGCTCTGTTGGGCCTCATGGTGTTGTTGCCTTCATTGTCTTTTTCTAGGATCTTGTTTAGAATTGTTTGCAGTGCTGGTTTGGTATTCATGTAGTTTCTCAGGTGTTCATTGTCATGGAAGTGTCTTATTTCCCCATCCATTTTGAAAGAGAGTTTTGCAGGATACATCAGTCTAGGTTGGAGGTTGTTCTCTTTTAGTACTTGAAATATCTCATTCCAGGCTCTCCTTGCCCCAAGGGTTTGTGTTGAAAAGTCTGCTGTGATTCTGATGGGCTTTCCTTTGCATGTGATTTGTTTCTTTTCTCTTACTGCTTGTAGTATATTGTTCTTCTGTTGGGTTTCTGGGATCCTGATTATTATATATCTAGGTGTAGATTTTTTTTGATTGTGGCTAGTTGGGGTCCTATATGCCTCAGTTATCTGAATGTCAAATTCTTCCCCTCTGTTTGGGAAGTTTTCTGTCATTAATTCTACGAACAGCTTTTTGAAATCATTTGTATTTTCTCCTGCTACTTCATGGATTCCTATTAGTCTTATGCTATTCTTCTTTGAATTTTCTAGGAGTTGTTGGATCTATTTCTCATGATCTCTTACTGTTTTTAAGAGACTTCTCTTTTCATGGTCACTGACAGCAATCTTATCTTCTATATCTGAGAGTCTATCTTTGTATTCTTTTATTCCGTTGAGTACACTTTCAATGGAGTGTTTAATCTCCTGGATATCTGTTTGAATCTGTTTTATGGATTCCATTTCTTTCCTATGTTGGGTGTTTATTGTTTCCATTTCTTTCTAATGCTGGGCCTTCATGGCTTCTATCGTGGTCCTGAGCTCATCTATGTTTTTGTCAGTTTCCGCTCTAGAGTCTCGAATCACGACTTCCATTTTGCTCACTATGGTTATCTGGGAAATTATTTCTGTTTTGAAATTTTCTAAAGCCCGATTGATCTGTTTTGTTACTTCCTGTGCTTTGAGTTCAGGGTGCCCTGGTGGTTCACTATCAACCTTTTCATCCTCATTTGCCCTACTGTTTGCCATTGGTGAACTGGAAGTCTGTCTTTGTGTCTTGCTTAAGTGTTTTCTCATTTTTATTTTTGTTGTTGGGCTGTCCTTGGTTTAATTTCTGGGTTATCACCTAAATCTTCCTGATGTAGTTGCGCCCTAGCTTCTGTGTCTCTAACGACCCACAGACATTCTCATCTTCATAAAATCAGAGAAAATAGCTCATCAAATCAACCGCAATGCTTTATCCCAACTGATACAATCAGCAACACATTAAGATCAAGCACAATTTGGACACAGACCACCTGTGGTAGTCATTAGTCTATCACCCTTAAATCATTTGAATTCATTTGAAATCAAGAAGCAGTCCAGAACATGTCTGCAGTGAACAAAATTTCAATATAGTGTATTTACCATTTAACGGCTCAGACAGAGTGAGGATGCAAGACCCCTGATCTCAGTTAGCTGATGGCTGAACCCCATGACTCTGACTGACCTCGGGCTGCAAGGCCCAGATTGAGTTCCCCAATCTTCTGAATGGTTGAACTCCACACCATTCTACACAGGTTTCCCACGCCTTTCTTTAAAGATGTTCAAAGTTGGGAACTCAGAAAAATACCCTTGATAACCACCTCTGCCTCTGCAGAGTGGGTCCAAAGACTGGCACAGTCAGGCAGAATGAGAGTGTGTGGGGGGGAATGTAAGGGGAGTTATGGGGGTTCAGGGGCACCCACGCAGCTACCTTCCTGGCCCTGGAACGATGGTGGCTGGGTTGGGAGAAGGTGTGGCTCTCCTTCTCACGGTGGATCGGGGCCCAGACTCAAGGGCTAGTTTTCTTTATATGTGAAAAGCTTTTAGAAATCAATAAGAAAAATATAAGCCCAGTGAAAGATGTGCAAAAAAATAAAATCCATAGAAAAGGGGAGAAATGTTTATTAGACATTGTATCAGTTTGTACTTACTAGAGAAACAGATTTAATGCAAGATGTAGAAATATATAAGAATATATTTGTGCCTGCTGCCAGGTGTGGCAGAGAGCAAAAGTTCTGTCTGTGCTCTGGAGGTCTGAAGGATCCAGCTGAAGGCCGAGACCTCACTGTATTGTCCCTGTGAGTCCATATCAGGAGCTGCAGGATTTGTGCGGAAGGCTGAAGAGTTCACTGGAAGCCAGGAGAGATGTGAAGGTGAAGGTGAAGACTGGAGCTCTTCCGAAGAAACAGAAGTGAGCCTTCCATCATTTCCTTTTTATTCCATTCAGGCAACAGGCCTGTTGATTGCTGTCACTCACACCCAGGGTGAATCATCTGTCTTCAGTAAATTCCTTCAGCCGCATCCAGAACTGTGCTGATCCAACTCAGCTGGGAGTTTTTTACTTAAGTACTCAAGCTGACAAAATCTGTTAAATGTCACAGACATTAACAGAGAGCTAGATTCGTAATAAGGTAAATAGAAATTAAAATGATAGTCATCCATTTTTCATTTATTAGATCAACAATGTTAAAAAATTAACAATAATCTCTTGGCAAAAGTGTGAGCAGAAGCTGGGTATGTGGTGGTACATATGTGTAATCCTAGGTACTCAGGAGGATAAGTCAGGAGAATTGCAAGTTTAAGGCCAACCTGGGCAATTTAGTGAGATCTTATCTCAAAATAAAAAATAAAAAGGGCTGGGAGTGTAGCACAGTGCTGTAGTTCTCCTGGGTTCAGTCCCATTGCTGTAAAAACAAAACAAAACAAAACAAATGAAGAAACAAAATGTAAAGAGAGAGGAGTTTCATACATTCCTAATTGGAAAATAAATTTTTACAACCTTATGAAGGACTATTTAGAAATATCCTTCAAATCTATGATTATCTTTATGCTCCGATTTATTAAACCAGCTCTAGGAATTTATTCTATAACTTATTCACATACAGAGAGAATAACCCATGCACAACATTACATTTTGCAGTATTGTTTTTTAAAAGTAGAAGAGTGGAAATAATCTAAATATTTATTAATAAGGAGTTAGTAAGTTATGGCATATCCATGTAATGGAATATGATATAGGCATAAACAATGAGGATACTCCTGTACGTATGCTGAAAGATCCTTAAGATAATTGGTTGGTGAAAAGGCTAAGGTGCAGAAAATTAGGTAAGAAAAGAGGAGAGAAAGAATACCAATATATATATATTTGCTTCTATATGAATGAAATATGTCCAGGAGGATATTCAAGAAATTGATAATATTTAGCACCTTAAGTAGAGAGAAATTGTGTCCCTGAGACATAGATCAGAACAGAGAATTTTTCTTTACTTTTATGGCCCTTTTGTTTTTTTTAGGGGTGTGCTCTCAATTAACACTGGAATATAAACTTTTTTCTCGGAGACAGGGTCTTGCTATGTAGCCCTGACTGGCCTTGAACTCATGGCAATCCTGCTTCAGTCCCTGAGTGCTGGGATTATAGGCATGCACCACTACAGCTGACTTCTAGAATATAAACTTTTTTTGGGAATGTACCAGAGGTCAAAATCAGGACCTTGAGCTTGCAAGGCAGGTGCCTTGCCACTGAGCTAAATCCCAGGCCCTAGAATATAAACTTTTTAAATAACAGAAAGGTTTTGAAATTATATCCGAAGTGACCCTAAGTCATTTTATCTACACTACATCCTCAGTTTTCCCCTTCAGTTTGCTTTCTTACTGACATTAGTCTGTTTATACTCTATGTATGCATGTTCCCTGTTCTCCTGGGGGCCACTCATTTTCTCTCTGCTTTTTAACCTCAGTTTGCCTATAGATTTGATTTCTCCTGCAGTTGTCAAGTAATAACCTGTCTGTAGGAACCAGCCTACAAGCTTGAACCTGACTAAGGGGTGATGAGGATAAAAAGTATGGCCTCAGGTTTTTTGTTTTGTTTTGTTTTTGTACCATGGATCAAACTCGGATCCTTGCGCTCACAAGGCAGGCAGCAGAACCACGAAGCTAAATCCCCAGCTCTGAGGATAAAAAGTAAAGAGACACAGAATCAGGTTAAAATGTGGGGGCCCAGGGGGCTCTCATCTCCCTTCTACAGAGAGTCCTGAGTGACTGGTGCACGTTGGCATTATTCGCTCAGATGTGGGCACAGGCAATTAGAATTATAAAGGATTAATCTGTCACCCACCCTCCATGGTATTTGTCCAAGTAAACAACAGGATCTCACATGTTTTTACTTTTCCCTGCAACAGGTCAGCACAATTGCATGCTTCCTTTCTTCTTGGTGCTCACCTAGTGGGCCCATTAGGCTTCGGTCTTTCTACCTGGTCTCCCACACCTGTCCAGCTGGATATGGTTACATAGACCTTCTGTGTGCCACACCTCGGACAATCACATCAATTCTTGATCCAACACTTCTTTCACCAGGAGAGCAAGATAATTATATGTCAGAGTTGGGAGTTAGCAGAAAGCTAGTTATCTTTGCAGGGAACCAGGTAACCACCAGAGCTGGGGATAGCAACTTATGGCATGTATGTTGCTTGTGCTGAATGTGGTCATTTTAGGAGCCAGAATTGTAGGGAAGGATGACTGTATACATAGAATAAATGTGGAGAGTGTGATGGTGAGAATTGGAGGTTGGGTTCTGATCTTTGCCATTTACTAGTTATGAGATTTTAGACAAATTTTCTTAGGCTAATTCATCTCTTCAAGAAAATGGGCTCTATAATGGTTGATGTTTCTAAGACTACTAGCAGTCTACCAAAATTGATTCTTGTTTTCTTTTGGTAAAAAAGAGGTTTTACCTGGGCATCTGATTACTAATATTTCTAAGTTTCTCTTGCTGTTGCCAGAAGATGTGGCCAAATGACCAATTCCTTGTTAGTGGAATGTGAATAGTAGTTTTGCATCACATTTGGCTATGGGACATAAGACTGCTCCATAGTCTTCTTCTACAATGTAGGATCTAGAGCAACACAATCTTGACCATTGAAATGAAAGTAGGATCATAGGGGTGGCAGCAGAATGATTTGAGAGGAAGGAATACAAGGAATAGAGTGGTCTGCCCACTTCAAACACTCACCTGCTTTACCCAGGAGGGAAATGAACTCTAACCTTTGAAATACTCCATTACTGTTGAGTTTCCTTTTATGATAGCCTTACCTTATCATAACCAAGACAATTAAGCCTCTTTATGCTCCAAGATTTAGAATCCTCCTGTGATTTAGATGTGGTTTGTTCCTTCAAGGTTTTCTGTGATAGAAGCTTTCTCCACGTTATGGGAATGAGGGAGGTGGTGGAACCCTTAGGAGGTGGAGGTGAGTGGGAAATTGGAGAGTATATGCTTAGATGGAATTAGAATCCCATGGACCCAGTGTCTTTCTGGATTTCTGTCTGAATGTGTCATCTGTCTCTCATGCTCTTGCCACTGTGATCTACCATGAGGTCTTCACCAGATCCGAGCTAATGATATCATCATTGCTTCAAGCCTCCGACACTATTAGCTAAGTAAACCTTTGTTCCTTTTAAGTTACCCAGCCTCAGGTATTTCATCACAGCAACACAAAGTGGACTTAATACAAATACCCAACTCATACTAGTCAAATTAATAAATGGCATTATTTGGCTGTCATAGAAGGGGAATTTTAAGGATTAGAGAACACTTAAGGGTTATGTCAGTATCCAAAGACATCATCAAATTATTTATTTCTTCTTATCATCTTGCTCAGCTTTTTGTGAAGTCAGCTGACCCTAAGGCTGTTTGTCCTAAAGATGGCAAAGTGGTTATGGCAAATCCAGGGTCACCACATCTTCCAGGACAGAGACAGGAACAGAGAAGGAGGGAGAGGAGAGGGAAATTGCACAAATATGCTTCTTTCCAGCACAATCAGAAAACTTATTGGTCCAATTTTGGTTATATCCTTTCCTTGAACTGTGACCATAAAATGGACTTATGCTGGTCTCTTTATGCCCAAGCCACTTCTCCAACTCCTAGCACAAGAACAGGTCAGTTCTATACAACATAAGAGTTGGACTGGATGTTAGAGGAGTACACCAAATGGTTGGCTTAAGGATTAAATGGAGTGAGATAACATACACATAGGGCTAGCACAGTGCTGACCCACAGTAGGTGGTCAATAATTATTAATCTCCTCCTCCTCCCTAGCTTTAGCTAACTGTGCTGCAAAGTGGCATGGGATTAGAGATGATTTCTCCTTTTGGTGTTTTAAAACTCCACCTGCAGTGCCAGAAGAACAGGATTGTGATGTCATCTCTCAGTTTCAAGACTTCTGTCACCCATAGCATTTATGGATGGGAGTGGCCCACAGAGGGCACCACCTCACACTTAGTTCCTCATACTTATTTCCCAGGAGAATGAGTAAAAAGAGGGTCAACATCACCCTTTCAAAGACTTACTTCCTCAGTCACAGATGTTCATTGGTCTCTGCACTTTTAAGGAGTCAGGTTTGAGAGCTCAGAAGGGGCTGCTGCTCAGTCATCTGTTGTTACCCTGCTGCTTCCAACAGGATGGAGGTTGGGAGGTGTGTTTGGGTCAGATTCTTGGCTTTCCAACCTCTAATTCCTTGCCCTAGGGTATATAACACAAGACAAAGATTCTAGGATGAAGCCCAAGATCTTTGTCCTTCACTAAATGTGATCTTGTAAAACTTCATTTTGCTTCAGTTTCCTCATCCATATAATAGGCCTTGACCCTGGTTCTACCAACTATTTACAGCTGTTGTGAGTCTCAAAGAAATGATGTATTTGAAAGCACTTTGAAAGTAAAAGGGGGTTAGTTGACATAAGAGTGGAAATACTTTGCTGGTGCACATGTTTCTCCCTGTTAAAGGTCATCCTGCCTGGGACTTGTGAAAGGAGACTGAGAAAGAGCAGACCCAGGTGAGATGTTTTCTGTTTGTTCTGACAGGATCACACTAAGTTTAATGTACAATTACATGTTGATTACCTAAGCATGCTTATTACTGGTATTTTATGTTAGCTTTTAATAACACAAGTAAATATTATTATGCTATTTACAGATGAGGGAAGTGGGCTCGAGAGTGGATGAGTGATGGGGCCGATGTCACATTTCGGAAGTGGCGGGCTCAGATCAGGTCAGGTCTGTTTAGGCGCCATGGAAAGTGAGGCCATCAGGTGATTCAGGCAGAAAAGAAGTGGCCACTCTTGATGCTGTACCAGGTGGACTGCCTCATAGGGTAAGGAGACATTCTTCCAGGGGCTTATAATAATTCTTTCATTTGCCTATTCATCCATCTAATCCATACACATTTCCTGAGTATCTCACATGTAACCAAAACTGGGCTAGGTTGGAAGAAAACAATAAATAACATAAAGTCTGCAGAGGGTCCAGGAAATATCAGTGTGGCAAAGTAGCTTGTCAGACAGCTCTTTTATCCTCAGTTCAATCCTGTTAAGAAAATTGCTCCTATTGCTTGGCTACTATTAAAGTTTTAAATATTATTGTTCCGTAGAAATTATCTGCTTACATTGCTTCTTGCCAGAGAATGGCTTGTGTCCATAATAACTGAAGATCATATACCAATGATTTCATTGCAGAGGCAACTGCACAATGGTTTTGAAATGATAATAATTGCCTATTGCTCTCAGGATTATTTTATTGTCTGGGAATGGTTATGAAGACAGTAGGGTTTTAAGAGGCCAATTAGTAAGAATGACAGAAATAACTAATTTTTATTTTTCTCTGAATGACTTTTAAAGTGAGCATCTAATTCAGACCTCAGAAAGATCTGAAAGAACTTCTGTGGAATTGAGTTATAGAACAATACAGAAAGCTAAAGGTGTGGATTCCCATGAAAATGGAGTGTTGTGTGCTTTCAGGAGATGGGTTGGGTGAGACTCACCATTAAAATAGCCACTGAAATGTTGTTTTGCATCTTAATCTGAAAATGCTACATTCATCTCTTGGTGAAAACAAGCATCCCAGTCTGAAAAAATTCTGTGATTTTATTTACTCACACCAATGCCATTTGATGAAAATTTCTTTTGAGAGGGAAATCACATTGTCTTAAGTACCAATTGTGGACCAGATTGTGGCCCTTTTGTCCATTTAACACTCACTGTAACTTTCTGAGTTGTGTTTTCACCATTTTACAAAGCTCTTTCCCTTACTCAGTTGTACTGATTTACTCAACATATATATTTTTAAAGATCCCACTCTGTGCTGGGTGCTTGGTTATAAGAGTGGACAAACCTACAAACATCCTTGCCCCACAGAGCTTTTGTTTTTGTGACTTAAGCAAACATAGATGAGACTTTGGAAATTAGTGCTACAGAAAAAGTAACCAGGGTAAGAGAAACCGAAGTGGTAGACTGACAGGGCTAGAGATTTTGTGAATTTATTCAAAACAATTAGTGTATGTGCTATGGATTGCTGAATAACACAAATTACTCCAAAACTTAATGGGTTACAAACCACAGACTTTTAATTATCTCACAGTTTCTATGGGTCAGGTATCTGGGTATAGATTAACTCATGTCTCTGCTTCAGGTCTCTCAAGTTGGATTCAATGTGGAATAGTTGGCAAGCTCATGTTCATAGCAGACTTATGGCCCAAGAGAACTCAATTCTTTGCTGGCTGTAGTCTGGGCACCTTCCTCAGTCCCTTAGCTCATGAACCTCTCCATGTGGCTACTCATAATATGGCAGTTGGTCTCCCTCAGAGTGAGCAAGCAAGTAGGAGAATGAGTATGCTCAAGATGGAAGCCACAGTTTTTCTGTAATCTGATCTCTGAAAGATCAGATTGTGGCTGCCTAATTTTATTTGCTAGAATCTAGTCACTAAATCTCCTACTCTGGAGTTGGAGATTACACAAAGGTGTGAGTCCCAGGAGGCAGAGGTTATTGGATACTGTACTACCAGAGTTAGTAAACCTGTTTAATATTAGAGATGACACCTGAACAGAAACATAAAGGGAGAGAGGGAGAAGAGTACTTTAGACAGAGGAAATAGCGAGTGCAAAAGTTAAGAAGAGTCTAATCCAACATAAGGTCAGAGGGGTAGCCCCGGGTTAAAGTAAGCAGAGTTTTGTGTGGGATGGTGGTGGAAAATTTGATTTTAATTTCAGGGAGATGGGAAGGCTTTTGCGCAGAAGGGTATCATGACTTATGTTTTAAGAAAATCATTCTGTGCTGGGCAGCATAGGTTTGAACATTAACAAAAACAAGGGAACAAGTTAGGATGCTACTGCACTAATCCAGCTGAGTGATGATGATGTCTTAGACTATGGTGACTGAAGTGGAAGTGGACAGAAGAAATGGAATTTGGAAATATTGCCTAATAAAACTGAGGATTTGCTGATTTTTCTTTTTCTTGGGAGAGGGTCTCACTCTGTAATTCAGGTTGGCCTTGAGCTCAGCTGTGTAGCTCAGGTTGGCCTTGAATTCTCAGTGACCTTCCTACCTTAGCCTCCTGAGTCCTGGGATTGTTGGTGTTTGCCACCACACCTGGCTTCTGCTGATGTTTTAAATGTAGATGGTAAAGAAAGTAAGGCATCAGCAACGACACATGGGCTTTTGGATTTAGCAACTGGAAAAATAGTTCCCCATTATTAATCTGGGAAATACTGATGGAAGAGCAAGTTTTAAGGGGAGAAGTATAAACCAGGGGATTGGTACATATTAATGTACACCTATTAGACATCAAAGTGCAGATGTTTAGCTGTCAATAGGCTGTATTAGTCTGGAGCTCTGGAGTGTAGGGTGGGCCATAAATACAACTTTGTAAATTTCTAGGGTTAATAGGAATTTAAAACCAGTGGAATGGATGGCAATACTAAAGAAGTGAGAATAGATTGAGAAGAGGAAAGGTCCGAGGATTGAAACCCAGGGCCAGTCCAAGGTTTAGAAATCAGGAAAGTCAGACCAGCAAGGGAGACTGAGAAGCAACCAGAAAGGGAGAAGGATTACCAAGAGATTCTAGAGCCCTGGAAGCCAGTGAAGGTGTTTCAAGGGGGAGTGAGTGATCAACTGTGTCAAATACTGACAGTTGGTTAAGCAAGACCTGTGGGGACTGAAAAATGGTGATGGTTCTGAGAACAAGGAGGTTGCTGGTGGCCTGATGGATGGAAGCTGTTTCAGTGGAGTGGGAGAATGAAAAAAAAGGCAAACGGGGAAGGTGAGAGCTGAGGCTCTTGGGAGTCAGTGCTGTCTTCTAACAACTGGCTGCCTGAACTACCTATGGCAAGCTCACCTAGGTTCTCATTAGAAATGTTATTTGGGGAGCTCCACTCTAGAATTTCTGTGGGTGGTACCTTGTTACCTTTATTTTTCACCAGTCCAACAAATGATTCCAGACACATTAAAATTTGAGAACCAGTGTCCTGCCCCCATGTCTTTTATTCTACATCTGTTAAAGGCCCCCACTCTCTCTGCATGTGTGTCTTATGGTTTAGATCTGAAATGTGAAAGGTCCCCCAAAAGCTCATGTCTTGAAGACTTGGTGCCCCGTGGAGCAGTGTTCAGAGGTGGAGTATTTGGGAGGTGATTCTGTCATGAGGGATTAATCCACTGATGAATTTGTAGCCTAATGGGATTTTGGGATAGTGGAAACTTTGGGAAGCAAACCTACCTGGAGAAAGTCCGCCAGTGGTGTGCTCTTGAAGGGTATATTTGTATGCAGCCCCTTCTTTTCCCTCTCTGCTTCCTGACTACCATGAGGTGAGGAGCCCTGCTCTACCACACACCCCTGCCGTGAGTGAGCTGCCTTACCACAGCCCCAGAGCGGACAGGACAGCTGACCATGGTCTGAAACTGTGGAAACCATGAATTAAATATTTCCTCCTTCAAGTTGATTTTCTCAGATTTTGTTTACAGCAACAGAGAGCTAATACATCATGTAACCCAAGTGTCCTGAAGTCATTCCTTTATTTTCATTTTGTCTCATTTCCTCAAATTTTAAAGAAAATCTGGACAAAGAAATTCTACAGCCTCAAAAAACTGCAGTAGCTAAGCAAATCTCCTTGCTCTAAGGGCTTCTAGGAACCTCACAAAATTTGAAATTCTCAGAATCAGCGTGTTTGCTTCCTGAGGGTGCTGGAAACAGAAACAAAATCATGCAGGTTCCAGAGGCGTCCAGTGCTTGTTTAGCTGCCAACATGCCTAATTTACTGTGCCTGTTCACCTGCAACGATGGAGACCCTGCTCTGGTCTTCTCTCTTTCGGGAGGCAGTGGCACTGGAGCAAGGCTGCCCCTACTAAGCACTTTCTGCAGATTGTTCCTTCTGGCTTGAGTCTTAGGCATAGGGACTGATACATTTCCAAAAGAACAATACAGGGTAGGGGGAATAAAGGCAGTAGAAATGTATTCATTTATTTATTTATATGTACCAGGGATCGAATTCAGCTCCTTGAGCTTGTGAGGCAGGCTGTGGAACCACTGAGCTAAATCCCTGGCCCAGCTGTGGTCGTAGAAATTTAAAGTCAAGTTTTCCCCTGATCGTACTTAGCAAGGTGTTCCTTCTCTTCTCAGTCCCATCTTCCTATAGCCCCATTCCAAGGTCTACAACTCATGCCTGCGTCTCCTTCTGTTGGATTTTCCATGCTTTCTCACAAGATGCATTTTAACCTCCTGGTTATTTATTGTGCCTTACAAACTCCAGGAACTTGATGGCAATTTTGGTCCAGGAGGGAGAAATGCTGTAATATTTTTAATGAAATCTTCAATTCTAATCTTCCCATAGTGAGACATGCTACTGATTTTATCCCTTATTTACTTAAATAGCAAGAAACCATTACAACGCTTTCCTCCATAGACCAACAAATTTGAGTGTTAGCCAAAGAGCTAACAAAGGTGTATAGAAATTATATTGCAGTTACTTCTATGAATATATATCTTATCATTGGTGGTCAATGCACTTTAAAATATAGTAGACACTAAAGAATATTATGAAAATGGTGCTTATATCTGGGCATGGTGTCTATAACCTAGCACTCCGGGGAGCTAAGGCAGGAGGATGGAAATTTGAGTCCAGTGTGGGCAACTTAGTGACTCACTCAATGTCTCAAAATAAAGACTAAAAAGAGCTGGGATGTAGCTCAAAGTGAAGGCCCTGGATTCAATCATCCATACTGCAAAAAGAAAAGAAGGGAAAGGAAAGGAAGAAAGAAAGAGAAAGAAAGTGGTGTTTGTGAATCTACTTGTGGTTGTGTGTTTAAGTTCCCTAAGATACAAATATGATACAAAATTGGAGAATCTTGGCAAAACCTGCAAACTCAGCAGCTCCTGGCTAGATGTTAATAGTTGCCCAGTAACTTAAAATTGCATCTGTGAAAAAAGGAAGAAGATAAAGGTTGGAGAGTTTACATTCAGTCTAGACAAATGTACATGTGCCATCAAAACTCCAAAACTAGAAGGAATGAGAACACAGGGGGGAAAAAAAGCAGCAAAACCCTGGACTTTCCCAAGGATATTACATGAGAATAGAAAGTAGCCAGTTGAACAGAACCCTTACATTTATCAGTGTCAGTATAAGACCTGGCGCACTAGCATGCAGTCAATGAAAGTAACATCTGGAGGGGAGTCGCCTGTGGGTGTGGGTCATGCAGTAGAGCAAGTGTATATTTCACCTGGAATGTAGTGCTGTCTGTAAATTGCCTTAACTTTCTGTCCTCAGTTTCAAGGCAATTCTTTTTCCTATAACACTTGTGGTTCTCCCTTTGGGAAAGTCTCTAGAAGACTTACAATGTTGGAGACTGATCTTTTTAGTGTATCATGTCACAGCCAACATTGCTAGTGGATAGTTCACCATAGTAACTACATTTTTTTCCCTTTACATGTTTGCTATAGTTCTCCAAAGGCCTATGTGTTAGAGGTTGGGACCCCAGCTGGGTGCTATTGGGAGATGACAGGGTCTTTAAAAGGTGAGAGGTCTTCCGGTCATCGAGGATGTGTCTTTGAAGGGGATTGTGGGACCTCATTCCCCTCCTCTTTTGTTTCCTGTTGATGAGGTGAGCAGTTTTGCTCTGCCATGTGCTCCTGCTATGTGGTGCTGTCTTGCCACAGGGTTAAAAGCAACAGGGCAAGTTGATCACAAACTAGAGCCTCAAAGCTATGAGCCAAAATGAATCTTTTCTGTTTATAAATTGATCATCTCTGGTATTTGTTATAATGGTGGAAAACTGATTAGCCTTTGAACCCAGTATTAGTATTCGAACCCAGTGCCTCTTTAACTCCAAATGCAAGTCTAAGCAAGGCAATGTGCTAGTTAACATTACTTGGGTGCTTAAAAACAGCAAACAGGACCAGAACACTAGCTCTGTCTGGCCAATAGAAAAGCTTTGGAATTTGGAGTGATTTCTTTACCTAATAATCATTCAGTCTTTGTATAAAATGGGGTTAATTTTGTTTGTTTGAATAATACATGTGGCTTAAAAACATGCAAAATTCTAAGTTTTTCTTTCTTTTAGTGAGATTTGTCAAATATTTCCAAAATGTACTTTTCTTAAAAGACACAACAATTACACTGAAATGACAGTGGTGGGTGCACCATCAATGTGTAGCAGGTGGGCCAGCAACCTCAGTTTGGAATCCCTGCTCCTTAATCTTTAGCTGCCTGCCCTGTCATGTTCCCACCACCTCTCCCATCACACCCCCAAACCTTCCCCAACCCTCATAAATAGCACAGTGGACACAATTTAATTTGCCTTTGAGGGCAGCTCTTAAATTTGCTGCAAAGGCAAAAGACAGGCCCTCTCAGCGGCTAAATATACATCTGTGAAAGCACACACATTTGTTTTCCTCAAGTCTCATTCTCACAGATCTTTATTACCTCTTTAGCTCAGTACACCTTCCTAATATTCCACACCCTCATCTAACACCTGCTTGTTAATTTTATTTAATTTTCTGCTAGTCTTTCAGCAAGTGAAGACAACTGTCTCTAGTGATATAAAAGACTCCATTTTCTCTGCTCTGATCATTTTACTGCCACTAATCACATGTCTACCATATGCTTTCCAAGATACTGGTTTCTGTCCTTTTGTTAACTTCTCTTGTGTATCAACTAAGCTCCAGTTTCCTTTGTTTGGTACCACAGGGCCGCGGTGGGGTGACACGGAATGAATATCTGAAGGCAGCGCTTCCTGCCTCCTGGAAAGTGTCCCTTACTCATGCACACGGATGCTGATGGTGGGGCACGGTTCTGCCAGTCTGCCAGCAGCTCTCCTGCTCTGCTCCAGGGTGGAATGACTGTCTTTTCCACTAAGTTCTACCTCTGTTCCAAGGCCTTCTTGGGGCTGTCTCAGTTTTACTTCTTCTTAAGTATTTTTCCTGTCTTATACCAACATCTTTTTAATCTTAAGTTACAAATAAAAGATCTGGTTTTGCTCTGAGTGCAAATAGCTAAAAAGATAGGCAACTTATGTAGTAACTCTCAATTTTCTCATTTGTTAGAAAAAAGAATTTGATTAAATACATTCTGATGTTCCTTTTAACACTGATATTCTCTGAATCAAGAGGTAAAATGACTCAGGAGAAAGAGCTGGATGGCCTTACTAGATGGTCTTTGCTCAGTAGTACAACAAAAGGAATGCTCGAAATGGGTGCTACTTACGGAGCACCTACTAGATGTTGGTTACTCCAGCAGTTACATAGTATTTCATAGCAATCCCAGGAGTTAGAAATTATTAATAGGAGTAGTCCTAAACTTATTTTACGCATGAAAGCTAGGACTCCGAAAAGTTAAGTCTCTCTCTCAAGATTATAGGGTAACAGTTGTATCTGGACTTGGCCACCCATCACAGCTCTTAATCATTCTGCTACCCTGGTTCTCAGTTCACTTGCTGTGTGACATTGCCTGCCAGCCTCCAAAGCTCACTTCATCGCTGCCATCTTGAAATCAGAGTCTGGTATCTAGTCTTTGTTGTTGACTGAGTATTTAGCCAAATTATGTGCGATCTTGTTGAGCCTCAGCTTTCTCATCTGGATGAAGAAGGAGGAGGAGGAGGGGTGGGGGAAGAAGAATCCTAGCTGCTTTAGGTTGAATATTTATATTCCCCCAAATTCATGTGTTGAATCTTTACACTCAAGATGATGGTATTAAGAGGTGCACCTCAGTCCTCATGATGAGATTTACACCATTATAGAGGAGGCCTGCAAGAGACTTCCTCATCCTTCTACCATGCAAAGTTAGATTAAACAGACAGCTGTCTTTGAGTTACTGGGCCCTCGTCAGACACAGCATCTGCCTGTGCCTTGATCTTGGACTTGCCAGCCTACAGAATTGTGCAAAACAAACTTATGTTGTTTAGGAGTCATCCCCTCTGTGTATATTGTTATAGCAGGCGGACCACACTAAGGCATGGCTTCACAGTGGTGTGGTGAAAGCAGAAAGATGTTAGATATACACGGACTGGTTGCCTACCCTGCTTCTCTCGGTGTGGCCATTGTTTAACCAGAGCTTGCAGGCTCAGCTCCAGCCAGGCTCCATGGTCATTCCTCCTCTGTGGAGGGCCTTAAAGACCCACCCTGCAGTTCAGTGCTGAGGGGGATTCAACATCAACCACAGTTCCTGCTAACCCTGATCTCTCAGTTGTAGGAAGTGGGCTGCTGTCCTAGGGCAGCTTAGTAAAGACAGACCCTGGGACCATGAAGCCTGGGATTTACTCTTAGCTTTGCCTTTACTAATGACTTGGGCAAATTCACCTGTCTGTGACTCAGTTTCCTCATCTGTAAGAGAGTAAGAATTGCTGTTTCTGAGGGTTGTCGTATAGGAACAATAAATTTAAAATATAAAGTACAGGGCCGGGGATTTAGCTCAGTGGTTCTGCCACCTGCCTCACAAGCACAAAGACCGATCCCTGGTGCCAAAACAAAAAACAAAAAACAAAAACCAAAACCTATTAAAAATACAAAATACAGAATAAGAGCTCCTGTCAAATAGTATACATTATGTTTATTGTAGAACTTACCTGAGTTGTATGCTATATTATTATTTCTAAATGCCATATACTTGTGATTAGCACTAATTATGTCCCTGCATGGTTGCTTCAGGTCCTTCTTAGAGGGTTGGTTGCTCAGTTTCTCTGAGGCTGCAGCCTTCGTTGCAATCGTGCACTTGACATGAACCCCACCGTTGAACCCCTTTCCTGAAGTGGGGCCTTACAGTCTGCTGAGGGCCTGCTTGATGTTGGCCCCTACCCACAACTGTGAATGTTGCTTGCTCTGCTGTTCCCCAGGATAGATGCAATGCCGGTGGTGTGGGGCTCTGTGGTGGCCTAGTAAGTTACCACCTTGCTATAACCCTATAAAGTAACTATAAAGCATTAGATACACAGAATGAACGTGAATGTCAGTACACCTCAGGTGAGCAAGTGATATCATGTTTCTCTATATTTTTTAGCTTTATTGAGATGTAATTCACATGTCAAACATCCACTTAGGTGAAGTGTAAAATTCAGTATTTTTTGTATGTTTAGGAGAGTTGTGTGCCACCACAGTTAATTCTAGGACATGTTTATACCTCTGTCTCCAAACCTCTACTATTTATCTCTTGCTCCTTATTTCCCCTAGCCCTAGGCACCCACTAATCTATTTTCTATCTCTAGATTATCTTATCCAGAATATTTCCTATAAATGGAGTCATGCATTATATAAATGTTTGTAACTGATGTTTAGCTTTTGGCATAGTGACTTTAAGGTTCATCCATGCTGTAGCATGGATCAGTACGTACTTCATCCCTTTTCGGTGTCAAATAATATTCTCTCTCTCTCTGTCACACTTTCTTTCTCCCTTCTTCCCTCCCTCCCTCTCTGTACTGGGGCCTGAGGGGCACTTAGACTTTGACTCCTCCATCAAACCAGAGAAAATTTTATTTTAGTCAAGGAATATTTCTTCCCCAGATTTAACTGGATTCTTTTTAGTGCTCTTAGGTTTTCAAAAACAAAAATCAAGAATTCTAACAAACTTTCCCTGAGGCAAAGGGGCATGGATTTCAAGGGGGGAAAACAGAGGGAAGGTACGTCATGATCTTATGTGAGTTCGCTTCCATTCTCGTTGTTCAGGGTGCTGCACCAGCATAGATCCGCAGTGTACAGCACTTGAGCGTCTTCTCCCCACTAGACTTTTTCTTATTCCAGGGACTGTGGCACCCGCCTCTGTCCCTTGACAGAAACTTGATAACTCCTAAAAGTCCCTGTGGTGACATGCTAATCAGCAGCTGGGCTCTGCTGACGGAGTTTTCTTTAATCGCATAAAGAAATTATATTTTGTAAAATCAAAATTATCTATGTTATTAGAAATGTAGATTTATACTTCCAGTATGTATTTCTATTATATGTTTTTTTCAATTTCTATTGTATATTTTTATTATAATTCTTTTATTTTGTCAGGTTTCGGTTTTAGGATCCTTTATATTTTAAAAGCATATTGAGGATCTCAAAGAACTTCTATTTGAATTGTATCTATGGATATCAAACACATAAGAATCATTTAAAAATAATTATAAAATCATTTGAAAATAATAATAAGCCCATTATATGTAACATATTTTTATTAAATATATCTATTTTTTAAAACAAAAATATTTGTGAGTCCATTTTGTGTTTTGCAAATCTTCTTAAAGTCTGATTTAATAGAAGATAGCTAGATTTTTATATCAGCTTCTGTATTCAATCTAGTGTGATATGTTGTTTACATCAAAGTAGATGAAGAAACTGGTGTCACAAGGGTATGTGGGTGGAAACACATTTTATAGCTTTTCTGGAACAGTACTTTAATAGCTTTTCTGGATAGCTGTAGCTACTACCCAAATCTCAGGTAGGAGTAATTTCTTAAAGGCTACTGGGCAGCGAATATCGCTGCACGTTTCCTTTAAGTGGCAGGCTCATGCTGCTCATTTTCAAGAAAATTCTAAATCCGAATCAGTTGTTCTTTCATATAAAAATGATCTTCCATTAAAAAGCAACTAGTTTGGCTTGCATCTCACACAATAATACAATTTCTTTTCTAGAGACAGTGGTGTTACTTTGATATGAAGGAGAAGTGCTTTGTGTAGACTTCCTAGTTAGTCACACAGAATGTTACAGTGCTGGGGCTTAATGAAACTTATGATTTTAGTGCTTCGTTAGGTAAACATTCTTAAGTAAAGCCGACTTCCTTTCTCATTTCCTGCCTTCCTCCCTCCATCCACTGTCTCCCTTCCATCTTTCCCTTCCCTCCTTTCTTTTTCTTTTTGAATGTGAGCGGTGCAGTAAAGAAGCTGGCAATGACTAGGTATAGTTTGGTGCTACTGCTTTGACTTGTATGAAAGTGCTGACAGTTGGACCCAGCATCATTTTGTACTATCAGTGGAAATGTCCATATAATGAAGAAGACAAATTATGTTGTGAGTATTATTATGAAGGTAATTTTGCTCTCACAGGTCGGCTGAAAGGGTACCCAGGGCACTGAAGACCACCTTTGAGAATGTGAAACCAGGGGACATGGAAGGCTCAAGGGGAGAGAGATTTCCTAACTCTGGACATGTTGCTGCCTAGGAGCTCATGTCCTGCATGTGCTCTGTCCTGTCCTGGTATCTGCTGGTTCCGTTCTCTTCTGCCCCAGGCTGTCCATGATGCAACACAACAGTGTCTTTGGATGCCCCAAGCACTGAGCTGTGTCACTTGCTGTTAGCCTCTCTAGCAGTGCTAGGAAAGGTGGATGGTGTTATTTCTTCCTTTCTTGTGACTGTGAGAATTTAGTTATGAAAATACTGCTGTAACTGTATAAAATCTTGAAATTGCTGAATAAACCCTCAAGAAATAGAACTGACCAGAAATGTGTACCCTCCTCCTTTTGGTTTGAAAGCATATTTCCCTGAAAGCAGCCGTATTTATTACCTTGAAAAGATTTCCTACACAGTTTATTTTCCCTGGGTTGTAACTAGAGTCTGGGGAAAGTTCCTGGCTTTCTGGGTTGGCTGTAGGAACAGCCTGCGGAGAATCTTTCCTTAGTACCAGTACGGTATGTAAAGGGATGGGAAGGCTTTTAACTGTGATCCTATTGGGCTCCCTTCCAAGCTCCTGAGGGCTTGCTTTCTATAAAAAGTGGCACTTGGCAGCCTGTATTAAAGGTCTAATCCCTTATTATGTTACTGTAACTATGTTAAGGAGTATATGTGGTAAGCAAAGGTACTTAACTGTGGTAGGGGATAATTAATAGGATTAGGAATACTCAGGGAGTTCTGAGTTAAATATGCTAGAATAAACTTGTATTTAAATCAGAAATCTTGTTTTGCTCATACAGATTTTAGACAAAAAATTATATATTTCTGAAGTTTGGCAGGCTTCTAAGAATCCAAGACTATATGTTGTCTTTTTTCTTAAAAAGTTCCTGTTTGTTAAAACAACATTTATATTTTTCTAGATCTTGGGGTGGAGCAGTGAATAAAATTGACACAGTTTCTGCACTCAGGAAGTTTATCACGTTCCGAGGGAAGAAAGAAAACCTAAAAAACTAAAAAGTCCAAGCAAACAAGTAAATAAACCCGATCATTTTAGATAGATTGGCATTGCAATAATAACACAGTATGTGAGATCATGAATCACAGGTGGGTTGGGGTGTCAGAGAAGCACTGTTTGACCCTGGAGCTGAGGTCTTAATGATGAGAAGGAACCAAAATAAGAATAGGATGGAAGAACATTTGAAATGGAGAGAACAGCACCCATAAGGCCCTGGTGTGGAAATACACGTGGCCTATTTGGGGAATAAGACGTAGGTGTTATGGCTTGAATGAATGTGATGAGTAAGAGAAGAAAGGAGCTAAGATGGGAGTGGATCATTCAGTGCTTCCTTAGCCACGGTAGTGCTTCCATTTGGGCTACTGGGACAAAACATTCAGAGACTAAGGTGGCTTAAGCAAAAGTGCTTTTTTTCTCAAGAGTTCTGGAGGCCGGGAAGTCCAGGAGCAAGGTGCCAACCATCTCAGTGTCTGGTGTGGGCTTTTTTCCTGGTTTGCAGATAGTTGCCTTCTTATATTTATATCCTTACATGAGGAGACACACACACACACACACACACACACACACACACACACGCAGAAGAGACAGAGATGGAGACGGAGACAGAGATTGAGACTCTGTGGTTTCTTTTCTTATAAGGGCATGAATCTCATCACAAGACTTCACCTTCATGACCTGATTAGCTTCCAAGGGCCTTATCTCCAAATGGCATCATATTCAGTTTCTACATATGAATTTTGGGGGTGCTGCCCATAGCAGTCAGACATTTATATTTGATTGTAAGAAGGAAGCATTTGACAGTTTTTAAATCAGGCATGATGTGACCTGACACATATTTCCAATTGACCACTCTGGATCCCGTGTGGAGGATGGATCGGATCTGGCAAGATGGTAGCAGGGAGTGAAGCTAAGAGACAGTGATGATAGGTTACCTAGATGGCTGGTGGTGGAAAGGGAGAGAAGATGATGAATTTGAAGACATAGTTCAGAGGTGCAGCCAAAGGGGAGGCATGAGGGATGTATCCATATCTTTTCTTGAGCTGCTGGGTAAATGGCAAAAGTAGAAGTTAAGATATTCATGATTGGACAGGAATAGTACTGAGGGATGGAAGGGCAGGTAGTCATCAGGCACTCTTTGAACGTGGGTATCAACATTTTTGTTTTGTACACTTTTTCACGTATGACTTTGCTTAGCTGCAAGGAACTACAACCTGACAAAATACATTTTCCACAAGCAAGCTATTTGAGTAATTAATTAATGAATCAACTTATTTTCTAGACAAAAATTGTTGCAAAGATGGACCCAAATAGGAGATGGACCCGAATAGGAGGGTGTCCCATGAGTGGCATCCAGATGCCAGGCACCTGCTCTCTTGTCCTCGCTGTCTTTCCCACATCTCTTGTTCTCCTCATGTGATAGGAGTGCTGCAGCCCTAGGCAGAGTCTGCCCTCAAGATAGAAGAGAAAGCTGAAAGGAATTGGGAGTAATGTTGATGTAGGGAAAGCAAAACCTTCTTCAGGAATTACCACCAGACCCCCCACTTTTATCTTGTTGACCAAAATTATACCATGTGCCCAGTTAGAGCTACAAGGGAGGCTAAGCTTTTTAAGTGGGCACAGTGGCTCTCTGAAAATAACTGGGGCATTTTTTTTTATAAGGGTGAGGAGATGAATGGACATCATGGAGGCAGACAAACAGCAGTGTCTGTTAAATTAAATTCAGTGGTGAATATCCAGATAGAAAAGTCAAGCACGGCTGGAAATCCAGCCTTGGGTTCAGAGGGAGAGCAGAGCTGATGACAACAGTTTGCAGATGGGAATGTGAGATCAATTAGGGAGAAAGTACAGTTGGAAATTTGTCAATTTTGTATTTATTACTGAGACTTGCCTTAATTAATTTCCTAAACTCAATGACACTTTAATGCCTATTTTCCATGTGTCAGAAACTGCGTTGGACACTCAAGATACAAAAATGATGTGCCTCTTTCTTTCAAGAAGTTTAGAGACAGAACAGAAAGCACACAAATTAGTTTTTAAATGATTTAGTACAGCATGTATTAAAAATTAATGCATTGAAATAGGTTTGTTGCAGCACATCTGAATTATGGCCGTGGTTCCACTGCAGACTCACTTTCTAAATGACAGCTTAATTCCCTGTGAGTAATGTGAGGCTCACTTGTCTACATATGTATATTTGCATATTTTAATTTGGCAATATTTTTTAAAAGTACAAATTAAAAAAAATTGATGTCCTTATTATTAGTGAATGTGCTGTTAACACAATGCACTATGAAATGTTAAGTTTGAGATTTTGAGTAGGAGGAATGAGGAAGTACTTGTCAGATGGTTCTGGCTTAGATTAGAGCCAAATAATGGTTGATGAACTCCATGGCTGCCTGTAATTTCACTTGAAAGTCTCAAGGATGCGTCATACTCATCATATTCCAAACCTTTATGTCACCCACTCCTAATGTCTTCCCTTGCATCATACTTCCCTCCTACTATTATTTTGACTTATTTGAAAACTCGATGTATCACCCTAGAGTCTTCTGTCTCCTTCACTCCATTCTTCCTGGGAAAATTTAGATATTTTTACCTCCTGAGTATTTCTTGATCTGTTCTACCTCATATATCTGGGGTCATCATCATTTCACTCCTCTCTAGACGAGCCCCTGAAAAAATTTACTTCTGAAGTTAGAGCAACTGACTTTACTAAGATAAACTGTGCAGCAGTGTGACAAAAACCCACCCAACATTCTCTGTAAAAATGGTGTCCTCCAGTCTAGTCTAAAGGCCTCCAGTGTAGGCTAAACTGATATTTTTTAAAGCCCCCCCCCCTTTTTTATTGTACTGGAGACTGAGCTACATCCCCAGTCCTTTTTTAACTTTTAATTTTGAGAAAGGCAAGTGAAATTCCTGAGGTGCCTAGATTGGGCTCTAACTTGCCCATCTCACCTCCCCAGAGTCTGGGATTACAGGTGTGCACCACCACACCCAGTGAAACTGTTCCCTTTATTCAGGAGTTCTAGAGCCTTTAATATGTGAATGTATGCATTGTGAATCACTGAGAAGGAGTGAAATTTATGATATTTCTAAACATAAGTCACAGTGAAGTTATTATTTTGAGGAATACTAAAGACCATCTTATGAAATACCTCTTATAAACACTAGTTTTTTTATGTAAACCTGGCTTATGAAATTTGATCTACAGAAAGAAATTCAGTTAGCCTCAGTATGACCTAAAAGATCTCCTATGACCTCATCTTTACCTTCCTCATGAGCCTCCTCTTAGGCCTTTACCCATCATGTCTTATCTGTAGCAAACCACAGCAAGCACCTCCCTGTGGTTTCACTCAAGCACTTTCCTTTGAAGCACCTATTTTCCTCTGGCTAACTGGACTCAGTTTTCAAATCTTGGCTCAAGTTTCTCCTTGAATTCCTTGAGCTAAATGCCTCTCTTCTCTGTTCCACTTACCATAGCACAGAAATATGAATAATCTGTGTATCTGTGTCTTTTTAGTTTACCCAGAGAAAAAGATTGATAAACCATGTTATAGTGGTGATGGTGGTGGTCATGGTGATGGTGGTGGTGGTGGTCATGGTGATGGTGGTAGTAGTGGTGATAGCTAAGTTTATTGCAGAGGAAGGAGCAGGGCTTAGAGTGGCTGAGGAACCTGCCTGAGGTGGCATAGCTAATGAGTGAGGATTTGTGATATGAATTCAGAGGGAGGCTGCCCCCCCTGTATTTCTAACACCAACATGGCGCTGGTAATGGAACTTAATAAACGTTCAGTGTGTGTGTGTGTGTGTGTGTGTGTGTGTGTGTGTGTGTCTTCCAGACTTTCAAGGACTACTAGCACTCAGGAAGCTTGATATAAGCTGATAAAGAGAAGCATTCCCAGTCAAATCTCATGTCTGGGGAAACTGGCAGTGTCAAGGTAGGCAGCGATAGGGCAATTGGTTTGTGTACAAAACTACTATCAGTGTCTCATTGTCTTGGACATGTGTTCTGGGGTGAGCAACCCCTGTTTTACGTCTGGGTTAGTCTTTGCAGAATAAAAAACAAATTAGTGTTTAGTGGGGACTATTAGTCTTGTCACCTAATTGAGTAGTATCTAATACATCATTTCATTCAAAACGTAGGGGGAATTTCTAATTGAAAATGAGTGTGAGGAATATTCTATCTTAAAAGTATTTTCATATATGAAGGATATACATGAATTTGTGAGCAATGTTAAGAGTTCAATGAAATCTAGTATCAACTGACTATTTGTACTAGGCCTAGAACTATTGAGAGTTGCTTTTGAGAGTTATAGAATACATTTATGACAGTTTCTGCACTTCAAGATTAAAAAAAAATTTTATTGGTATATTTTCAATATACATAATGATAGCATTCATCATAGGGAATTTGTACCTGTGCATGAGATGTCTTGCTTCTTTTTTCTCCATTCACCTCCCCTCCCTTCAACCCCTCTTCCTCTCCTTATTGCTAAAAACTTTGTTTCCATTTTTTTGTACTTCAGGATTTACTAGGTGGCTTGGGAACATCTGAATTATCTTCTAGTATGTCTCTAAATTGGTATTTTAATTTTAATTTTTATATTTTGAGGTGCTTAGGATTGAACCCAGGGCCCTTCACATGCTAAGCATCCCTAAACTGGTATTTTTTTTTAATAAAAGAGTTCAAATATTTTGTTACATTCCATGAGGATCAAAAGTCATCATGACATGATTATTATTTGAAACATGAATAAGACATATTCAGGGTCATGATCTCTATAAACCTAGTATTTGCTTCTTAATTAAAATTTTCAGGTGATAGGAAACATTGATACAGAGCATTAACTTATAAATGATAAAAATGATCGGTAACTCCCATAGTGTATGTTTTACGATTTTTGTTTAAAAAGAATCTGTTTTGTATTAGATCAAGTTAGCCACTGTTCAGAATAAAGACTTGCATTGTTTTCTCTTCCAAATTAAACTATGTAAAATGAGAATGCTTGCAAATGCCTTGGTGCTTTTTTCCTGTTTAATATGAGCTACATTTGCTTATTTAATTTACTTATGTCAGAATTCTTTCATTTTAGCATGAGTAGTTCTTTTTTTTAATTGAATTTATTGGTACATTCTAGGTAGATAGTACAGTTACATTCATTACTGGGATCTTGTACCTTTACATGCCAGAATTCTTTCATTTTAAAGGAAAAAAGTTTCTATTCTTCACTTATTTTATTCCCTTATAGTCATTATAAGTTGTAGCCTAGGATTTTCTAGATCGTTCCTCTGGTCACATTCTTTCTTCACATTTGACTCTGTGTCTTCATGAACGTGAATGAATATATCCAGGAAAGAGTTGTGGACATGATGGCAGTCAGTAAGTCCAGTTTTCTTGTCATTTCACTCTTGTAGGGACAATGGAGCTCCCTGCTTACCAGGTGGGGGAAAGAAAAGAAGTCTTGATTTTTCTTTATCCTAGTGCTAGGAAACTTTAAATCTTAAATTTAAATGTCCATTGCAGATGGGCTACACCAAATCCATCAACTTACAGTGTTTTTCCTGTTGTCATTCACTAGTAAACAACAGAAACCAAAAAGAGGGAATGTTTTATAAAAATTTTATATGAAATTGGGGTTAGGTATACAAATTACTGCTTCCTCTTCACTTACCCCCAGATTACTTTTAGTCCCTGGGGCTCTGAATCCAAGGTCATCTGCAGGGCAATTTAAATGTTTTCTCAGAAGTCAGGGGCCTTCTTTCTTCTGTGCCCTGCCTATCTTGTTCGCAAACATCTCTGTGGTGAACCAGTTCTGCTTCCTCTTTCAACTGCATGAATGATTCAGTCAATCCGATATTTACCTCTTGATGCTATTTGCAAATACAGAGTTGTAAACAATTCCCTTTGTTAGCTGACATTTTTCATCTTCTAACCACATTTGGGTCATTTTATTGTTAACTTTGGCCAAAGGAGAGAGGCAGCTCTTTGAGGCTCCTCTCACTTGGGATCATTTGGGTCTGATGTGGAGCCTTTGTAGGGCAGAAGCGGGGCTTGACTGACCCAGTGTCCCCTTCTGCCTCCCTCCACCCTTGCCAATCTCTACAGTGGAGAAGAAGGAAGCCAAGTATTCATTTCTCTAGCCTCCCCTGAAGCAAGTGATGGCTCCTGGCAGAGCTGTGGCCAATAGGCTTAAGGTGAATTCTGCTGAGGAAGGCCTGAGAAGTGCTTTTAAAGACCTGATCAAAAGGACCAGAAGCTGCTGGCACTATTCCTTCTGCTCCTTCTGGTCTTCAGCATGATTATAATGTCTGGATGGATCTACAGCAATCATCTTGAGACTTTGAGACAAGTAACCATTTAAAAATGATAGAATTTTTAAAAAAGTGATAGAATTATAGAAGAAGCCTTGGTTTATATCACAGAGTCCCCACATTATGTAAGACTGCTTCCCCCTGCATGTCATATATGAAATTCAATCCTTATAGAGTTCTTTAATTCATGGCTACCAATGTTTGACATTTCTCCCATCAAAGAAGGTAGCCCAATTCATCTCTGCTTGATCGTAGCCCAGCCTTCAACAAGTAGAATTCAGTATAAGTGGTAGGGCCTGACACCCCACCCAGGACACAAGGTGGTACTGTTTCTGCCTTATTCTTTTCTCTGACATATGCCTTGGGAGCATTGGTACAATATGCTAAAGGTTACGCAGATGCTGCCAAGCTGGAGGAGAGGGGTAGGAGACCACACACAGGTGGAGATGCCTGGGGAGCCCTAGCTGTACCAGCCTGTAGCTCTGTGCACTTTCCCAACCAGACTGCCAAACATGTGAGTGTGCCCGTCTTCAGATGACTCCAGCCCTTAGCCTTCAAACTGCCCTTGCTGATGCCAAGTGCAGCCAATAAGCTGGCCCAACAAGACTACTACAAAATTGCAGGTTTGTGAGAAAAATAAACTATTTCAAGCTGCTAAATTTTGGTGTGGTTTATTACATGACAGAAAATCTGAGCACTATGATTTGCCACTGTTAATTGATTCCTTGTTCCTTGTTCCAGCCAAAAGCACCCATATCTGGAACACTTAGCAGAGAAGATAAAAAGTTATTGGAGAATAGCCCATATGAAATGCCATATGTACAGAGTATCCATTCTATATTTCTAGCCTATTTGTGCGAATCAAAGTCACCATAGTACTGACATCACAATTTCTTACTGAAGTTGATTTCTATTTAGTTATATAAAGGTTTTATTTATAATACAATCCAGCTAATAGAAAATGTAGAAAATGAGGAATTGAAATTCAGGTCACCATATTTTCCTGCTCATATTTATTTTGCTAACAGCAAGGACACTATCTGTAGCTATCGCCAGTAGGTAAAATTTGTGACACCCCAACTTCATCAACTCTCCTCAGTGTTTGAGGCTGTTTATTTAATGAAATGCTCCTAGCATTTGGCAGCTTTGTTCTTTCATTGACATTTGCAGCTTTTAAAATAGATGAATATTTAATGTTTTGTTTGATAGGCTAAATTCTTTGGAGCAAAATACCATTAGTTCCTATTTTGTAGAAGAGTTGATGGTCACATATTATTGCTGGATTTTATTTAAAGGTTTTAATATATGGTGTCAGTCATAAATTTATTTGTAAATTTAGCACTTAAAATCCCAGCAAGTTTGTTCTAGACTATATTGCTATCCTTACATGGAAACTATAATATAAATTAGAAATCTTTTATTCCAAAGTAACATAACACTGTTTCTAGTGATGGAAATTCCTAAGTGCTTTGCAACATAGTTCCTTCTCCCATTGCACTGAAATTTTAAACCTGAAGGAACAGAATTGCAACTCCTGAATCCTGGTTGAACAAAAGCTAATTGCATTTTTGAGTGTTTATTTACTCAATGTCCACATGCTTAAAGAGTTGGCAAATTTACACTTGGTGGAGCAGCCGAGGGTTGGTAAGATGGGGAGGTATGAATGTGGAGGCTGGGTTAGGGCACAGATGGTCCCTGTATGGAGAAGTTACCTGAGTGATATTATGTGTCCAAACAGCCTCTGGTTGAAAATAACTGGGCAGGGAGTGTCAGCCTTCCTGGATCTGCCTCCCTGATTTACTAACCTTTAGGGTCAGGCCTATATTCCTCGGTGGGCTGGGAATCTATTTAAGTGTACTAATTTTGGATAGCAATTTTGCATGATAGCTTACAGAGCCTGGGTTTTTTTTGGTTGTTGTTGTTTGTTTGTTTGTTTGTTTGTCTTTGGTCTCAATGCAGTAAGGTGCTGCATGCAAAGCTGAATCGACATCTCATTGCGAAGCCAAAGCAGAGCACGTCACTTGCTGAGCTTCAAATGAGGTTGCCTCCAGCATAATTTCCTTAAATGAATAGGAAATACAGAAAAACAACTGCTTTTCCATAGCAGCTCTAAAGCAGAGTAAAACAAGTGCTAATGTCCCATCCTGTCCTTCTACATAACCATTTTTAAGAGAACTGAGCTATGGATGCATGAGACAATGCCTTGTATTCATGCTTCTTGATTCTTTTATTGTGGTTGGTGGGAATGGAGACAAAATTTAATAAGGTTCTGAAAGCAGCAAACACATATGAGCTCTGTCTATACTGACCCTGAGTCCTGAGCACCCTGATCTATCAAGTGTCACTTGAGATCCTCACATCATTAGGGAGAAGCAGGTATTTTTCACCTTTGGCTGTCATGCTGCAGAGGGATATCCTTTGAATTCGAATGCTTAGCTCCAGTCCCTTCACTAACACCTTTCCCGGAGTTTCTCAGCTGCCTCTGCATGTCTATACCTCCTGCTCCCTTGGTATTAGCAGATAGAGTCCATCAATTCTTCTCTAATGTTGCTACCTCTTCCTGAAATCCTGCGCACTCCCGAAAACAGAAACCCCCCACCCGGACACACGATAGCTTGGAAGCCTGACCTACTCAAACTGCGATAGCTCCTGGCAGAAGCCTAAATTCTTACATTCAGGGAGGCAGTGTTTCTCCAAGCAGGGGAATCAGCCGGAACACTTATTAAAGACAGATCCCAGGGTGGGGCTAGGTGGCTGCCTGTGGAACGAGCTCAATGCAGGCAGCTACTGCTTCCAGCTCAAGGCCAAGGTGTAGAAAGTTGATTTCATCCCTCTGCACAGCAAGGTTAGGGTTTCTTCTTTGGGACTGGATCACCTTTCCACCCTCATGGTATGGAAATCCTTGAGAAGGTCTGCCAATCCAACTACAGAAACATTTGTAGTAGTCTCAAAACAAATCCAGTTGTGATCAGGGCAAGAAGACCACTGCACTGCTCGTCCTTGATCTGACCAGCCTTCCCCAACTCACCTCTGAGGTGCCGCATGCTCAGGCTGTCTGTGCTTGTTTTCACTGGATGGTGCTTTCTTGTCTACCCCTTGCTGCATCACCTACTTGCCCACATTTCCTCTGCCATCTGGACTTCTGCTCTATGGACCCCCCACAGCTGTGTGCAGGGTCTCCTGAGGGTGCTCTTCTCCCTCAGTTACCCCAAATACTGCTTCTTCCCACAATTCCATTACCACAGACAGAGTTAGGAAGGTGATGGCAACATTTTTGTGTAGAGGACCAGATAGTAAATATCTCTGTGGGTCATACAATCTGTCATAGCTACTCAAGTCTGCCATCGCAGACAGTAAATAAATGAACATGTTTGAATAAAACTTTATTATGGACAAAATATGAATTTCATATATCTCATATGTCACCAAATAGTACTGTTTTTTTTTTTTTTAAATGACAACCACTTAAAAATATAAAAACCATTCTTAGCTTTTGGTCTGTAAAAAAGATCGAGTGGGCTTGATTTAGCTTGTGTGCTATGGTTCATGCTTCCTAATCAAAATCAGTGCTTCTTAAACTTTAAGGAACACACTCCACTAAAGGTCTTGTTGAGAGGTAGAGTCTGATTCAGGGCGTGGGGGTGGATCCAGGGATCCTGCATTTTGAATATACTCCCAGCAATGTGAGTGCTCCTGTCAGTGCACCTACAAAATAACAGTTCCTATGTCGTGTGTAGAAGCTTCTCCCTTATGCTAGAGAAAAAAAACAAAAACAAAAACAGGTTAATGATATAGGAAACTGCTGAGACTATACTTCATGTATGAAAACTGAGGCAGTGAAGAGTACAGATTTTCAAGCCAAACAGACTCCCAGTTACCACATATGTGAATCTGGACACATTTTTTAACCTTTCTTAGTTTCTGTTTATTCAACTGTAAAACAAGGTAGTAATCTCTTCCTCAGATGGAGGTTTTGGATTTTAGCACAATAATGCATGTAAAAACACTCAGCATCCCAGCACGTGCTCAATTTTAGCCCTTTTTATTTTTAAATTAAAAAGCAAGATATGAACCTGTGTATAACAAAGTAATAAAAACTTTAATTTCTAGCACCTCAGGGGATTTCCTTCCTTTCTTAGATCCCATTTGCAAGGGTGGTGCCTGTTCATTCATTCAAGAAATATTTGCTGAGCTCCTGCTTCTGCCAGGCAATGTGCTTTGCCAGATCTGCCAAGATGAGTGAAATGTAAGCTTGCATAGGCTGGGGGGATGGAAACAAAAACCAATTTCAGTGTAGAATCAGAGCAGTGTTAGGGGACATGCAGAGTGCTGGGGGGTTGTTCTGCTGTGAGGAGAGGCCAGAGGGATGTCACACAGGAGGTAACTAATCTGGCCTTCAAAGGAGGACTCTGGATCTGCCTGATGGAGGAAAGGGAGCAGGATTTTCAAAGGCAGTTGAGAAGTTAAGGGAAGTCCAGAGAATCTGGATCTTTAAGAATATGTGGTTGTGACCTTTATGTGAGAAATTTGCACTGGCTAGGTATTGACCCTGGGTGCCACTACCCCTTTTTGGGAAACATCCTGACAATGACCATGTTTTATGCCAGCAGCAACTCTGAGAAAAGATAGAACCAGAATATCCTCAACCATTTTTGCCATTTTTCCCTTTATAAGTAGTTTCCTGAGAAATTACCCAGTTTAGTAATTGCCTGCTAAGTGTCTGCTGTAGTGGGGAGAATTTGCATGGGCAGTCCAGCTGTTGCAGCTGCTGAGATGAAGTCTGGCACCTGCCATCAGAGAGTTTAGCCTCTAGTGCAGGACATTGGCACACAAATCACCACACCACAGGGTGAAGAAGGGTGTAGGCTCTAGGAAGGAGAAAAAGATGATAAGGAGTTTGGATGTGGGGATGGGTGCTCTGGAAGGGTTTTGTGGAGGAAGCAACGTCTGAGCTGGCCTTGGAGATGGTTGCTTCTGTCTCCGTGTGCTGACTTCAGGGGAGATTTTGGGGGTAGGGATAATTTGGGTCTATTTGTGTAAGTAACTAACTTCAGTCATAGCCATGGAAGCTGAGAAGGTGCTCTCTAAATTTCTGGGCAATCTCTCTTCTGCCTCCTCTTCGCAATTTCCTGAAGCCTGTCCTCCAGAGCAGGGATTCTAGAATAGAGGACATGTCTAAAAGGTAGTAGGCTCTGAAGCAAGGGGGTGGGATGAAGGGATGTAACCCCCATCCCCAGGCTGGTCGTGCTTCCTGACTCATGCTGTCCTGTGGAGCGTGATACTATGTCCGACCTGCTCTCATCTCTGCTAATCCTGCCTTACCCAATGGCCTGGAGTGGGCTTCATTGTCGTAATACTCTCCTAATCCATGCGCAACCTTTTTGAAGTGCTTTTCCTCCACCCTACCTGCCCTAAGTTGAGAATAAGGTAGGTCTGGGCCTGTAACAACCTCAGAGGGCCACAGTGGAGTTGGTTGGCCCCAGTGGAGATTTGTAGTCGGGGCCTGGAGCTGATAGAAGATGTGGAGGAGGCACCACTGGGCTGTGGACTCTGGGCTCAGTGAAAATGCTGTCGGGATCAAAGCCCAAGGGCCTGTTCCTGTTTGTTTTCATAAAGAACTCTGAGACAAAGACCCACAAGCAACGCTGCTTCAGGGCTCAGGTGAATAAATCTGCTCAGCATGAACCCTGACATTGTCAGTCACTTCTAGAGCAGTGCTTACAGTATCCTGACTACTTTACCTGAATTGGCTCTCTTTTCCTCATGGAAAAGTTTGCCACCTCAACGCCTGGAGTTCTGGGATCTATGTAAACTGTTCCCTGTGGAATGGTTACTGGTGTGACAACATCACTGATGAGGATGGGAGACAAGAACATCATAAGTAACCTGCTTGTGGACGCATGAGATGCTCCTGGATGTGTGGAAGGGTGGGAGGAAACATTTCCAAGGTCCCTCCTTATCTGGTTGGGAGAGCATATTAATAAAATATGAATTTTAGGAATCTTGAGTTGCATTTGTAAACTCATGCATACGTGCATATGAAATGGATATTGATGGCCGTGTTCTAGGAAACAGTGCTACCCAGCCCAGACCCAAATGCTGTGGCATCCATAGGTCTCTGTGAACAGGTGCCGTAGTTAACATGGATGTTAGCAAATAGTTTCCCAGTTACTTTCTTCAGTAAACAGCAGTGTGGCATGGGGCTCCTCCTCATGGAATGGGGAACACACCTGAGATTATTACTTTTAGATGACCTGAGTTATGCTCCAAAACGTGTACTGGGGCTTTGTCATTTTGGCTACTTTTGTACCCTAAGTGACTAGGACAGAGTTCAGCCCATAGCAGGTACTTGATATTAATGAGTGAATGTAGGAGACATCAACTATCTTTCTCCCGTCCCTGTTACTGTTACTTCTGCCAAATCTGCCATAAGTTCTTAGCCCATGGGAAATGCATTCTCTTGGTGCAGGGCCTGTGGGTGGCTCTCAGACACTGTAGGTCAGTGTGTGGGTGTGTATTCTTGCACAGACACAGGGGCCCAGTCTTAGTACTTGGTCTCAGAGGCTCGGAGGGACTCTCAGGCAGAATCTTACAAAGCTCATCTTCCTTAAAGCAGGCTATTTTTTCTCATTATGAAAATAACACATGCTTGTTACATAAAGATTGGAAACACTAGAAACATACAAAGATAGGAAAATTACCCAAAATCTCTTTCCTCAGAAAGAAATCCATCCTTCTCTTTCCCCTGAACTATCAAATAATGTGTGAACTCACCCCCGGGCTGGCCACAGGGTTGGAGAGATCATTCTGGAAGGCAGATCTTAAACTCTTCGAGGCTTCCTGCTGCCATCACTGTCCACACTACCATACTCCCCAGGGCTGGCCAAATTGTCTCTTCAGCTTCCTCTCCTTCTGAGCCCTTGTCCTACTGAAGGCGCCAAATGGAATTTCCTTCACTTCTTCACCCATGCAGCACCTTCTCAAGTTCAGTCACTTGGAACTCTCTCCACCTTTCTTGGTTTTAGTCTTTCTCTGTTTTTAACTCTGTTTCCCGATCTGTGTTATCTATCTTTCCCTCTGCTTCAGCATTTAGGTACTACTTCCTCTCTAAAACCTCTGCCTGTCCCATTCCCCACTAAATCTGAGTCTGGCTGTCCTCCCATGCATTTGAAAACCTGTGGATTCTCACGTCATGTGACTCATTGAACAGCATGTCAGTGATTCTCTGACTGCATCTGTGTCCTCAGTGCTCAGCTGAGTCTGGTTCATGTCATGCAGCTCAATAGATATTTGACAAAGTCAATTAGATTGAATCCTTATTTGCATTTTACATTTCCTCTTAAATTTTGCTTTAATCATATTGTTTTCCATTTTTATGTAGATATAATTAATTGCATGTAGCTCATATGGTATAGATCATAGATAAAAATGTAATCTTACTTAAGCTTTTATGTAATATTATGTGAAGGATTTTCAACTTTACGTCATCTTTGTAGACTTAATTGGTAATGGCCACATACGATTCCACCAACTGGATGTACTCTAGTTTACTTATCTCTCTCTCTTTTTTTTTTTTTTACATTTGGAGATTTTTGATGGTTTCGTTTCTTCCAGCTTAATAATTTTGTGATTAATGTCTCTTGGTGTCTATTTCTTTAAAATATCCAAAGTAAAATTTCAAGGCATTTCATGATCCCTGGTGCCTAATTGCCTTCCTAAAGTGTTATTTATCTATTGCCACCAGCAACGCCTGTGAGCATTTATTTCCCTTGCCCTCATTAAGGACACATTAACCTCAGCTGCTAAAATCCTTCAAAGAACAGGCCCTCCCAGAGGTGGCAACACCAGGCACCCGAGGCCAACACTTGTCCCTGTTCTCACTCCCTTCTGAGAGCCAAGAGCAAATTTTCCCAGTTCTCACCCCAGAAGACTGTTCAGCCTTGCAAGGGTGTTTAATCACTCTGAGCATGTTTCCTTCTCTTAGTGGAAATAGATCACACTAAGGTTGCTGTGTTGATTCTATCTCAGATCCTTTAAATGGAGCAGGACAACCTACTCTTCCATTTCCTACCGTTGGACCGACGAAGTAGGTGCACCTCTGAGGGCACTGTCCACCAAGACTGTCTTCTCACTCAACTGGTCTTTTTGCCTGGCTCACTGGTGCCTTTGCTTTTCCTTATGCTTTCCAGTTTTCCTTTCTTCCCCTCCCTCTTTCTCTCCTTCCCTCACTTCCTTTAATTTGTCTTATCTTTCTTTTCTTTCTTTGTCCTTTACATCCTTCCTCCACTCTTCTATTTATTCAGCAGTGTTACATGGTACCTACTAGCTGTGAGGTATGGAAAATAAGGCAGTTCTTGCCTCCATGAACTTTACATTCAGGTGGGGAGCACAGATGAAAAACAGCAAGCACATCCATAAAGCTAAACCGTCACACATTATGGAGGAAGTAGATTCAGGCAGAGGAAGAAACACCGGGAAAGATTTCACCCCCTATTGCTCCCCCCACCCCCACTATGCTTTTCCTTCCACAGTTCTTAGCAATATTTGACAGAGCATGGGTACCATTCCCTGGTCTCTTTGCTCATTGTCAGTCTCCCCCAACTGAAAAGAAGCCCTCCAGAGCAGGGCGGGGTGTTCACAGCTGTGCTGGGCCCCCTGTGGGTTCCATAGCAGCATCGCTCCAGAAGCATTTGCTGGCTGACTGCAAGATGCAAGGCCTTGGGAGGTGCACGGGACATGCTGGGGAGGAGAAGGAGCCTGTCCGGAAGAGAGGCTGCTCCAAGGTCAAGGGAGAGGAAACAGCCTGCCACAGGCGCAGAGGCAGAAAAGTGAGCAGAATGCAGCGCAGAGTGGTGGGGTTCAGGATGAGCAAGGAGCAGCAGGACGAAATGAGGGATTCTTGGCCTTTTAGGCCCTAGAAAGGGTTTGGATTTTGTCAAAGGGCAATGGGAAACTGCTGAAGCTGTTTCTGCTGGGCTGCACTGCGCGACCCTAAAGAGGCAGGGGATGCCAGAGATATGCATGTGTGGAGGAGTGCGGTGGGGATGGATGAGTAAGCTTTCACGCTGGCTGTGTCTTTAGGCTGTGACCTCTGTTCTCCTGTTGGATGTGGGGGACCACACTTCGCCCAAGCCTATTGTTCTAGGGTCCTAAAACTGATGCAATTACAGCATGTAATTACATTCCCCTCGAGACACTGCCTCAGGTCTTCATACCCAGCCTCTCTGAACGACCCACAGGTCTAACACTGACATTCTGAGGACCACAATGGATTTGACTCCGACTTGGTAATTTGGGGAGATATCTTGTATAATTTGACTTCAATCATATAATTGTACGATTTTGACTTCAAAAGTGAAGTCATGGCTTCTCCTTGAACTCTGCCCTTTGGTCTCATAGCAAATTTCATCCAATCTGGTTAACCTTTCTGAGCTCTAAGGGTCCCGTGGAGAGTCTTGCTATAAAGATTCAGCCTGTAGCTTTCTCACTCCTCCTATCCCTGCCCCTTCTTTCTTAACCTCTTAACCCCGCCCCAGCTCAACCTCTGGCTTCCCACACCCCCAC
>NW_022900927.1:33131242-33180454 GCF_012274545.1 Fukomys damarensis | reverse complement strand
TCCTTCCTTCCAGGCGGCTCCAGGCTCCTTAAGCTCAGCAGGAGTGGGCGTGCAGCTCTCAGAGTGAGGAATAGCAGGAGTGCAGACAGGTGAGGATCATCATCTAGGACCTGCCCGAGGTCTCGAGAAAACGTGGGGAGGGTTTTTCTTACAGAAGAAAAGGCCAATTCTATATTAAAACGCTACCGAAGAGCTAATACGCTTTTTGAAGAAATCAGACGGCAATAATGAACGTGAGTGCAAAGAAGAAGTCTGCACATTTGAAGAAGCCAGAGAAGCTTTTGAAAATAGTGAAAAACTAAGGCGTTTTGGAACACCTACACGAAAACACACCAAGGAGAGCAACAGAGGAAGCGACTGGTCTCAGTTTTACCTTACCTTTCCATTAATTTTTGACCTCTTCATTATCCTCCTTATCATTTTCCTAATCTGGAGATGCTTCCAAAGAAACAAAACTTGTAGACAGTGACTAAAGGCCACATTCCTTTCCCTCAGCACCTTAATATTATCACTCTTCCTCCACCACAAGATGAAGTGTTTGATAGCAGTGGATTGTCTCCAGGCTTTCTGGAATATGTGGTTGGACGCTCAGATTCTGTCTCCACTAACCTGTCCAACTGTGATCCACCACCGACCTGTGAGGAAGCCCCTGGCCAGGTGAACCTGTGGAGGAGTGAAACAGAACCTCATTTAGATCCACCCCCAGAATGTGATGACATAATCAACTCCAGCTCAGCCGGTGCCACTGCTGTGGTGCCTGTGGTCACCACCATCAAGTGAAGCTACAAACTTTTTGCTCTAATCATTTAAAAAATACTAATGATAGAACTTTCTAGCACTTTACCACTACATCAGTGTACATTGACTTATTTTATTACATTCTTATAGCATACCACTTCACCCTTACTGGTATGATTTTTCTTTAGTTTTGTTTCCTGTTACAAAATCATACGTGCTCATTTTTGCTAGAGGAACTATGCGAAAAGGGGAAACACACCAGTGAGTGTATTCATTTGTTGATTAAGTCAGTGTATGTATAACTATCCTAACTATTACAACTATTCTCAATCTATTAACTTCTATCTAAATTACCTTCAAACAGCATTACAAAAATTGGGGAAAAAAGAGGCATGGCAATTTACCTGATAGCAAGTAACATGTTATAGAATTTTGCCAAATGTATAGACCTAGCATGTTTTCTAATGCTCTCGCGCTCTCTTTTTAATTTGTAGCAGGGATCGAACTCGGGTCCTTACGTTTGCAAAGCAGGCAGCAGAACCACTGAACTAAATCCCCTGTCCATGTTTTCTATTTCTTATAGGCTTTTATTAACCTCTGGTTTCTCCATCTACCTTAAAAAGGGAAAAATGTGTGGAGTCACTTTTGATTTTAGGAAAATCTCAGAAGGCAAGCATGTATACACAATGACGAATAACTTATTATAGTATATAGCAAGGAAATCACTGGTCCAGTGTGCTCGGTGCCTCACTTTATACTAGGGCTTTTATTCTTCCCCAAATGAAACACTTTGCTTGGCTTAGCATCTTTGAATGTCTAATGCTATTTATATTAACATCTCAGTGGGGAAGATTTCGGGCAATAGAATAAATTCTAAGTGGACATGTGTTTAATAACGACAGTAGATATGGATTATTCCGATGCTTCTGGGGGGAGTAATAATTATTTTCCTCTTCCCATTTCTTTGCCTTTTAGTCTCCTGTTTACGCTGTCTCCTACCGCCACAGAATCTTTAGTCACGCAAGATTTTAGTTAAAATAAAACTTTGAGATTGTTTTCTTGAAGTCTTTGCCTGAAGATTATTAGGAGACAATTTTCTATTACATTATGAGCGGTGATTTTTTTTATTGCTCTTCAATTGGTGCAAAAATATTGCAAAGAATGTGTTATGGCAGATGGACACTAAGTTGTAGTCACACATAGATCTCATTACTGTTGCTATTTCATTTTGAATTTTCATCAGACTTCTTAAAACTACAGTGTTTTGGCTTTTCCTTTGGAGCAGAGGGAACTGGCCATGAATGAACTGCCAATATATATTGACTCAGAAAGAAAAAAGGGGTCAAAGGAAATGCTTTCTGTGCAAGCAATTTGTAAAATATTAAGAGCAATTGAAGTGTAAGATCCTTGGGTTATTATTGTGCTTCGGAGGGAATTTTCTCCTTGTGTCTCCAAACTTGAGCCGAGTTTTCACATAGTGAAAAACAAGCAGGCTGCTCCATAAATGGTCAACATTGCTAACCTGTGTGAGTAGACAGACTGTTAATGTAATCCCGCCAATTCACTGATGTAGACCAAAACTGTTCCAATTTAAGGATGATTGCCAACCAGCAGAAACAGAGTGAAAAATGTTGAAAAACAAACTAAAGTAAATGAGTTGAGACAATAGTGTCATAGCTCTCATAGATTAAAAAAATGACCCTATTTTAATAATGATCTCAGGAATGACTGTTATTTTGAATTATGCCATGCATACATGGTGATCTTTGGTTTCTAATTAAATCTGAAAGTGGGACTGTTTGATCCAGCAGTGATTTATGTATATGTGAAGTTTTGTTTTGTTTTAAAATGAAAATTAAGACTCTTTTTGCATAGACTTTTGTTGGTAGCAACAGGTTTTACTTTCGACCAGCAGTTTTCAAAGTATGGCCAATGGACCCCTGAAATTCTTGAAAACCTTCCAGAGGATCTGTGAGGCTGAAATATTTTCATCATACTACTAGGACATTATTTGTGTTTTCACTATAATTCTCTCAACAAAGATTTGAAAATGTAAAACAATGTTGTCTCCCTACATATTTTTTTCTGTTTTAGAAAATGTAACTAAATATCATTAAAATTTTATTTATGTTGGCATATAAAGAATTTTTAAATTTTTAAGTAAATTAATACCTAATTTTTTTTTTTTTTGTACCAGGAGTTGAACTTGGGCCCTCGTGCTTGCAAGGCAGGTGGCAGAACCACTGAGTTAAATCCCTGGCCCTGGTTTATTTTCTAATATGATAGATTTTAATAGATACAACTCTCATAAACAAAAGCTCTTGGCATCCAGATCCCCAGTAAATTTTAAAAGTGTAAAGGGACATCTGTAGACAAAATTTTGAGCATGGCAGGATTAGATAAAGGAACAAGAAATTCTATAACTAGGTATATATTCTTACAACTTTATTTTACATTTTAAACTCCTAATATTGGATGTAATGCTGCCTCTTAAAGATACCTGAATTACAGTATAAGAATGAATGCTGATCTTTGAAACAAAAGCCAAATGTTTTAACTGATCAGTAGCTACAGATTTTTTAGATTATTGATTAAAGATAACACTACTCCAAAGAGATAGTTACATCAGCCACGGATCTCTTGGGAGTGTTTACATGATATTGAGAGAATAAACAAAATACTTTCTTCAAAGAATATTATCTTAGATTTGTTTTGTTTGGATATGGTTTGGGTTTTATAGTTTTAAAATCCCTTCTGCTACCCTATCTGGTTTTATAAACTGAATTTCTTAACTTTTATTATAATTACAGAGCTTGTCTGGAAAAAAATATATATGCTTTTGCCTTTCTTACCTTATTGATATTGTATTTACCTTTGATAATTTTTAATAAAAGTTTCTTTTTGCAGAATATATTTAGTAGCTTTCTTAAGCAGTAACTTCATTGAATCAACTAGTTTGTATCTAAATGAAAGCATGGGCTCAATGTCTTTTGGTAGAATGATTTGCAAACCTCCACATGAAGTGACTGTCTGGAATCTTAGAACTGGCACTTTTGCTTCCCTGCTTTAAATGTCACAATAGATTATATTTGTTTAAAGTAAATAAAATGATTTTTTCTTTTCCTATTGACCAATACAAATAGAGATTTTGTGCTTGTTTTACTGCTAAGGACTTCTTGAAGATTGATCTGATCCAATAATTGTTGCGATAACTTGGTTCTATATAAATAGCATGCATTTTATTATAGTCACATGTTTAAATTCTTAGTTCATATTAAATTATGTTATTTAGCTATTTTCATGTTTATACTAGATAGGGCTTTTCTTATTTCTGTGTTTTTGATATATTCAATAAAGCTATTTTTAATCTCCCCAAAAAGATTCAGCCTGTAAGGGTAGCGGGGGCTCTCACAAGGGGAATCTTCAGAGACCTGAGCTGATGGAAAGGTCTGCTGACCCCAGCCATTTCACTGTGGCTTTCTTTGAGGGGGTCCCTTCTCCATGGCCTCTGACCTTTGCGGTTTTGGTGCTTTTTCATGAGCAACCCCACAGCTTTCTTTCATTCCATAAGTGCCTCTTCCTGTTACCGATCATTTCGGGTGCACAGAGCTCCCTCCTTGCCCATCCCCCAGTTGCCCCCCCCCCGAGTGAATACCTGCCATTTGGAGGTGACAAATGTCACCTTCCCTCCGGTTTAGCCAGGTCACTCTTCATCTCAGAGCTTCACTCAGGCCTGGTCCCCGATCAAACAGGTAAATTATTGAATCTATAGGGCTCAAATGTGAGTAGCTCAAAATAAAATAGAAAATCCAAATGGGAAGATGGCCAGTTCAGGAGTCTCAAACATGAAGTACAGTACAAATGCCATTTCTCCTCTTCCTGGGGGAAAGGGCGATGGGTACTCTTTTTTGTTTTATTTTGATTGTGAGAACAACAGACTTAATTTGGCACATACTTAATAGAATACCTAATTGTTATGAGGTTGACAATTAGGTGTACCTTGCAAGCAATTTTCTGATGTATTATTTCTTTTATTCAGCCAGCCACACTTTGTTTTTTTCATCACACTTGATTTCTCCAGCATCTATAATTGGCATCAGTGGTATTCCCTGACAGTGCTATGTTAATAACATGTGTGCACATAGCACTTTGTAGCAATTATCCTGAAGAGGAAAACAGTCAGAGACTGTACACATAATTACCAACTAGAAGGGTCAGTACTGTGTTCGGATCCTGGTGTTCAACTTGAGCACATTATTCTTTCAGCAATAACATATGGTATTGCATAATCACTCCCACCCAACACACGGAAGGTCTTAGGATCTCATTTAGTGGCAGCAGGGAAGTCCGGCGGTGGAAAGGGTAAGGGTATTATAGAAAAGTGAAGCAGAGCTCTAAAGCCTGGTGGTCTTAAGGTCTTAGATTAGGTTATAGCAGGCAGGGCTGATAGCACAATCCAGCTGCTCTATATATCCCTTACCCCACTTCACCCCTGGACCTAAAATGTGGAGAACAAGTCTGAATCGAGGCCAGTCTTATTGCAAAATCAGAAGAAATCCCCTGGTCAAAGTGTGGTTCCCCACAGCATTTTCTCCCAAAATTGGAGTGAAAAGGCCTAACGGCGTGAGCAGAATATAAAGGCTTAGCCCTTGGGTGTGTGATGGAGTGGTGAGGAACGCCTTTGGAGAATGGGAAAGAGACCTATTAATGATGGTGAGGGAGAAGGGAGAGGAAGAGCAGACTGCAGAGGGGATGAGATTCTCTGCTGAGGCTGCCATGTGGTCCTGCATGTTACAAAGAGTAATTTTCTGTGGAGTCTTCTGTTTTAGAGAGCCACACCTATTCCTCGGGGAATACAGATTTTCTTTGCTTATTATTATTATTATTATTGTTATTATTATTATTATTTTGGTGCCCGGGGTCGAATTTGGGTCCTTGTGTTTGCGAAGCAAGCGGCAGAAGTAAATCCTGAGCTACTTATTTCCTGCCATAAAACTTCCAGGCATTGGTTTTCCAGGGACAGGGGTCACGATGGCAGTCAGAACTGCTCAGTGGCCTATGCAGCAGGCTGTTGACTTCAGCCAGATGGAGCAGCAGTGGGAATTTGAGCTCTGCTTCAAGGTAGTCATTTGGACGCTTTATTTTTCTTGGGCACTGAACCTGTGCACGACCACAGAGAAGGCAAGAGCAAAGTGCAAAAAGGTGCTAAAGCCAGTTGAGCAATCTGTGTTTTGCAAGCTTAGAAATCCTGAATACAAAGCTACTTCAGAATAGGTCAAAGGGACGGATGGTGGTTTGCAGTTGCCATGGTAACCAACAAATATGTTTGGCCTCCAGAGGGCCTGCCCCTCAAGAGCAGGATGGCTTTCCTTATGAAATTTGTGAACTTCATCTATTTCTCCACTATTTATTTTCAAAGTTGTTAATAGTAACGAATTACTCATTACCTGCAGCTCTTCTCCATCCAAGCTTAGAGCTAACTCCAGTCGCCTCTGCCTCTGCTGTGGTGTGCGGTTCTGACCTCTCTCAGAAGCCTTATAGGAAACACAGAAAAGCATGCTGGAGTGTGGCGATGAGGCGACCAGAGCTCTGCTCTGTGACTTTCATCTCAGTTCCTTTACAAGGGGGATAAAAATATCTGCCCTACTACCCATGGGGTTTTGTGAAGACACATGAGTCTTTAGATATAGATATAAAAGTGCTTTGCAAATGTATAGAGCATTATATTTAATTAAGAGGGATTATTTAATATTATTTAATAATTTAACTTGACATTCTTCAGATAGATGCTTATTATAGATAATAAATACATGACCTCTTAAGAGTTAACCCGAACTGAATGACAGTGGCTGTCTCTGGGCTGAGAAGGATTCCAAGGCCGCATGCAGCTGAGCTGACAATGGACAATCACTTAAGGATGTCTGATCTGTGCGCAGGAGGCAGAATGGCAGCCCACGCGCTGTGCATTCACAGCCTCAGTTTAGGGGCTTCTTTCATTGCTATGTGCTGCTGCACAGGAGGTTGGGGACTCGCTATTGCTCTGTAGCTTGTTAGGTACTGGTTTTCCAGAGCTGACTCATGGGAGATAAACCTGTCACATTCCAGGCTGAAACCCACAATTTTATTTTTTAAAAACATTTTGATTTTTTACTGGTAATAGAGAAATGTCTTTACTGTTAGAAATTTGACAAATAACACAGAAACAGACAGAAGAAAATAAGAACAGTCCATAATCCTCATCATTTCTGGATACATTTTGATCATAGGTTTCATTCCTTTTGATCGCATTTTAAAAAATGATAATTAGTTGCAGGGTGGAGAATGGTTTGTAGAGAGGCGGTGTGGATTCAGGGATACCAATTGGGAAATCTAGGGGAGAGATGCTGGTGGCCTGGGCAGAGAGGCAGGCAGTGGAGATGGTCAAGGTGAGGGATTTGGCATATATTTTGAACATAGACACAAAAGGATTTGCTAATGGATTGGTTGCAAGGTATGAGAAGAAAGGTATCAAGAGGATGACATCCTTGTTTCCAGCCCCATTTCTGGTGAAATGATGACCCATGAACTGAGATGGGGAGCAATGAGAGAGGAGCAGTATGTATCTGTGGATATAGAAGGTAAGGATGGTAATGGAAATCAAAGAGTTCAAGCTTTATGAGAAAACTGAGTAAAAACTTCATACCTAAGTGAAGATTGCTGGCAGGCAGTTAGATATATAGTGGGGAAGAGGATGGGGAAGGGGATTTTAATCTCAAGATCATCAGCATAGAGAAGATATAAAGGGGATGGGCCTGGCCTAGGGAGTTAAATGTAAGTGAAGAGGGCCAGGGCCTCCAAAAGGTATTGGTTGTGAAGAAGAGCAGGATGCAGTTTGGGGGACCACTGGAGCAGCCAGGGGACTGCCAGAGAGGGACAGGGGTCGGAGGCTGAGGGAAGAGGGTAGTTTGGACACTTGCAGTCACATACATATATCACACACATTTTTATATGAGAATATGTGCGTTTTTGCATAAGGATAGGGTTTTTCATTTATCATGAGCAATTTTCATGCCCTTAAAAACCTTCCAAAATATTTTTGAATGTCACTGAAGCATACTATCCCTATGGCTATAACCTGCGAAGGAACATCCTTGTTATATGCACCTGGTGATTCCCTAGATTAAATTCCTGAAGTGGACTTACTGTACATAGGCAGACCTTTAAGGGTTTAGACACATGTCAAATTGCCTTTCAGGGAAGCTGTACCAAGGTTGTACCTTCTATTAGCAGTTAACTGAAACCAAGTATGTGGTGATTAATTACCATTTTAAAAATCTGTGTGTGTTTAATGCTATTTACTTTCTTTCTATTTTTATTACTTGATTAATTGAGGTTGCACATGTTTCAGCATAAGACTGCTTGAGTATAGTCTGGTGGTAAGCAAAGTAAATCCTACACCCCAACCCCCTTCAGTGTGAAGGCATGAGTGCAAACACTCCCCAAAATGGCTACTTAGTTGGGAGGGCTGGCAGGTTCTGAAGGAGTTTCTTGGTGGAGATCTTTGTCAGTAGCAGGAGATGGTGTGGTTCCCACAAAGCCTCCTCCCTCCCTGCTGATTTCCTGTGGGCCAGGCTGGGAAAGGGTGTGGTCACTGAGAGGCAGAAGTGTCTCTCCTCAGTGCAGCCGCAACAGCCTAGATGTGGTGGGTGGTGGAGTCTCTGTTATGCTGTGAACACAGCCCACATTGCCCAACTCAATGACAAACACATCCAGGGACACCCATGCAGACTGTCCCACATACTGTGACCTTTCCAAATGGATGGAGCAATCACAGCAGAGAGGCCAGGGCTCTGTGTGGAAACCTTAAGAATCTTCTGCAGAGCCTTCCTGGGCATCTGCCCATCAGCAGCAGAGACCCTGTGTGTTGGGAAACTGCAGCAGGGCCCAGTGTCTTTCTGTTGGTCTGTGGCATTCAAAGGACAATTGCATCATGCTGCCAGGCTACAGATGTAGAAATCACAGGTACCTAGGTGATAGGAATCTTAAGAATGTGTGAGACTCAAGATAAGCCAACAATGGGGATTGAAGCAATCTGGTTATTATTTCATAACCACACCAATTGGAACAACACATTCTAAAAAATCCAACCACAGGAAAAAAGAAAGCACCATTATCTTTTGCTTTCTGGACAGCATAGACCTCTGCCACATTTTCTATAGTAGCCAAGAAAGAATTTTTGAGACAGTGTAATTAGACCAGGCCCCAGGCCCCAGATATAAAGGGAACCATCTGTGAGAAGTTAAAGATGAAATTAGAAAAATTTCAATAGAAATTACAAAGAAATGATATTGTTATTAATGTCATTTAATGTTTCTTTTTGTAATTATAAAATAATACATTTCCATTATCAATCATTCAATTTATGAACAACTAAGTAAAGTAAAAGCTGGTCTTCTCTTACTCCTTCAGACATCATTTCCACTTTCTAAAAGTTAGGTATGTATTTTCCAGAGCTTTGATAATGCAATTATTAATATTTATATAAGAATACGGTACATGGTCCATGTATATGCTTTTCAAGCATATAGGAAGTGTTCATAAACTAAATACATAGTTTTTTGGGGGGAATTAAAAAAAGAAGAATGTTTATTCCAAGAGTACATAAGGAAATGAAGGGAAACACAAGGAAATCATCTACCTATAATAGATGATTTATGCTACTGTCTTTATACTCTTATTCCCAGAATCCCAAAGCTTGATATCTGTAAGACATTATCTGTCCTTCAGAGACTCTATTCTACCTAGAAATAAATTACATCCATCTGTAAAAACATTCCACCTGCTAAAGCAAAAAGGGAGATAGACAGGAAGGAGAAAGGATCATCAATTTACAATAACCTGATCCCAAAACAGCTGGGGATAGCACAGGAACACCCCAGGCAGATGGGCCTCTCTGGTGCTCTGGTGTAGGCAGAACCCATAAAAACTGGGCTGGTCTGGGGAATCTGCAGTCAGTCTGTGTTCAGAGGAAGCTTCAGTATTCTTATTCACTGTTTTCCTCCTTCAAGGCTCCTGCTGGTTGACGTCATCATTATTCCTCCTTTTCCAAACCCGAATGCAAGCTCCTGACAGTGTGATCATCTGAGTCACGATGTCTGTTGCCTGGAGGTCTTGTAATTTGTACCATTTGCCAGTCCCATGATGGAGCACATGGATCTGGTAGGAGTCCTCTGAGAAGTTGTGTTCAATGTTGGCAATGAGGTCATAGGTGGTATTCTTGTGGACTGCTTGTACTTCTTCAGAAAAGTACTCAGACCCACATTTGTAATAGGGAAGTTGACAATCATTGGATTCTTCTCCACAAAGAAGTTGCTCTTAGTGAATCTCTTGATACAAATGATTAGATAAGGAGGCAGCGTGGAGAGCTGGAAGTGCTTCAACTCCTCAGTGATGCTGTGAACTTGGCCAGTATGTTGAAGAGTGGCACCTGGGGGATAATGAGCTGCTTCTTCTCATCCTTGTAGAGCTGGGCAGTCAGAAGGTCCAGCATCAGGTACATAAATGTGGACTCCACCATCATCTCCTGGTACTCATCATTATGGAGCAACTACTCTTTTTCTTCTGCTGGCAGATCAGGATGGGCAACCTTTTGAGTGAAGATCCTCATAGACACCTGGAAAACATCCGTCTCAATGTCTTCTTTTTCTTCTTTGTGCCCCCTAGAGCAGAGTGTAGGGCATTCAGAAACCAGGACAGGAAGTCAACTCCATCCCCTTGTTTGATGAAAAATCTTTTTGCTGCAAAGAACAACAGCCTGAAGCATCTCATGGGGAGAGACATGTGCCTTAAAATTCTGGGGGTTCCACAGCTTTCTCATCAGCTCCCCAAAGCTCTGCACAAGCCAGAACATGATATCCCCATAGTGCCTGATGTTCTTATAATTATCTTATTCCAGGAAGTAGTTCCAGAGAGGAGGAACTTTACAGAGCCTGACGGACAGCACTGGCATAGTTGTTGGCCTTTAGGTTATTCAGTCCCACAATACCGGGTAGGTAAGTGGTACCATCATATGCCCGGGACAGTTTGGCTTGTTTGTCCAAATTTGCAATCTGCTGCATTGCGAAAGTGGACTTCCACACATAGGTGATATCCTCCAGTGAGGAACCGATGATCTCACAGTGTCCGGAAGGCAGTAAAACTTGAGGGTGTGGATGTTGAGGAAAACATGATGCTAAATTTCATGCTGTGAATGTACTTCAAACCCTGGCCTGGAAAGTACTTGCCACACACCAGATAAGTACATGCATTGGTATGCAAGTGGGAGATAGAGCACAGTTTCTCAAAGTCAAAATCCAGCACACTCCTGTTAGTGATATCTAGGTATGGGCAGTGGCAGCTCCTCCAGTCCTCAGAATCCATGTGGCCATTCTTTGCTTGGGCCTCTGGCTTGGGCTCCAGGGCCTCGCTCTTCCTCTTCACCCGAACCTCGGGGACAGGGGACGCCAGGCTCAACCTTCCAGCCCTTCTGGCCTCCTGTGCACAGGGCTGCCCCAAGAGCTTGTGGCCCAGGGCTCACGTTTTCCACGACCTGTGACCCCAGATGGTCCACGACTCTGAGGACTTGCACTTCCCCAAATACATAGATTTTTTTTTTAAAGTGAAATTATACTATATAAATTCTTTAACTTCTTTTAAGTTTTATATAAATGCAATTTCTCTTTTTCTCTTGGCAGGTGTTTCATAAAGACAAAAATAAAGAGAAAGAGAAACAAATGTTTTGAATAAAGCATTACCAGACAGATTATTCACTCAGTTATGTATTTGTTGCATGCCAAGTATGCTTCAGGCACTATTCAAGGTGCTGGGGTGAAGGAAATCACACGGAATTGACATTTTGGAGGGAGATAAGCAAAAAACAAGTATAATGTAGGTTTTTCAGATGTTGGCAGCAGGGCAGGTCTGGGGCTTCACAAGCCAACTTATGATGAAAAACAGCCCCCCTGGAAAGGTGACATTTGAGCCAGGATCTGGAGGGGGAGGAATAATGCCGTATGGTAATCAGAGGACAAAAGTATTCCAGGGAGAAGAGTAGAAATGATGAGAGCAACGAGAAGGTAAATGAGAGCCCAGAAAAGGTAAAGAGGTAAATGTATCTGGGAAATAGCAAGAGTGGGGAGAAAAGAGATGGCTGGAAAAGCTTGCCGGGCTTTATAGCAACAAGAGAAAATGGGGTCTGGAGGGCTCTCATGGGCTCTTTCCCCTCTGCTGTGCCTACACAACATTACGTGCTACTCCATGCATGTGTCTTCTCCATGCTGGCCCATCTCAGTACTTAACCCTGAGCAATTCCAGGGGTAGAAGGCAGTCTTTGATTCCCAGCTGTCTGGGCCAGGACTCAGAATGCCTCCTATTACAAGCAAGGCATTCATTGGATCAATCCCATATATATAAAATATACTTTAAAATGCCATATATGTCTATGTGCCATATAAAAATGTTAATGTTGGGCTCTACACTACAATGTCTGTATTTTTTTAAATTAAGTCAGTTTTATTGTTTAATGTTCACCATGATACGTAGTATTTACAATGGGCATTTTATCATAGCATTTTTATTAAAATAGTATGGTAATTTTGGTTTTTCTCTATTTTTTTCAGCTTTAATTGAGTTTATTGGTACATTTTAGGGATACAGTACAGTTACATTCATTGTTGGGATGTTGTACCTTTACATGTTCTCAATCTCTGAGTCTATAAAATGGAGTTAAAAGTGAGGCTGGCAGGGTGATTAAGTGATGAGCATGAGAAGCACCAGCAGAGTGCACAGCATTTGATAAATGTTAGTTCACGTCTCCCTTCACCTCTGAATTTGTCATTTTAATATCCTACCTTGTATGATTCTACCTTTTGAATTGTTAAGTGTTCTATTTCTCTCACTAGACTCTCATAGGTTAGAAATCCCTTCTTATATTTCTTGACAACGCCAAAAGCATCGATCACAGTACCTTGAACATGGGAGATGATTCATAAATGTTTGCTGATAAATTGACTGATGGGTTTCTTGGCAAGGTTAAAACTGAAGGACGTTATTTTCAGGAGTCAAGCATACAGCGATGAGCCTCAATGAGGAAAATGAGCTCCAGCGTTCACAGAGGTCACCGGCTAGTGCCTCTCGGAGAAAGGCTGCTGATGGGTGAGGATGCTGCATGGCTGTGCTGCGGGAGTGGGAGGTCCTGCTAGCTCACTAGCTTTGGAAATGGTTACCCAGCCAGATGATGGCAGGATCCTGCTGCCCCTCCACAATCAAGCTCATTTATCAAAGCATTTCAACAGCCCATCACCATGGCACATGGGTTGATGGATTGCACAGCTGTTGTGAGCTTACAAGGGAAATTAGGAGTAATTAATGGACTGGGAATCAATATCAGTACTATATTGAAGTGAACGATTTAATTTTCTTCCTAAATGAAGAAGTAAGTGCAACAACTGCACATAGTTAAAGTAGATGGATCAGCGTCATGGATGAGAACAAACTAGTCAATTTCTTGGTTCACATAAAAGTTTTACTTTTTAGCTTCTACCTGCTTTTTGAAAAGATAGCACATATTCATGATAGCTCAATAGTTCTGAAATACTAAAAAAAAAAATGTTTCATAGAGTTGACTGCTGTTGCCAGTGTCACTATCTTGAGAGAGAGAGTGTGTGTGTGTGTGTGTGTGTGTTGATGTGCGCGTGTATGTATCTGAGCACATCTCTTAGCTAGGAGTAATTTTTCAGAGCCTAAGAACTTTTTGTCCATTTGTTAGGTCAATTTGTTCATCCTCATATCTCTGGTGCCTAGCCCAGTCCAATAATTATTTGATTAACTGAATAGATTTACAGAATTTTAGTCAGTGACCAGATCAATGTTAGCAGTTTAAAAATGACTAGCTCTAGCTTGATGCATCTTTATTGCAAATTAAGAAATGATACACAATTTGACATGTCAAGAGAATAGGGTATCTTAATTAATTTTAATGTCTTAGTACAATAATTTAAAACTACCAACACGGAAACTATCTGTTTGAATATCTCTACTGACTGGAGGAGAATACATGTCTTTGGAAAATACACATCAGCTGAGTTTAACCAAGGGCTGGTTAATAAGCAACAAAGAAGATATAGAAATGAGCCAGAATACACATGCAAGTTAGTGAAAGTTTCTACTTTTACGAGGCTATATATCTTTTTAATTGCTGCTTTAAGTTCATTTGCCACATACTACAGTGAATGCTGTGACTATTACTATTGCTTTCATTATTACTATTTATTTAGCATATAGTATGCCCCATGTAATAATTTACATGTATTATATCATTTATTTTCATTTTTATTTTTATTGGCAGGACTGGAGAGCCAACCAAAGGCCTTGGGTGTTCTAGGCAGTCACTCTACCACTGAGCTGCGTCCCTAACCCCACACTGTCCTATTTAATTTCATACCAACTTTATTAGGTAGCTATTATTTATCACCAGCATCTTCTAGATGAGGGAACTGAGGCACAGAAAGCTTTCATGACTTGCTTATGTTCAAAAGCTAATAAAATGGTGCAATAGGGATTGAGGCCCAGCATGATACCAGAGCACATTCTCCTAACTGATACTTCAAAGTCCATCTCATTTTAAACCAGAAATAGAACATTTTCCCTGTCTGACAAATTTAGCTCCAAATGACTTCTGGTTCTAAGAACAAATGAAATTTGCTTTCAAAAAGCATGACATTTTGTTAGAATAATGATGTTGTGGCTTTTCAAAAGATGTATGTCAGGTACTAAAGTCAATTAAAAAGAATTCCTTAAATGGTTTGCATTATCAAAAGTAGTAATGGCTTCGGAAATGAAAATACTCTGTCATGTGTATAAACATGTATACTTGCTTTAACAAATATGCCTTTGTATATATGGTCACATCACATACATTTAATTTATTTAAATAAAGGAGGATCTGGAGAATATTCTGTTAGTGTTATATGGTCAGAAATAGCAAATTGCTTATATTTCTTCACATTTTATCACCAGGGCTTTATAATCCAAGATAAATGTATGCATTATGCAAAATGTGTCTTGCCACATCTTTTCTTTCAGCACTTCCCTTTAGTTATTTCTCCATCTACTGTACCCTGTCTCCTCATTCAAAAATGCCAAAATATGAGAAACTGAAAAAATGGAAATAAAGTGTTTGTAAATGGGGAGGGGAGGAGGGAGTGAAGGGAGGGCAGGGACAAGGGGAAAAATTGAGAATCAAGACCTATTATGTAAAGGTACAGAATCCCAATGATTGTATTGTATACCTAGATTGTACCAACAAACTCAATAAAAAGAAAAAAAATATTAAAAAATGCCAAAACTTCAGGGATCCTCCATGACCATGTGCAGACTCCTAAAGTTCAAGGTCCCACTCTTGTCTTAATTCTGGGTTCTTCTTCCATGTGCTCCAGAATTATCTCTTTCATTAGCCACTTAACTAAAATCCTATTTTTTTAAAGGGTAGGACAAATTTATTGTGGGAAAGAAAGCTTCTGTCTAAGAGAGACAGAAGGAGGACTGGAAAGTGGATTGCCCACTCAACCCACTTCTCCAAGGTGTTTTATACAGCCAAGCCATGTGGTGAGGTGGGTACAAAGTGGGACTGAACTATAAGACCCAACAGAAAATTACAAGCTGGGCATGAAGTGGGGAAAACCATGACCACCAATAAGATTACAAGTACAGTCAGTCACCCAGGTAACATTGATTGAGTGGGGGTCAAATGGAGAAACAAGTCATGTAGCAAGCCTATAAGTATTTTCAGTAAGGGTGGCGGTCAGGGATATTTCCTGGAAAGGCTGGGCTAAGACCTTGGCCCCCCCACCCAGGTGATTGATACCTAATTAGAATATCAATCACTGTTCTTTATCCCAGGGGAAGCACAAGGGTATAGTGATTTCTCTCCTTTTACAATTCTGGCTATAGTGAGTGTGTCTTTATTGTCCTTCATGTTGGCTTCTTGCTGTGTTGGTTCCTTGAGATCTGGCTCCTTGACGGTGGCCCTGTCTAACTACCTACAAGATATCCAATTAACTTACCTATCTGCAATATTCCCCCTTCTGAAGTAGTACCCTTAGCTGCTGTGAGGGGGCAAAGAGCAAAGACAGTTCTGGCTACATCCAGCTGAAGAGGGTCATAGTTGTGATCAGCAGTCAGAGTTACTCTACAGAGGGTCTATCTAAAGGTGTTCGATAGGCACCAGGCATTGTCATCTAGGTAGCTGCAGAGCTTTTAAGACTGGAGGAGACAAAGCCAAAGAAACAGTTAAGAATGCATGGGCCAAATTATAAGGTGAGCAGGATCGCTATTAACATAGCCCACAAAGAGAATAAGGAGAAGGTCCAGGGGACTTAAGAATCCAACATAGAAGTCGTATAGTTTAGCAGTTATGAGCTGTTTACAAGGTTGATCTGGTGGATCCTGGTAAAGAAGTCTAGCACATTTCTCATTGGTTCCATTTGTATGACTGTTTGGAGTTTGGCAGCCTCTAGGCAGGAATAAACAAAACTTCTAAGAAATTAGAGTATGCATAATCTAAGCATGAGCACACTGGAATGAAAGGGCAGGTTGGGGAGAAAGTCACACTTAGAAATTGAAATTGTGATTGAACCTGCTGGACTATATTCTTTCACTGATCGAGGTTATAAGTCTGATACTTTGTCATAAGTCTCTCTAGTTTTAGCTGTAAGATAAGAGACAATTTGAAGAACAAATTTTGCTAAGAAATATAAAACTCTAGCTGAGCTCTTATAGATTTTGCCAGTTTTTTCCTAGTGATCCATAACCATGGTCAGCTACTGGTAGGGCTGGAAACTGCCCTTTTTATATCTAGCTTCATTACTATAGCATTATTTTATACCTCTTTTGGTTATTCTTTTCTGCTGGGTGTTTTAGACCAAGTAAAGGTGAGACCTGTGTTAATCAACATGAACCTCTTGCTATCTATCAAGGTCAATTAAGTCTCTTCAGGCATTATTTTAGAACCATGCATAAAGCCTCTCTGCTCCTGTCAGTGTCAGCCTTTAGGATGGGTCATGGCCTTGACTGACCATGTTGCTTTCAGTGAAAATGTCGGAGAATTTTCCCTCGTGGTGACCCTCCTTTAGCACACAGTATATTTGTCCTCTCTGCTGTCCAGCAATCTCCCTACTCGGGAGTTTGAGTGACTTACCAAAGTTGTAGGATTCTGTAAGAGAGGTTCCCTTTGTCATGGATCTTATAGACCTTGAGGGGCTAGGGCCAAAACATCGGCAGTCCTCTTAGCCTAGTTACCTTTCTAGTTTTGGTCTCCAAACTTTAGTTGTTGAACACTCAGAAGAGAAGATCAGTGATGTTAGTAGTGCAGTAGGAGCAGTGAGCTTAACTATTATAATTCTGTCTGGACATTAAGCACTTTGAAGTATAAAGCACAATTAGAGGTGCTGTTATTTAATTATTTAATCAACCATGGTTGTTCTAGTAGTTGAATCCCTGTAGGATGTTAACAGAATACATTTATATATTACAGAGAAACTTAAGATCAAGGGCCACACATAGTATTTTATCATGATAATCATGATAACATTTTCTTTGTAACACTTACATGTTCATCTTAGTATGGTACAGTCTTTCAATCAACCACCTCCATCTGATCACAAGACATTAAACCACATAAAGAAAACTCATTTGTTATCCTTTAGTACAATTCCATCTAAAGAGAACATACATATTGGCCTATAAATGTACCTTAGGAGTTCATAATGTCCAACCTCCAATTTTAGTGTGTGACAACACTGTTTTGACTGGAAACTGAGCATCCCCAAGTATGGTGACACATATAACATACATCACCTAAATGTTTAAGAAAACTGTTATTTGACTGGTTATCTCATGCTGGCTTGACATGCATCTCTTATCACAAGTAGCTGGAGTGCAAGAGAAAGGCAGATACCCGAGTCAAAAAGATCATTACCATAAACAATATCCTAGAAGACTTGCACACCCAGAAGGTGCGAATATATACACCATGAAATAACAACGAGCATCAGTTACATGAAATCCTTTTCCTCTTTAATTTTGTTTTGTACCACGAGCATTTTAAATAAAACCTTATTATTTTCACATAGAAAACTTAGCTGTTTGACCATGACCAATGTGTACATATCACAATATATTTAACAATGTATTTTCCACAAGGCTATGGAAATTATTGGGGTCCCTTTGGTGAACAAAGGCTGGAATGATTTTTTTCCAGGCAGCTGCTACTTTATTTACCAAGAAAGTCCTGTCCTGTAGTTTTCCGAAGCCCAAGAGTTTTCATTTATCTTAACAAATTTTTAGATGACCTATGAGGGCCAGATCATAACAAGTTAATACATTTTGACCAATGAAAGATTCCTGAGATATTATATATAAACAATATGTACTGTATTTGTAAAACTAGTTGACATTATTTGGATCATCTGGCAATCTGGGGGAAGCATGTCTTTAGTGACATTTATCTATAAGTCAACCTAAGTTTCAGGCAAGCATCTTTAAAAATCCAAAATGCCAAAAGAAAAAAAGTGCAAACAAAACAGCTGTATGTGTTGTAACAAATTGGACAGACAGACTGACAGACAGACAGACACACACACGCACACACACACAAGACAATATTTTATAAACAAGAGTGCACTCAGATGTATTTGGCCAAGATGAATTATAATAACTTTTATAATTTTTAGGTTTATAATTATAAAAGACAAATCAGAACTTTGTAGATCAATTAGCAGAGATCTCTTGTAATAAGAATCAAAAGGAATAAAAATTTTTTCTGTGCATGTGAAATCAAAAATAGTTTTTGGTTTTTTTTGTTGTTTTTGTTTTGGAACCAGGGATTGGACTTAGGACATTGTGCTTGTGAGGTAGGCAGCAGAACCACTGAACTAAATCCCTGGCCCTTCAGAAACAGTTTTAAGATGGGCCCTAAGCTGACAGTTTATCTGACTAGAATACCCAACTACATAGACTTCAGGAGTATCAGGATTAAGCCTAGACGAGCTATCTACATGGCCCAGAAATAAGTGAAGGTCAGTTTTACTCTGGAAGGGTTCTAGGAAAGGGAAACTCACCATTCTGGAAGCTTTGTCTTGAAATCCAGCAGCCACAGAGGATAGAAGTGCCTTGAATTAAATACTGTTGAGAACTGTGTTAATTCTCGGGGGCAGGGCTGTGGAGAATAGATAAGAAGAGTGCCTTGAAGTATGGCACAAGAACTAAATCTTAGCCATCTCAGGTGTAGAAAGACATTTAAGATCAGGAGTTTTTTTTTTTTTTTTAGGGTGGATCTGCAATCCTTAGCTAAACACATCTCTAGAGACAAAAGCTATGATTGACTCCAATTGTATTGCCCAGCAGAAAATTAAACCAATAATCAAAGAACCTGAATGGCTGCTCTTTGACTCTTGAAAGGAATAAAAGTGTTCTAATTATGTTATTTAGAGCTTTTCTTTTTAAATAAATTATTTTGAATCTATAATATCTAAGTTATGACTTAAATATCCTACAGACTGTTGAACAGCGTTCTGATTCGTAGAAACATTCCCAAAGCCATGTCTTACCTTTTATTAATATAAAAACTGAAATGGTGTCCTATAGGTAGGCACTTAAAGGTGCTTATTTGAACTTCTGGAATGCAGTCTGTGAACCAGGTTCCCAGGTTAAAATATGACTGTCTTTGGGGTTTTTCTATAGGCTGATAGATGGGTCACAATCCCACTATATCCTGCTATCTAAAGGCAACAAAAGCCTGTAGTTTCTAGAGATCTCCTTATCAGTTTTAGGGTCTTGGGCTGTGGAGAGGAAAGAATTGGCTTAATTCTTTCTTCCCCCAGTCTTTGGGTTCTCTTAGATGTAATAAGGCCTAAGTATTTTACCTTAAAGCTGCAAAGTTGTGCCTTAGACCTGGAAACATTATAACATCTGTCTGTATTGAGGAGATGGCTGGCCTAGATACTCCATCCTCAGCACCTGATGATCAAGGTTTAAAAGTTGTTTTAGAGATTTGTTCTCAGGTTCTAAAGGGAAAGGAGTAGCCTCAGGCTTAGAGGCACTGAATGTCTAAAGGGTGAGCCATTTCTCATTACATTTACACTTGAAAACAAGGAAGAATTACTTCTTAATGTAAAGAAAATCTCAACATAAGATTATTTTGACCATTTCTCTCTTTTACAGTATAATTCTGTTTTTTTTTGAGACAGGGTCTCACTATGTAGTTCGGACTGCTCTGCAGCTCACTATGTAGCCTAGGCTGGTCTCGAACTCATAGCAATCCTCCTGCCTCAGCCTCCCGAGTGCTGGGATTACAGGTGTGCACCACCATGTCTGGCTATTTTACAGTATAATTCTAATTGTGAGATAGCATCACAGTACTTTCCTCTGTGTACTTGGCTTTAGGAGGTAGGCACAGCATGCTCTGGTGTAGAGAAATACTATATTGCTCTTTAATATATTTGAAAGGAGTGCTAGGTTCAGATATGGAGTTCCTGATCTGAAACAAGATAAATATGGTGTCCCATAAGTCTCAGCTTGATTCCTGTACCCCCTATGATGTCCCCCAAGGATTATTCCACTCCAGGATAGGTAGCTACCATCTGAAGAGAGACCCAGAAAATAAAAACAGACTGGACTCTCTACCCTTCACCAGAATGTGATATTATCTTCCTCAGGTAACTCATATCCTCACTCCTTTAAGTACTCTCAAAGCACAAGTTACGATTGACTTCAGCTAGAACAATCATGTTTAGAGAAGGAAGTATTGCTAGCAAACCAAGAGATTTAAATCAATGCTTTCTAGTTCCTTGAAAGAGAGAGAGAGGAAAATAGAGCACTTTTCCTGCAAGAGATTGTCTCCAGAGAGGCTAAGTCAGAGATTCTGACCTGGGCCCTAGGGTAGAGAAATCTGAGAAATTTCTGTTGTCTATCCAGGCTTTTAGGCGACTTTTATTAGCATCAAGACAAGGCTACTCCTTTAAGATCCATTTTAAATTTACTAAGTATTTGAAACTCACAGTTTTTTTTTTTTTTTTAGCTGCCACAATCCACATTAGTAAAGGTACCTTTCTCAACATTTTATATGCACACATGAAGGAAGGGAAAAGCTGACCAAAATAATCCCATATTCTAGTTAGCATGTAAAAACAAATGCAAGTTACTGATTGCTATTTTTCCTAGTGTAAGACAAAAGCGTTGCAAGTTGTCTTAGTCTGACTTTCTGGAAGAAGGAGCGGTTCTGACAATGGATTTTCAAGTTACCTCCCAACAAGTTGTAGAAAAGTTTAAGGGGAGTTTTTAACTCACTAGCAGAGAGAAAAAGTCCAAATAAAGCTCAAGCTGGTTAAATATCCAAAGAAATTACCATATAGCATTTTATAAAACCACAGTCAATGTTCCAAAATCCACAACCTAGCACAAAAGGTGTTTTTCTCCCCTACACACATAAATGATGAAGACCATGCCCAGGATGGGGGAGAAGGTTCAGGTAGTTTTTAAGCTGTGAAAGATTTGTTTTTTATGTTTGTCTAGAGGTCTGTCTTACTAGTAGTAGAGAAAGCAGTCCAAATCTGTAGCTCAACTCTTAGCAAAGGCTTCAGAAAGGGCTCTGATAGTATAATTTCAGATCACTCTAAGACAGAGGATACCTGATGATCACTTACAGAGTTCCCCTTTCACCTCACAGAGGAGTCCAGATAGGACAAGATATGGAGGTTTTCTGCTGATTACCAGATGGGCTGTTGGGAGCTATGTTCTTCTGAGGGACCTCTGGGTATCTGCCAGAGAGTAGCCCTGGCCATGACCCCTCACTTGTCACCTCAGTTTAGCTAGTTCCACTCAATCAGAGATCTGTCTTCAAAAGGATCCCAGTTGCCTATCTGGTCAACATTCCACCTGCCACTGGCATCAGTGGGAATGGAGATTCACCAGAGGCAACTGGAGAAACCTGTCCTCTGCTTTGAGAGTGGCAGCTGCCCTAAAGGCAATTACTAGCTGGCAGAGTAACCACTGTTTGTTTACAAGTCTATAAGGAACAGATAAAAGCCTGAACTGTCTTTATCTGATACGATTTCATAAGACACCCATACAGCATTTTGAAGCAAGTAAGTCCAAATGCAACACATACAAAACAAGAATAAACCTTTTTAAAAAAGACAATGCATAAAGGGGCAGAGGATTTAGCTCAGTGGTTCCACCGCCTGCCTGGAAAGCACAAGGAACCGAGTTCGATCCCTGGTACCAAAACAAAACAAAACTAAAGACAATGCATAAGAAAAACAAGAAATTAGCAATCATTTAAAACACACAACTTAAAATTAAGACAATTTTTTTGTTTTGGTATCGGGGATTGAACTCGGGTCCTTGCGCTTGCAAGGCAGTCCACTGAACCGCTGAGCTAAATCTCCAGCAAAGTTACAATCTATGAAGCAAAAGGACCAAAGTTAGAACCCATGAAAGAAAACTCTTATTTTCAACCAGTAATCTTGGTAGAAGACCTCCAAAATGATATAGGGGGAAGAGAAGTAATTCCCAAACCAGCTAGATATCCAGAATGTGAGTTCGTGTTCTCTAAAATTGAAGAATGAATTCCAGGAACAACAGAGGTTAAGAGTAGGAAAGATTTATTGAGGGAAAGAAAGCTTCTATCTAAGAGGATAGAAGGGGGACCAGAAAGTGGGTTGCCCCTAAAATCCTATTTTCATAGAGTAACAAAATAATATGTAAGTTTTAGGAGCCGACACACTGGGGAAAACTAGTTATAAATTATTAAGTTATAAAGGACTCTAGATTAACATAGAGGTACTGACTGCAGCACTGATATTTAGAAGAAGAAAAATATTAGGTCAGAAGGAGTACATTAGTTTTTCCCTGGGTAGTATTCTTGTCCTTTCTCAACTATAACAGATCCTACCCAGAAATACTGCTTGTGCTATCTCAGCTAATGCTAATCTCACATCTATGGTTGGACATTATTCTTTGATAACACTGAAGACCTACTTCTACTTTCAGAGAATTAGAGGGCACTTACTTAATTTGGTTGGCAAAAGAGGTTGTTCATTATAGGCATTGATAGAGGTTGGGGTGACATCTCTCAAGGATGATGTATTTCCATTGGAAATACACTGAATGTTTTATTTTGGAGAGGAGTGGTATCGTGGTGGTGGTGGTTTTGGTTGATTAGTTTTATTTGTATTTAGCAGGGAGAAGCTGTAAACCTTCATCTTGTTGTCTCTAACAGCTTATAGGATGTCTGAAGTTCTCTGAGACAAACTTTTCTGCCTGTTAAAAGTTAAATTGTATTTGGGGTGTGCCACCTAGTGGTGATAGCTTTTGGTTTATTATGGCTCATGGAAGAGTGACACAAATCGAAGTAAATTAAAATCTCTCAGGCTTGAAAGCCTCAGGAGAGGTCATCTAGGTCATCCACTAGCTTTTATGTAAGCAAACAAGTAAATCACTCCTTCTGAGGCCCCCAGACCGGATGGCTCAACACCTCCTGGGCTCAGAAGGCCACTGGCTCACCAGTGAAAGTCTGCTGCCTGCCTGGCCTGGACATGGCCCTCTACCCCCATGGGGGGCAGCAGTCTCAGCAGTTGCCTGGAAGACAAGGCTCCTTCTGAGTCTTAGCCCTGACTAAATGCTTGTCCTCTCTCTGACCTCTTCCCTCCCCGCTTCTCCTCATCCCCTCCTGGATGATCCATACTCTCACGACACTTCCTGCTGAGTTTAGTGCTCAGCTTCCATTGTCCAGCTTTAAGTACCTAAAAGTCAGCAGGTAATACTTTTTAATTGCCATAGTTGCCTTTAAATTTTTTATATTTATTGTCTTTCCTAAACAGAAAAGGATTCAGGAAAACACACATACACATAAACACACACACATCTCATTTTGGTAAAAATATTTATGGCCCTTTTTCCTATTGAATTTGAGTATAGTTTTTTTTTTTAAAGCAAAAATGATATACTTTTCACTTAGTAATAGATCATGAATATTTTCTCACGTCAATAAATGTTCTATTCCATGATTTTTAGTAACTGCATAGAAAAACCAGTAATTTAGTTTTGCTAAATTCTATGAAAATGAGAATGGCAGGAAATATTTAAAATTCATAGTCATATTCTACTTTATTGTCTATTGTGCACTGTACTCCTGTACAAGGCAATTTTCACAGTTACAGCCAACTTTAACATTCACAAGGAGTATTCCATTCCTATGGAGTATTTGTGATGCCATTTTACAGAATAGAAAAATCAAAGGTCTCAGCTGTTAGATAACTTGCTCAAACCACACAGTTTCTAGAGGAGAAACAGCAAATGAAAATATTGGTTTCTGGATCTGCAGAACCTCAGCCACTGCTGGAAGTTCTACCAGGAAGGCAGACATGAACACAGCTTTCCTGAACAATCCTTTTCTCTCTGACCTTAAAATAGGAACAGAGAGAAGCCCCCCAGAGAGGCTTAGTTTGTTTCAGAGGGCTTCAGGTAGAGATTGTGAAATAGTCTATGAGAAAGTGGGAGGAGAGCAGCCTAGAGAGGGGGTCCTGGATTTTCATAGCCCCAGGAATAATTTTTGCTAAGTGCTTTGTTATACATTATCCAATCTTATCCTCATACCAACACTGGCTAATATCATTGCATATTACAAAAGGAGAAAATTAAGGTATGAGAAGTGGTTGGTTCAAGGACAGTCACCCTGCTGGTAGGTGGCAGAGGTAGGATTAAAACCTACCTTGTCTGATTGCTTTACCTCTTCAATGTTTTATAAACTTCCTCCCCATGGTAATTAGTGACCTACTAAGAATTTTATAGTACCATAGTGACAGGACTCACCCGGGTTTGGGGGGAATATTTGAAAGGGGGTCTTATGGGGCAGATGAACAAAAGAAGGAAGGGTGAATGACAAGAAACAAAGACTAGAAAAAATTGTGAAAGAATGCCATTTGCAATAAAAGCAACCCATGGGGAAGATGGACCAGTAGTCTTTGATGAAAAAAGTTTGGAAAGCAATGCTAAGATGTTCAAAAGACTGAAATCTTTTTTTTTTTTTTTAAATAGGCAAAGGAGAAACATAAGACATTTGTTAGCAATGTTTTTTTTTTTTTTCTAGTGGCCCAATGTATAATGTTAGTATATTTTCCAAATATGATTAGCTCATAATACTCATTATTTTTCATGAGTGTGAATGAAATAGCCTTTATACTTTACTTGACTATAGTACAGTATAAAGTATGTAGTATGTATAGTAAGGTATTATAGTAAATTAAGGTGTATTGAATATACTTATAGGATCAAATAGTCCACAAGTTTATAGTGTAGAATGAAACACACCTTTTCAGTCATTGTGTCAATTTAAATTACCCTCATTTTAGTTTCATAATCTCTCAAATAAAATGTATAGTACTCTGTACATCACAGGTGTTATGAATATTAATTCTGGGAGGATTTAAAAGGGAGATATTAATATATACTACCATTATAGTCTCACTCCTATTCCAAAATCCTAATGTTCTGGTGATGACACTCTACTCATCACCATGGAAACCAATGATCTATGTTACCTCTTTATTCGGGGCTTCTCTCCATCCTCCAGAGAGTTCCAAAGTCTGTCACAAGTGATTAGTTCCCTGTTCTTATCATCTTCAAGTTCCTTCACTAGTTCACATATGCTTTCACTACTGGTCTTTTCCTTGAATGTGTGCCTATCTCTCCCACTACATTGCATCTCCTCTACTTGTTTCCATAGCTGTGGCTCTGGACAGCACAGCTTTCCATCCCTTTGTTTTCTCCTACCTTGTTCTTGCTTTCCTCCTTGCAGGTAGGAACAATCTTTGTTGCTTCAACAAATTGTCCCTTATCCCTATTTATGTCTGTGTGGAGGAGTCAAGCCATCTTAATGTTATTGACTTCACTGCTGCTAATTACTGAAGTTTAAAAGTCTGTGCAGTGTTGTGCTTCAGTTAAGTCAACATAGTAGATTGCTCTAACTATAATTCCTGAAGACAAGTAACATCAAATCAATAGCACTAGTTTCCCGTCAAAGGTATAAGGTGGATATTACGCCAGGTTGCCTCTATAAGTAAGCATTTTGTAAATGAATTCAATTACATTTAAAAAATCTGATATTCTTTGTCTCTTGAGAAATATTTGGCACAAGATATGTTGGTTACAACACTGAATCTGGAGCAATGAAGCATATTAATTCCCTGTTGCATATTTTAAATAGGTTTTTCCATGTTACCAAGTAGTGTTCAGTTATCAACTAATAGAATAAGAGCCGTCCTTATGGTAATGGAAAACAGTGCCTTGCACTGAAGAATACATTCAGAACTGAGTCTCTGGCAGCTGTTTGTCTACAGACATTTTATTTATTTTTGGAGTTGAATTGTCTCTCCTATTCTGCTCTCCTTTTGAATTACTTAAGATGAAAAACAGGTGTGAACTATGTTGACTTAATGGTTTTCTCATAACTGTTTGTCTACAGACATTTTATTTATTTTTGGAGTTGAATTGTCTCTCCTATTCTGCTCCTTTTGAATTACTTAAGATGAAAAACAGGTGTGAACTATGTTGACTTAATGGTTTTCTCATCCTCCAAATAATCTTTTAAAACATTTCCCTCTCCCTCTCTCTCTCTCCTAGTAGGAAACTAAGCACTTAAGCGTCTGACATTTCCTTGCCATGGAGTGGCTGTCAGTGTGCGAGAAACACTACAGAACTGTAGGAGTGTCTGGTAAGCTTCTTTGACAGGAAAAAGGAACTGGAAACTTGGTTGTGAAGTGGGTGTTCTGGGGACAAGCAACAACTATCCTTATTTCTAGTCTCAGTATCTTGTGTGGTTCTAAGTGGAGTTTCAGCCCCAGTGAGAGTCAGCCTGGAAACCTCTGGAAGATCTAGATGGTCCCCAGTTCAAGGGTGTGTGGGTGCTGCCAGCAAATTCTAGGGTGCCAATCTTTGTCCCCCTGGTTCAACTGGGGCTTGGGGTGAAGGGCCTGGAGGTAACAGCTGTCTTTAGGTAAGCTCCTCAAGTCTCTATGCACCCTCTCTCTACCCCTGCCAGATGATCTCTTTCTCACTGTTGGGTCTCATCCAAGATGTCAAGCCGGAGATGGAACAAATCACTGTGCTTGGCTCTACTCCAGCATTTGCAGGTGGCAGATGACCCACGCCAAGCAACTAAAGCCTTGCTTAGTTCTTATGGTTTTGTAGACACAAAGGAACTAGAATGTGTTGAATCCAAAGTTAAAAGTAAGCCAGAGCCATTTGTATGCCATTTTCTTGGTGGCCTCTGGGTAATCTCTTTTTAGAGGACAGGGGAGTGGCTACAGTCCCCAGACCTCACAGTGGTCCAGGCTCCTTCGGCAGTTCCTACATTTCCCTTCTGTCTCCTTTGCTGACATGGGCCTTGCACCTCACTCCCCCAGCCAGGCACTACTTTCAGTGCTGTACATGCATTTCTCAAGTACATCCAATCAATAATACTGTTATTAGTGAGTTATCACTGTTTTTTTTTTTCAGATGATTCAACATAGTACCATAATTTATTTTGTAGCTCTGGTGCTGAGCTGAGGGCTTGATATATATGATTGTTGGCTCAACAATAGTGATTAAACTGGAATTTGCAAGTTCTGAAGAGTTAACCTCATCGTGATAGAAATTCTGAGCTGGGACTGAAGTGTTTTCTTTAAGAATATGGAGTTACCGACTTATTGCAACTATTTCTGTCTTTGATCCCACAAGAGGCCGGTGTTCCTTCCTTTGCTGCTGCTTGGTTATAAAGTGGCTGGACAAATTCCTTAGGATGACTCTGTTATGCTCAGATTTCGTAGGTTCTGTTTCAGAACACTCCAAGATACTGGTAAGTATAGCTTGTTAGGAGGCTTTCTGGCCCAAAAAACATTGACTTACATCAGAGAGGGTGGTTTCTTTACTGAAAGGCTTTCTTGCATCTTTAATATGCTAATATGCACTGGGAATCCCTGAAAGGGGGCCATAAATATTTCATCAGTTCTCAGCAGTGCTTTTCCCTTGTATTTTATCATTTCTGAAGCTAGGGTGCTTCCTACAGCTGATGGCATTTTGTAGAGCCTTTGGGTCAGGCAGCTGTTGTGTTGTGGTGGTCACTGCATTGGCACCTGTGAACCTGGTCATAAAAGTTTCTATTATCATCACATTAACTGAGTTAGGAACACTCCTAGCACAACATAGAATGATGTTTAATTGCTCTTTAAAATGTATTTATAATGATTACATTACAATTTGGTTCATGACTGAAATGAAAAGTTACTCCATATGCCAGAAGGTATGGAAACAGAAAAGTGGGATGTGTTTAATGTTAGAGCCACAAAAACTCATTATTGCAGGGTTAGTAACATGTTTTAGTCTGTCCGGGCTTTTTGTTATAAGGAAATACCATAAATGGAACATCTTATAAACCACAGAAATTTATTTCTCACAATTTTAGGGACTGGGAAGTCCAAGATGAGGGCCCTGGAATTTGATGACTGATAATGTCACATGTATTTTGAATCCTAGATGGTGCCTTCTTGCTATGTTCTTACATACAGAAAGGGTGAGGGGTCTCAGGTCTCCTTTAAGGGCACTAATTTCATTTAAGAGGGCTATGCCTTTATGACATAATTACCTTCCAAAGACTCCACTTCCCAATACCAACACCTTAACTGTTAGTATTTCAACATATGGGTCTTAGGGAGATGCAACACTGAGATCATAGCACTACAATTTCAAATTTTCTTGCAAACTAATAGCCAGCTACATGGTAGAACATGAGAAAAGAAGACACTCATTGATTGAGGTTATATTTTATTCCTGAAGTAGGTGCAAAAGGATTGCCTACCACATGCTTATGGGGTAATGTAACTAAATTGGGAAAATTGCCAATTCCTTGGGAAAACACTGTATCCTAGTTTAATTGCTGTCATTTTTTTTGTTTTTGATGGTATATAATTGATAGCTTTAAATATGATGAAATATAAAGTATTTTCAATTACTTGATCACAGACTCTTTTCTCCAGAAAAAACCTCCTAGAACTACTGTTCTGTAGAATATAACAATGGCAATATATAGACTATACAATTAGACAGCCACTATTTAACCTTTTCATCTATAATAGCTAAATGATCATGTGAAAGCCAACTCATAAGATTCAAACTATTTTTATCCCATGTTGCACATGAGGAAATTGAGGCGCATGGAGATTAAGTAACTCGTCTAAGCTCATACAACTAATATGGTAGAGCCAGGATTCAAAACCAGGCAGGTGGCTCCAAAGTGTGGTTCTTCACTACTGTGGCATACAGTTTGGTAAACACTATTCTAGCCACAGATGAGTGGGGACCCTGCAAATCTGACACATGGTTAAAAAATGAAGAAGTGCCACAACCTCCAGTGTTTCTTGAAATATCCAGCAGGAATTTATAGGGAAAATAAAGCTTTCCTTGCTCTTGTTCATACTGTGAATGCATAATTACCCTGTATGAATGTCCAAATGATCTGCACTCCCTCGTTTATGATGATTAAAACAGGAAGTCACTTTTGGTGGAAGGCTGAGGCTTTGTAAGTTTAACCTGATTAAATACACTGGATAAACATAAATACCCTGTTTAAACCGTATCTGAATGTTTTGCAAGGCTCCACCACCTTATGTGCTGCTGCTGCAGTAAAAAAGGGAAGCTTTTGCTTTTTTACACAAAGTTGGGGTGGATTATAAGAATTAGACCACTTCATGTTGTTCCTCTCATCTTTGACTCACTATTTGTGAGGTAAATTTCAGTGAGCCAGATGGACTTGCTGAGAGAGGTAACAACCTTTTATTAACTAAGCCCCTAGGGAAGAAGCAGGTGACGGAAGGATTTAGACAGGAAAATGAACCTGAGAACAAAAGACAGTGTCACTGTTTGGAGCCACAGTGCTGTTTAGGTGCTTTGGCTTGAATTTCCCAGGCAGGTGACCTATGAGGATGATTCAGCTTATTCCTTTTCTTTAAGAGATACTGAACTTTGCAACAGGGTTTCTTCACCTATGAGTTGAATTTGAGATTTGTTTGGCCTTCTTGAAATATGTCTGGTCTGATAAAATCTGTAAGTGAATACAATTAATGCCTTAAAGAACTTAAAGAAATTATACTCTTTAGGAGACAAAATGCTGTTCAGTTGCTATTTACCTCTGCCAGTTGAAGAAGAGAGAAAGATCCTCACAGCCCAGTCCTACGGGACCAGTGCAAGTCTTGATTACACCTTGGTTCCAGTATGTCTTGTGGATTCCAAAAGGACTGTAATGATTATACTTACACCAGGATTTAACTCAGGTATTGGCTTTTATGAAAGGAAACACATAGGTGTTAGGCCAGTGATAGTTTTTTTCTCCGTTCTTTGGCTAAGGTAATTTTAAATAAAATATATGGATTCCACTTTACTATGTGATGTATACCAACTCAAATCAGATTAGTGATGGGTATCTTTAGGGCAGATGGCTAAATGGTAGCTATTGAAATAAAAGTGAAGGTGAAATGACAGTTTCCCAGGCTAAGAGAAAGACAATACATAGAGAGTTATAGTGTGTTAAAATAAGTCATCCTTGGATACAATAGCCATGCTGTACATGTATTACGGTATAGGGGAATTGGTAATAACATTTTGACAGGGTTCATTACATTAAGTTTATAAATCAAGCTTCTGAGCTTAGGAGTCAGGGGCACCCTTTGTTCTGGGAAGCTGCGAATTAGAAGGTACTTGATAAGAAAGTGCCAGAAAGAGCCCAGCTGTTAGCTGTTATCATGTTTCTTTTGAACATAATGTAAAAGGCAGAGAGAGAGAGAGAGAGAGAGAGAGAGAGAGGGACTAGACCCTCCAGATCCCAGCATCTAGAAGTATTACAACTGTGGCTGCCCTTGGAGGAGGACTTTACAACTGGGTGTTAGCAAGGTAGGAAGAGAAGAAGCCTTATCTGCTTGATTTATATACCCTGGACCAAATGGACCACCATTGTGTCTGTTTTGTCCTGATTGTATTCACTGCCCTTATTTTACCTGATATTTCATAGTATTCTTGTGCCTCCAGTTGAATGACACCAAAACAGATTTATATTACCAGGCTTGAGGATTCAAAGTGCACACCTGGTCTTAGGGGACTTGACTGATTTTTCTCTCACAATATATGTGTGCCTCCTGTGGCTTCTCTGCTTATCTGGCAGGCAGCCTTTGGAATCTGTAGTGCCCCAAGTCTTTCTTGGCAGCACTGGAGAACTGAAGTCATTAAAGCAGAATAGATGCTGAGGGCAGCACAGCTAATAATCTACTCGAATGTCAGGCTAGAATGTGTGTGACAGTCGAAGCATCTTCTCACATGGATACTTTGCTGGAGGTAGAATGACATAGATAACTACTGTTTTAGAGCCATGTTGTCATTAATACAATAAAATCTGAAGTCTTCCACCCATATGGAAAGCATCTGAGCATAGAAAAAATGTATTTGAATACCAGTGAGCTGGGGAAAATGTTAATTATATAACATTTCATAATTTTCAAAAACATCACTACTGTAAGCAAAGACAACCATTTCAAGAACTTTTAAACTAGATTTGCAAAACCTCCACAAGGCAACTGAGGACAGGCACACCGGAGGGCTGGCCTCTTACCAACAGTTTTCTGAGGTAACAGCCGCTGTTTTTCAACCTCCTTCTCTAAGCCAGGAGGTACACATTCCTATTTAGGTCACGAGAAAATGGCAGATTTGTTCAACTCTGTGACTCAGTATCTCAGGCTCTTGCTGGAGCCTGGCTGTAGTCTTTTCACCCGAGGCAGCGGTGAGTGTTGGGACAGGAGCCCAGCTTTGGGTCTGTTGCTCTGGGTGTTAAAAGTGCAGGCGGCTCAGTCCTTTTGCACTCCTTTCAGAAGAGTGAGGACACAGAGCTCAGGTAGGTGCAGACAAGCTGCCATTTGTGGGGAATATCTAAATGATCTTGAAGCAGGCACATATTCATATATTACTTCATTATTTTTCATAGCCAAGGTAATGAAGAGAAGCATGTGATTTTCAGAGTTTACCCTGTCTCACATGTGTTTCCTTCAAGGGCTGGTCATTGCCGATTTATAGGGTTGCTTATTTTAACAGAGTGATGGTTTGTGGCTGGTGAGCTCTCAGAGCAGTCCTAGTAACCTTCCCTATAAAATGGAGTGGGTAGGGGAACTAGTTTTTTCTTTTTCTTTCTTTCTTTTTCTTTTTTTTTTTTTAGGTTTCTTCTGTGATTCATTTAGAATTAGAGAAATAAAGAAGAGATAACTTCTTTTAAAATATGTGATATCTAATTCTTCCCCCTCACAACCCAGAAATACAGTTATTTTATATCACAGAAGTGAGGGTGAGCCCTTGGATTTTTTTCCTTTAAAGAAGGAGTCGATGCATTTGTTTTTAACAGCATGGTCTTTCTTGATTATATTTTGCATTATTTCACATGACTGCATATGTGAAGATTACTCTGGGTCAGTGACCAATTATGGATGAGTTACTTGATCCTTTTGTGCCTGAATTGGAAAATGTGAGGAATATTTCTATGTTGTAGGATTATTGTGCAGATTAAGCAAATTAACGTATGTAAAATTCCCCAGAAGAGTGATCAGCATATAGTATGGTCTATGTTATTATCACCAAAGTTTTCAAAGTGTTTTCCATATATTCATGGCTTTTCTAGGTGTAGTATAGGGAAAGGTCGAGCACGACCCTGAAGTTTAGGAAATATCAGACATTAGGATCTTATAATATAATGTACACAAAATTATTTACATATTGAAACTACCTGGAATAATATGCTGTGATTCGCCACTGAGATCAAGCGCTGGTTGAAGGTGCTGTAGTAACAGGAAGAGTGAGGTCAGGTGGATTTGTATACTGTGGGGAGAAAGCGGAGATTGACCTGGGCTGAAGAACAGGTAGATTGAGATAGGAAGAGAGAAAAGTGAGGAGGGTGATTCAGATGATGACAGCACGCAAGAAACAGAGAGGCCAGAGAGCATGTGACAGTCTGGGGACAGTGAGGAGACAGAGTTGGCAAGACGGAAGGAAATATGACTGCTCAGAGTGGAGCTGCCTTATGGAAGTTCTAGAAAGTCTTTCTACCTGGAGGATTCTTCACTTGGTGGGAATGAAACAAGGAATACTGAAGGTTTTTGGGTGAAGGAAAGAACAATAATTTGGGACTAAAGATTTCCATTGTTGGGGTCGGGGGAAGAGCCTATGGAGACTGAGAGACTAAGAAATGTTGCTTTGGCTGTCCCAGTATGAGGAGCTGGGAGTCACAGAGGGCACAGCAGAGGGATGAAAAGGAAATAAAACATTTCAGATGCCACTGCAAAGAAAAAATTAATAGAAACATTAGTTAGACCTGCCTACCAACAGACGTTGCAAAGGGATCTAAGTAGAGGGCAAGTAAAAGATACTACAAAGGTCTCACATCTGTGGAAAAAAGCGTTGAAGGTTGATAAAGGGGGAAGGAAGCTAGTGAAGAGTCTGGGGTGTATAAATTGAGTTTTTGGTGATTGCATGATCTTTAGTAATAATAGAAAATATTAATTATATACTCTGGGCCAGGCACTACATATTTTACACACGCAAACACATTCTTCCTCCTGGGAACTGCTTCTGATAGCTGCTTATTATTATTATTATCCCCATTTTACAAAGGACGAGAGGTTAAACGTGCTTCTAAATTTATATACTGAAACGGGGTTCGTTGAATCCAGTGCTTAGGCTGGATCACTGCTTTGCTTGCCGACCTCTCAGAAGTCCAGACTCGGACCGGAAGGGATGGCAGGCAGTTACAGAGGGGTCATGGCGCAGAGGTGTTCAAAGCAGTTACAGGAATGGAGACGCTCTCTGAGGGAGGAAGCACGCAGACAGAAGGCAGGTGTCAGGGAATGAACTCTGGGGGAGCCCACGAGGACAAGTCAACCACAGCAAACAGTGCCGGGCCCTAGTGAGGGGGAAGGAGATCAGAAAGGAGCCCGAAGGCTCGGCTTTGAAGGGACTGGCACAGTGTGGGGCCTAGAGAGGGCATCAGAGGCCAGAAGTGCAATTGTCATCTAGGAAGAAGACCAGTGTGACGAAATGGTTTATTTATTTATTTATTTATTTATTTTACCTCTCTCCCATAAAGAAGACCCATGACCCAAGAAGCTAGAGGAAAGAGGGAGAACAGAATGTGGAGAAGAAAGGGCAAACATATGGAGAAATCCCATCGGAGATGGGTGCAGTGATGCATGCCTGTAACCCCAGCTATTTGGGCCGCTCAGAGAGGAAGATCCCAAGTTCGAGGCCAGCCTGGATGATTTAGCCAGACTCTGTCTCAAAAAAAGTTGAAAGGACTGGAGATACAGCTCAGTGGTAGAGAACTTGCCTAACATACATGAACTCCTGGGTTTTATCCACAGTTTAAAAAAAAACCCAAAACACAACAAAACCTTAGGAATTGTGAAAGGAAAGAATCAATGGTTTTTTTCTCTAGGTGTGAGGAGAAGACTATTGAATAGTGAGCCTTAAAATCTGGCCACTCATTTGTCCTTAAGATAGATGCTTTGCAGTGTAAACTTCTATATGTAAATTTCTCCCTAAATTTATTTATTCAGCAAGGATATAGTTGTGGCATCTCTGCTTATATGTCTTTTGGCAACTCAAAATTAATAAATCTAAAATAACCCTTCAATTTCTCATTTTGCAACTGTTTTTTTCTCTTCTTGTTTTGTTTCACCCACCATTCTAATTGTTTAGATTTAAAAAGCCTGGGTTTCATCCTTCACTTTTCTTTCTCTCACACATGGCATTTAATTCATCAGCAGGCCTTGTCTGCTCTGGCATCACTTTTCATCACCTCTCCACTGATGCTACTCTGCTTCCAGCCACTAAGGAGCTTTGCCTGGATTGGAATGAGGGGCTCAGTGAGCATCCCTGCTGCCACCCTCTTGCCCCTACTCAGAGAGTCAAGGGCAATTCTTTAGCCCTTGTGTATCAAAACACTGAGATGTTCAGAACTTTGAGATACATTTCTATATATCTCAGGATAAAGTACAAGTCTTTGCCTTGCCTACCAGGTCATCTCCTTAGTCTTCCCCTGCTCTAGCTGCGTCTATATTCTTGAACAACTCAAGGATAGTCTCATCCTAGAGCCTTAGCACATGTGGCTTCCCATCCCTGGATCCGTTCATACAATGGAAGTTCCTTGAGTGCTTACTATGTGCCAGGCACTGTTCTAGATAGCTGGGCTACAACAGTAACATGGAGGACAAAGAACGTCGGCTTTGCTTTGCTTAATAACATCACCACCTGACACATTATATAATTTATCTCTTTTTGCTACCTGCCTCTCCCTGTTGGAATGCAAGTTCCATAGCAGAGACTCTGCTTGTTTTAGTCTCTGTTGTAGTTCCAGAATAAGTTTCTGTCCCTACAAGAGCCTTTCAAAAATTTGCAAAATGAATTCGTGTGTGTGTTGGGTGAGCACTTTTAATTTGGAAATTCATGTCTTCAATTCTAGCAAGATTTTTTTTTTAATTGTTGGTTTGTGTTGTGTCAGATTCTTGATCTTTTCAATGAGTGCTGACTTTTTTTGCTCTGCTGTTTATATTTTCTCTCTCTCTCTCTCTCTCTCTGTCTCTGTCTCTCTCTAAAATGGGGTTCTCACTATGTGCCTAGGCTGTCTTTGAACTCCTGTGTCAGGTAGACGCTCCTGCTGCTCCAGTCTCTCAAATATGGCTTGTACCACCACACCAGGGTATTTGCTTTGCTCTTATGTGGCATTTTAAAATCCCACTAAAATGTTTTTTAGTTTATGAGTCTATTTTCCATTTTTAGTTTCTTTTTTATTAGTATATGTTTGTGATACATAAACCTAGGAAACAGAGATATTTATGTATTGTCTCAACTAAGAGCTCCTTTATGTTCTCTTCTTGTCCCTCTTACATTTGTATAATCATTTTACTTATGAGTTAGACTGCATAAGGTGAAACAGACATCTGTTTTATTCTTTCCCACCTCTCCTTGTTTAATTCCATTCTTGAATGCAATCTTAGCTAGGTCCCTAACTTTTTCATTTTCTCTTAAATGGAAAAAAATTCCATTTTCATTTTAGTGTTAAGAACAGCCTCTTTTTGAAGTGACTTTTAATAGTTCCTAGGTAGTATGAAACTCTGATCCACTTCCTTTTCCCCTTTCTTCCACCCATACTTCGCCTCCTCACTTGGTGCCTGAAGAGAGCTTGGACACTTGTGGGAGAGATGCGTACTAGACTGGCCCACTCCTTTGCCTTCCCTTATTCCCTGACTCCTCTCTGCTTTTCCTCTCCTTGTATTTCCCCAGCCAGGCTCAGGAGGAGTTAATGAGAAAAGGCCTTTTGTGCTAGTGCAGTTTGTAATCTGATGATTTCCTCTGAGGTGGCAGGTGCACAGCTGCTGGGTCTTTCCCTAGAGGGATGTCTTGGAAGCTTACCCACTGAGGACCCAAGTACAGTGCCCTTGGTGTGGGCGAGGCTATACCTCAGGGGCCTCCCTAATCCCATGGTCAGTACCTGATTTCTGGCAGTCCCGCACTGGGTCATATTTTCCTACCAGGCAATACTCTCAGGTAGGATCAAATGTGACTTCCAGCTGGCTTCCTCTTACTGTCCAGCTTGGCTCACAAAGAAACATATGTTCTTAACAAACCTGTCTCTTCTCACCCTGCCATTAAACCAGCTACTAGGGCTGCGATCTTTCCCCACTGCAGTTCCCTAAGCAGGAACTAGAAGATAGCTGTTCTGTCTCACAAGATCCAGGAAGCATGGATCCAGATCTCCAAGTAGTTCCCTTGCAGCACTTCACTTCAATTTGAGGAATGGAAAGCATGCACTTCCCTTTCTCCAAAAGGAGGTTCTGTGCAGGACGAAGACCCTGGGAAAGACTAGAGAATGGAGAACTGTAGACACAAATATTTCTCCAATCACAGGGAAAAAAAGGGCTTTCTGATAATGCAGGTCTGGAAGCTGCCTAACAGTTCACTTGTTACTGATGGCAGCAGAAATGTTGCTCCTTGGCCCCAAAGGTAGCATGCTTCCCTGACACATTGCGTTAGCTGTGAGGCTGCTATCTCTTACTCACTGCGTTCTAGAAGAGACAAAACATACGCTGCTGGTGCTAAGAGAGGCAGGGGCATGATATGAAAAGAAATACCAAGATAGGCAATTGGTATTTATATAGATTTTGAAGCGCTAGTAGAGAAGAGCGGTAAAAGTATGATCCAGGGCATCAGATAGCTTGGCTTTTAGTTTTAGCTCTGCCAGCTACTAGCACATGACCTCAAGCAAGTTATTTAATACCTCAGAATTTTATCTGCTAAAAATATGAACAGGAACACCCACCTTCTCAATATTAGAGTTGGCTCTGTGTTCTGGATATCTTGTTGATAACTCTGTACCACAAGTATCATGCCTGTTGACGTCTGGGAACTACTTTTCTAGAATTCCCTTCCTATGTGGTTCTATGTGTGAATAAAAGTTTAAGTTTGTGACTTGTACAAGACTTGGGAGATACAAGTGAAGGGAGACTATTGTTTTTGAAATAATGGTTGCTGCGGTTCATTAGACAGGGCCTCACCAGCCAAATGTGGGGCTCCTCATTGTGTGGCTATGGCAGGATTTTCAGATTCCACCCACACTTCTGGCTTCAGGCTGAAGCCACGATGATGATGTTGTTTTCCAGTTTGCCATTCTCACCTTCTAGACTTTCACTCCCTTAGCTTTTCTCATATCCATATAAACTCTTAATTCTATATGAAGCTTCTATTCCTGTTTTCTGAGCCAAACCATTCTGATACAACATGTGCAGTCTAAAGACACATAGCAAATACTCCACAAATATTAGCCGATAATAATAATAATAATCAAAAAAGGTGTTGTTTAAATAAATGGTAAGACTAGTAGGTCAATGTTAAACTATGTTCATTCCAGCGTTTAGCAACAGCAAAGACAAAAGAGGACATTCTTATTCTAAAAATAATAAGATCTGCTCACATTTTATAGCAATCATCAATTCACATTTGCATATTGTCTGTGTAGTTGCAGACTTTAGCTTTCTGACTGATGAACATGTCATTTATGACATGTACAATTGTTATTGTGCTGCATGGTAATTAGACATAAGTGAAAGTAACCAATTTATAAGTGGCTGCAACTGGAATTAATTTTAGGGATCCCGTATTACTTTTCCTCCTGGTTAGCCAATGTGAGCAATTTTCCTTCATGCTGTGTTTTTTATCCTTATAGGTAAAAAGATGAGTCATATGCCAAGTCCTCACACTCGGTTCCTTTTTCTTCTTTGTCTCCTCCAGAGATGAAGCTCTTCTCTTTACCTCCAATTTTTATCCTGCTTTTGTCTATGCAAGTCATTAGTAGAACGTTCTGCTAGAACATGGATGAAGTTTCCTTAGTGGTTTAAATTACATCAACATCACTATCAGCTCCAGAAGAACAGGTTGTGGATGATCTGCTCCAGGTCCAGTAGCTGAACATAGCTACGTTGCCCTAATCTAGAGGACGGAGAAGGAAGGGTTCAGTTTTGAACCAGAACTACGGATTGGTGTATTGACTAGAGGCTTTATTAGGTAGAGGATCAGAGGAGGGAGAGTCCACAATCGCTGTCTGTGTGCTAGAGAGCTGGAGTGCTGCTCAATCCAAGACGCTGCAAGTTACAGAACAAGAGGATTCATGAATATAGCATCAGCCTAAGACCAAAGGCTCAGAGGGTTTCTGGAGAGTTGCTGGTATGAGACTGTGTGGAAAGGCTGAAGGAACTGGAGTCTGATGTTTACAGGTGAAGGTGGCAAAAAAATACCCACTGAAGCAGAATGGGGCTCTTGAAAAGGCATGCAAATCTCCTTCTTTCCCTTTTAATCCACCCAGGCTCCAAGCCTATTGATGGTGCTATCCCACAACTAGAGCAGGTAGTCCCCGCTTAGTTTTCTGGTCAACATGCCAGTGATCTCTGGAAATACCCCACAAACACCCAGAACTGTGCTTTACTAATTTTCTAGACATTTAATAATTCAGTAAAAAAAAGGGGGGGATTATTTCTAGGATACTAGTGGTGCTGGGAGTCAGGTATTTCCTAAGGCAGAACCTAGAGAGGACAAGGAAATATTTGATACCATTGTCAAACTATGGTAAAAGGAACCAGTGCAGACTGATAGATACCCTCTTTCACTCCAGAAGGTTTGGGGACTAAGAATCTAACAGCTGCATTGAGCCTAGCTCCAAAGAACAGAGGTGTGCTTTGGTTTTGTTTCATCTTTGTTTTGTTCCATCTGGAGCTTCAAATATGTGCTGTCTGTTGAGAACACTGACCACCTAATAGGAACATACTTTCAGTGATGTCCTGTCTGTGTCCCACAGCAGGGAAGGATGTGCTGCACTATTACCTGAAGGCACTCTGCTATGGGATTTCCTCTATTGCAAAGAACAACCTTATCCAAGGCCATAGCCTTCTGAAGGGGGTGCATTCTGGCCCAAGATATGACAACTCCAACCGGCTATGTTAGTTCAAGACTCTGCATACGGCTAGCTGAGGATAGCCTGTCGTATAGCCTGGCTTCTCCTTCTACCCCATTCTACTGCATTGCCTTCCCTTCTACAGTATCCATCCCAAAGTCTTTTACTAATATGCATTCAACACATGATACATCTCAGAGACCACTTCTGAAAGCACCCAGTCAATAACAGACTCTGTTCTCCCTATCCCCAGTATTTGGTGATATCTGTATTTTGCAGTTGTCTGCTGTTCTCTTTGACCTCACCAGTTTATGCCTGTTTTATTAACTTACAGTCATTTTATTAAGTTTAAAGAGGGAATAGAGACAAATGCATGTATCTGACCTGACATTGTATTGACTAGACTTAAATTGCAGAGGATATAATTTATCCTAGCCATTCAAAACAGAAGGGATATTTTTAGGGTACTTAGTGGTAAAGTAATTACTGTATTCATAGCCTAACAGTTTTCCACTCTTTTTTTTTTTTTTTTACAATGTGACTGTGCAAGTCTTTATCAAGGCATTGAGTCCTTTTTATCTAGCCCTTGAATCTGGGCTAGCTTTCTGATTCACTTTGGCCAAGAAAATACAGTAGAAATGATGATTTGCAATTCAAAGCCAAATCCTCTAGAGGCCTTGCATACAAGTTCTTAGAATCCCTCCTTTGCTATGAGAACAATCCAGGCCACCTACTGGAAGATGAAAGCCCATATGGAATGGTGATGAGGTGTCCCCACTGCAGCCATCTGAGATCAGCAAGCCTCTTAGTTAACTCATAGGCTGATCACAAATGCATGAGAAAGCTTCGCGAATTCAGCCATACTCAACCTAGATTAGCAAAAGTGGCCAGCTGACTCACAGATCATGAACAATAATATGGTTATTGTTTTAAAGTACTTCATTTGGGAGTGTTTGTTATTCAGCATTATTATGGCACCAGATGACTGATACAACTGCCTTTAAGAATCATTAAGAGGGCTGGAGAAGCTCTAGGGCAGTGACAGTGAACCTTTTAGATACCAAGTGCCCAAACTGCAACCTCAAATCCATGTATTTATTGCAAAACATTAACACCTTAATTAAACCAGAATACTGAGGTTTTAGTTTAGAAAAAAACAACTCATACATTAACATCTTTTGTCTTAAAAGAAAAACACAATAACAGCGCTTTCAGTGATACAGGTTTTTACTGAAAAGTAAAAGTTTGCATTTGGCACGCTTTTTCACAATTAACATGATCTTTGCTGTTATATGTATCCCAACAATTTGTCCAGACCCTGGCTGGGGCTACTTGGCTTACATGCTATCAGAGAGGGCTCTGTGTGCCCACTGTGGCATGCATGCCGTAAGTTCACCACCATTGTTCCGGGGCCACATCATAGAACAGACTCATGAAAGGAACCTACAGTCAGGAAGTTGTAGAATCAAGAAGCTGCCTGATAATTGAGAGGCCGATGCTACAAGCCCTGACTCCACCTCTACCATGATCAGGAAGCTACTGATACCACTGCCAACTCCAGAACGCACTGTTGCTGCTACTGCCGTAACTTATGTCACCACAATAGACACTTGTGCTCTGCTCTTCTCCATATCTTACTCCATGCAAGTGCTTCTGAACAGGAGAATGTAAGTTTTACCTGCATTTTTGCTTTATAGGGCTTTAATGTCAAAGGGATATTTTAGCTTTTCAGTTTCTGCAGGATTAGAAGGGTATTGGAATGGATTTGCACTGAGTCAGCCTCAGTGTTTGCCACAGCTACGATTAGCTAAAGTGAACATGATTCCTAAAACCTATTCTACTGATGGTGCTTTACAATATGGAAACAATCTCTTAAATTGAATATGTGCAGTATTTTACAATTGGATACATAACTCTACACTGTCAAACATCATTAATTCAATTATTAGAAGTTCAGAGACTGGGAGGTAAACAACATAATACCAAGATTCCATGAGCTTATTGCTCTAACAAAAATTCATTTAAGATCTTTTATGGTAGCCAACAATTAAAAGCACAAAGGAGAAGAAACTAACTTTATGTTCTGAAAAATTCTTGAGTCCTCATTTATCTTTGACAAAGTGTTACTGACAGAAATAACAATGATTTCTGTAGGAATAATAACCATTATCCTGTTTTGATCTGCAAGTCTCAAGGTGCACATACATTAACTATGTGGCAAAGAAATATTTCAAAATTTATTTTGGTGTAAGGGTAGAGATTTACAAAGTTCTTAGAAAGGCTGTTGGCTATTGCCCTCTGATCTGGCGTTAAGATATGGCATCTGGTTTTATGTGGTCAAGAGAATGAATGGTTCTAAACCTGCACTTAGCAATTCTAGAAAAATCCATGTTCATGTGGATGCTTTATAAAGATAGTGATTTAACACAATGAATACTCAGCAAAGAAAAGTGAAGGCAATTCTTAGATAGCAGAATCATCAACAGTGAAGGTGTTAAAATGAAAGGAATTTTGTGCCTCCAAATTTTGTTCCTTATGTCTTATTCAGCCAAGGCTCAGCAGCATTATTATGGTATGTAAGGCTTGCAGTGGTTTATGCCTCACTAAGAATTACTTTACTCAGCATGGCCTTGTATGGAATGGAGTCCCTCTGGCTCACCAAAAGAAAAAAGCCCTTGTTGTCATGAGAACCTGGTTCCTCCAACGCTTTTCCAAAGGTGCCCCACTAATTCAAAAGCCAGAGACACCCCCTTGTCAAAAAGCTATCCTCTGACTGAAAGCATGGAGGACAAATTACACTTGGATCATTGGTAAGTCTTAATCCCAGACCTTATTTATTTGATTCTTACTGACATTAGGGTGAAGTATCACTAATTTTCCTTCTGAGACAGAATACAATGATTTAATTGTCATTTTTTTGTTACACAATAAGAAATTTATTTATTTATTTATTTTATTTTTATTGAGTTTATTGGTACAATCTAGGTATACAATACAGTTACATTCATTATTGGGATCCTGTACCTTTAAATAATAGGTCTTGATTCTCATTTTTTCCCCCTTGTCCCTGCCCTCCCTTCACTCTCTCCTCCCCTCCCCATTTACAAGCACTTTATTTCCATTTTTTCAATTTCTTATATTTTTTCTCTCCCTTATTACCTTTCCCCCACCCTACCCATTTTCCCTACACCTTTAGCCCTTTACTTCCTATTTCACATTATTAATTATCTCATTAGGATCCTGTGTACTATTATAGTTTTTCACACGAAAGGAGCTGTTTGGTATTTCAGTTAAAGAAATCTCTGTATGAACATTAAAAATAGGGAATCCTAAAATAAAACTAAAAAGGAAAGTAAAAGAGAAAAGGCAATAATGTAAGATTAAAATAATCCTTAATTCTGAAGATGAAAATGGTCCCTTAACATATTTAAATTGTTTCTTGCTCTTATAGTCTTATCTTATTCTTTTTTTCATTATTTAGAGAATCATTTATTAATTTCTGTAATCAAACCCATGTAGATATGACCTTACATATTTAATACAGTGCATTACCCCTGTACAAATGGAAAAAAAATAAAAATTAAAAAAATTAACATTTCTAGACCAATATGGCTGTCCATTTCTGTACAATGCCAACTCAACACAATAAATTGGTATAAATTTTTCCAAAGTTGACAGCACTGTTAAAGTTTCCAAAAATTCAAATTATATATATGTATATTCATATTTATATAAAAAGACCAATAATAGCAGTATGTTATGCATCAATAGCAGCAACAGTTTTTCCAGGTTCTGCAGTCATCTGAACAAAATTATAGACATTCAGCACATTGCATTAAAAAAAACAAAAACAAAAAAACAAAGAAAAGAATAATATCCAGAAAACAGCAAAGTTCTGTTGCTTATGTGGTACCTGGCACCATTTTATTTATTAGCATCTTAATCATCATCTGGAAAGAGAACATTCTAGAGAAATATCATTAAATACAGCTCTGATAAAGCACGGTCCCTACTATGTATCATAAAGCAGGTACAAGATATTTTACATTCACAGAGGTATGATACAGTACTTTCCTACATCTATATTACTAGATCAGTTTTGGTTTGAACTTTTCTTTGTCTGCAAATAAGATTGCTACCCCTGCTTTTTTCTGTGCTCCTGTCACATGGAGAATTATTTTCCATCCTTTCACTTTCAGTCTATGGGCTTCTTTTTGCACTAGGTGTGTTTCTTGTATACAACATATTGTTGGATTTTGCTTCTTATTCCATTTTGCCAGTCTATTTCTCTTGATTGGTGGGTTGAGGGCATTGACATTGATGGTTATAACTGATATGTACTGACTTATTATTGACATGTTATTGGCCTTTTGTTGACTCTTTTTACTTTTTCACCTTATCCTTTTAGTTTCTTGCCTTGCCTATTTGATTTGCTCTGTTGGGCCTCATGGTGTTGTTGCCTTCATTGTCTTTTTCTAGGATCTTGTTTAGAATTGCTTGCAGTGCTGCTTTGGTATTCATGTAGTTTCTCAGGTGTTCTTTGTTGTGGAAGTGTCTTATTTCCCCCTCCATTTTGAAAGAGAGTTTTGCTGGATACATCAGTCTAGGTTGGAGGTTGTTCTCTTTTAGTACTTGAAATATCTCATTCCAGGCTCTCCTTGCCCCAAGGGTTTGTGTTGAAAAGTCTGTTGTGATTCTGATGGGCTTTCCTTTGCATGTGATTTGTTTCTTTTCTCTTACTGCTTGTAGTATTTTGTTCTTCTGTTGGGTTTCTGGTGTCTTGATTATTATATGTCTACGTGTATATTTTTTTGCTAGTTGGGGTCCTATATGCCTTAGTTATCTGAATGTCAAATTTTTCCCCTCTGGGAAGTTTTCTGTCATTAATTCTGCGAACAACTTTTTAAAGTCATTTGTATTTTCTCCTGCTACTTCAGGGATTCCTATCAGTCTTATGTTATTCTTCTTTGCACCATCTAGGAGTTGTTGGATTGATTTCTCATGATCCCTTATTGTTTTTAAGAGACCTCTCTTTTCATGGTCACTGACAGCAATCTTATCTTCTATATCTGAGAGTCTATCTTCGCATTCTTTTAGTCTGTTGTGTACACTTTCAATGGAGTGTTTAATCTCCTGGATATCTGTTTGAATCTGTTTTATGGATTCCATTTCTTTCCTATGTTGGGCGTTTATTTTTTCCATTTCTTTCTTATGCTGGGCCTTCATGGCTTCTATCGTGGTCCTGAGCTCATCTATGTTTTTGTCGTTTTCTGCTCTAGAGTCTCGAGTCACGACTTCCATTTTGCTCACTATCTCTATGGTTAGCTGGGAAATTATTTCTGTTTTGAATTTTTCTAGAGCCTGATTGATCTGTTTTGTTACTTCCTGTGCTTTGAGTTCAGGGTGTCCTGGTGGTTCACTATCAACCTTTTCATCCTCATTTGCCCTACTGTTTGCCATTGGTGAACTGGAAGTCTGTCTTTGTGTCTTGCTTAAGTGTTTTCTCATTTTTATTTTTGTTGTTGGGCTGTCCTTGGTTTAATCTGTGGGTTATCACCCAAATCTTCCTGATATAGTTGTGCCCCAGCTTCTGGGTCTCTAACGACCCACAGACATTCTCATCTTCATAACATCACAGAAAACTGCTCATCAAATCAACCACAATCCTTTATCCCAACTGATACAATCAGCAACACATTAAGATCAAGCACAACTTGGAAACTGACCACCAGTGGTAGTCACTAGTCTATCACCCTTAAACCATTTGAATTTAATCAAAATCTAGAAGCAGTCCAGAACATGTCTGCAGTGAACAAACTTTTCAATATAGTATATTTAGCATTTAAGGGCTCAGATAGAGCTAAGACGCAATACCCCTGATCTCAGTTAGCTGATGGCTGAACCCCATGATGCAGACTGACCTCGGCTGCAAGGCCCAGAATGAGTTCCCCAACCTTCTGAATGGTTGAACTCCACACCATTCTACTACCGATTTCCCACACCCTTTCTTTAAAGATATTCAAAGTTGGGAACTCAGAAAAATACCCTTTATGACCACCTCTGCCTCTGCAGAATGGGTCCAAAGACTGGCACAATCAGGAGGTCTGGGAGTGTGTGTGGGGGTGGGGGGTGTGGGGGAGGTAAGGGGAGTTATGGGGGTTCAGGGGCGCCCATGCAGCTACCTTCCTGATGCTGGAATGATGGCGGCTCCAGGTGGGAGAGGGCGTGGCTCCAAGAAATTCATTTATATGAGGAAAAATTGGTCAGTACTTATGGAAAAGATGAAAGTAGCCGTTAGATTGGTCATATGACAAATTTTCTCTTTTCTTCATTCAGTCTTTTATTCCAACTGATTGTCTCCTGTATACATCCCCTAGCCTTGCTTTTGCCTTTGTGTCTTAATCAGCTCATAAAGTCCTCTTTCTCTTCTAGGGTTGTATAGGTGCAAGTGAACAAGTTATTTTCTGTTGGTTCCTGTGTCCAGCCTTCAGATGGCAAACCACAAGGCCAGCTCCTTGTCAGGTTTGTTAAGAGATGGACTGCAATGTCCTTTCACTCTTGTTCTTCTCAGTAGAACCTGAACAGTGACCTCTTACTCCATAGCTGCTTCTGGCCTTCAGCTTTCCTTTTCCTTTTAACTATTTTTGGCCTTCAGGAGGCAGCCTCATTTTGTTCACTCACAGGCCCTAACTCCAGCTGTGCAGTGATCTTTCTCAGAGGTCCAACCAATTCCGCAAGGCCTCTCCCACCAGCCTGCCGTCTAGTAACCTCAGTGTTTCCCCTTTGTTCTCTCAGTTTCGGATGTGAGTTGCTTCCTGGAGTTACCACCCCCTTTTTTTCTTTTCAGCTTTTAAAAGTTCTGTGGTACGAATAGCTTGTAAGTTCTCTTTGTGGAGTGTCTAAGTAGTTTCTGTTTGCCTGGATGGACCCAAACTTTAAGGGGACCCCATCTGGGGCTGCTGGTCAGAAGACCCTGAGTGGCAGAGCAGCCTACACTGTCCTTGGGATCTGCTGCACATCCTGTTCATGCCCTGGGCCTTAAATGAACCATAATTTATTTAACTAGTCCCCTCTAGTTGGACAGTTAGGTTATTTCTACCTTATGTAACTAAAACAGTGCATTAAATAATCTTAAACAAGTATCTTTTGACAAATAATATATATATATATCTGTAGATAAATGTATAGAAGAAGAATTACTGGGTCAAAAAGATTGCCAAACTACCCTTGAGGTTGGTTGTGCTAATTTAATTTAGTCTCTCCTACAGGCAAGAGACAGCAATCTGAGAAATCAACAAAAGGAAGAGGGATCCAGTCCCAGGAAGAAGGCCTTCTAGTAGAAGAGAGAAGCATAGCAATAAAATCTGTCATTTGAGAAATCACTATTGGCCTAGGCTCCATATACTTTACTTTGAGCTGTTTGGAGATAAGAAAGGCTAAAACACAAATGGAAAAAAGCTCTAGGGTGCTTTGGTACACTTAAAAGAGGACCACATAAAAGGGGAGACAGGTACTTTGTTATGGATTTCCTACCCTACAGGTGGACAGTGTGAGGCATAGCTAGTAGTACTGAGCTAATGTGGCTTTGATGGCCAGAAGCAACAGTGACACCTACAGATGTGTGGCCACTGAAACAAGTGGCAGTGCTGCTGGGCACATTGCATGTTACATGCTGCTGGACACACACGTAGCACATGTGAGACATCTCCTAGGGACTCCTGAGAAACTCTTGGGTGGAACTTTGAAATATACTGGGTCTATTTATGTAGTAGCAGAGAAGAAAGGAACTGGTGAAACACAGGCTACACAACCCATTCATTCCGTATCATTGTCTCTTAAGTTAGGGGGAGGTATGGCTTACCAATAAAAAAGTAAAATACTCTTCCTTCTTGATCCTTATAACACATCTCTAGCAAATCGAGGCTGTGACATTATATTTATCCCCTGCCGTTTGGTTTTCCTGTCATTCATTCCCAGCTCAGCAGAGCTCTACTGTGCTTATCATTATCTTTGTTTAGCAGACAGGCTACATTCTATATGCTTATTTTTGCTGATTTTCACCTTAGCATTACATGGTAAATGAAGCCGTGTGTATAACCAGAGCAATGTTTTTCTTACCCTGTAAGATTTGGGCTGCCTTCCTGCTGAGGATTTTTGTTTCATGCTCCCCTGTGTCTTGTTTGTCAGTCTTAATTTACACAACAGAGATGCTGTCATCACTAATTAACAATAATCAAAGGCTCCCTGGCCTCATGACTGTATAGGGACTAATTTAATATTCTCTTTGTTTCACATGTCAGGTGTCTTCTTCAAATGAATTTTTAAGTATTTTAGTGATGATGAAGAAAGGAATCAGGAAGACAAGCCTTTGCAGAAAACACTTAAAGGGGGACATCAAGGGCTGGTTTAATATTTGAACATTTACTTTTATCAGTGAACAAATGACAAACATTGAAGGAACCATAGTCCTTGTTCCTGGAAGACACCTGGCAGTGTTCCAACCAAGCATCTACCATCTGATCATCCTATTCCCTCTTTATATTTTGCAGCCCCTTTAGACTTCAGTCTGAGTCTGAGTATTTCCTCCTGACCCTTTTCAGGTCATCTCTCAGGGATGACTCCCTGTTCCAAACTCCTGAAGCCCTTTTCATTTACACTTCTGAATTGGAAATCGAGCAAACAATTCGTTGTACTATTTTGTTTTGTTTTGTTTCTGTACTGGAGATCGAACTCGGGACCTTGCAAGGCAGGCGGTGGCACCACTAAGCCAAACCCCAGACCTGCACTGTATTATTATTGGATACGGAGATCGAACTCGGGACCTTGCGCTTGCAAGGCAGGCGGTGGCACCACTAAGCCAAACCCCAGACCTGCACTGTATTATTATTGGATAAATATATGCACATCCTTTTCAAGTATATCAGATGGCTGTCTGGGTAATTTCTTTCCCATTTGTGAGACAGCACTGTGTCCTACCAAGAATAGTTGTTGATGAGGACTATATTCTATTAAAATCAAATGTCATTATATTTTAAAAAACGGTGGTGGTGGTGGTGGGGGCAAGGGTGACGGTTTGGAAGTTGAGACTCACAGGCACCTGTAATAAATGATTTCTAATCTAAGCACTGTTTGTGTATCTTGATTGGGACAAGGCGGGTGGAGGAGGCACACAAACATTTCTGGGGAAGACACAAATGTTTCTTTTGCGTTTCAATAAAATCTATCCTAACCTTCCTTCCTAAGTTGTTGTATCTATTTTTCGACATTATCCCTTTTGATTTGACAACAGTGTCACGTCACTGACTGATTTTCAGCCAAACAGACCCGAACATTTTCTTTTCAGAAAAACATTTCATGTTGCCATACCTTTTGGGATGAAGAAAACACTTTCATGCTTTTTTATGTCAAAAACTGGGCCCTGTGAGGCAGGACACATCCGAACCCCACCAGCACGCAGACTTCTCCTTGCTCAGAGTTGCAATTCAGGAACCATAGATCCTTTTCAGGACGAAGCTCCCGCGGAGCCCCGCCCATCCTGCTTCCAGGAGATTCGTTGGTCAGCCTTCGGCCCTCAGGAGTTGCCACGAGCATTAATTGGCCAAATCGTAATGACGGCAAGATACTATGTGAGTCTCTATTGGGCCTCAAGCTTCAAAATGGGCGGGGAAAAGCAGAGCGACAGGGGCGAGAGGCGCGGAGTGCGCCGGCGCGTAGTCGGGGACGCCTGGCCGGGGCTCTTGCTAAGGAACCGACTGTTGTCGCCCCGCCCCCTCCGGGCTTTGTGTCCCGTTAACTGTCGGAGTGGCGGGAGACTCCGGCGCCAGGAGAAATGCCGGTGCGCTTCAAGGTGAGGCTGGGGTCTCGGAGCCCGAGGGCGGCCGGCGGGAGCCCCGACG
>NW_022900927.1:33078754-33131210 GCF_012274545.1 Fukomys damarensis | reverse complement strand
GTGCGGGTTTGTGCGCCGCGCACCTCGGTGTCGCAGAGCTGCCGGCCCCGAACTCTTGCCGCGGCGCTGGGGATGCTGCTCCTCTTGCCTGGCCACATCTCCGCTTCCTCCCATTTCCGAGTTGCCCCTGTGTTGCAGAGTTAGATGGTATCGAGACAGATTTATTTTTGGGGACTCAGGAGCGAAGTCGGGAGGAAGGCACTTGGTAATGCGGACGAAAGTTGACAGCTGGGGCCCGTCACACAGTTTAGTATTTATTTCCTCTCTCCTTTAAAACTTTAAAGCCCGTGTGACTTTTAAAGTCCTGAGAAATGGGTTCTCAGAAAACAAAGAGTAGTACCCAGTAGCTGTCAGGGACTCGCACCCTTCATCATAACAGGTGGCCACAGCGTTCCTCTCAAATTCTAATTCTTCCTGCACTGGGAGAGGAGTTTGTCTTTCTTTGGTTGACTGCTTAAATATCAAAAGGTGCTAGGCATACCAGTATTGTGTGCTCAGTGGGAACGTAGGAAAAGTCTCTAGTGAAGACTTCGGTTGTACAAGATGAGCTCACACTTTGGAATCCGAGAAATATGGAAAAGGGAGTCTCTCTGAGCTTCAGATGCCTGCTAGCATCTGCCTCAAGCGGTTGTGAGAATTAAAGGCTAGAACACGTGAACCTCTTAGCACAGGGATGGATAAATATTAGCTATTATTAAGGAGCTTGTCTGTTTAATTATCAGTTTCAGCTGTCTTTGGAGGTTCCGAAGTTATTTTTACTAATGGCTGCTTTATAGCAACACTCATTCATTGCACCGTTATCAAATTGTACTTTGTGTTACAGGGGCTGAGTGAATACCAGAGAAACTTTCTGTGGAAAAAGTCCTATCTGTCAGAGTCCTGTAATTCTTCAGGGGTGAGAAAATACCCATGGGCTGGACTTAGATCAGATCAATTAGGTAAGCTGAGCAAACTAACAGGCCTTATAGTTTGGATATATACCTTGGACTAAGTTTACAAAATGATTTATTTCAGGCCCAGTGGCCGGTTTGACACATTCATTTATTTAATAAATATTGTGAGATTTCTATGGCCCCCATTTCCCCGTTGTAGGAATATAGCCCTGAACTAGACAACGTCCCTTAACGATGGAGACAATAAACGGGTAACTCAATAAATAAACAAGATTTCAAGTTGTGTGTAAAATAATAGAGGTGTGATGGGTAATACGAGGGAGTTGTGTTAGAAGGAATACACGTTAGACTGAATGGTCAAGAAAGGCTCCTCTGAGGAGGTGGTGTTTGACCTGGTACCTGAAAACAGAGGGAGGGGACAAGCCTGGGAAAGAGGTTCCTCAACTCTTCAGGAATGGAAGCTTAGGGAGATTAGGCAGCTTGCCCCAGGCGCGGAGTAAGTGGCAGGGTTATAATTTGAAATCAAGCCTGTTTTGTTTAGAGCTCTTAAGTTTAGAGGTCATGTTCTTGTCATTACACATCCTTTCTCCTCGAACTCTAAGCTAGTAATTTCCAGAGAATGACAGAAGGGATACTGACTTTATTGTTCTTAAAATTTCTTCCTCAGAGATTGTAAGATCTCTGAGAGTAGGGTTCTTTCTCCTTGGTCCTTCTCAGTATGTAACTCAGAATCTTGGGATACTCTACTGCTTATTAAAACTTTTCTGTTTAAAAAGTTTTTATTACTACATGCTTCAGTACATAATGATTACATTCATCGTGGTGAGTTGGTACGTTACACGTCTTAATGCTTTCTTCATTGCCATCTCCTCTCTCCCCCGTCCCTTTTTCTCTTGGTCTATCTATTTATTTATTTTTTGTATTGGGGATCTAACTCATGATCTTGCAATTGTGAGGCAGCTGGCAGAACCACTGAGCTAAATCCCTGTCCCTCTCTTGGTCTAATTTTTAAATGAATGAATAAACCTAAGTTTGAATCCATGTAACTGCATGACATTGGGCAAGTGAGCCTGCTTTCACAAGGGGGGCTTGTACGGGATTGCTAGGAGGAGCTAAAGGAGACACTGTTAAGGGCCTGGTATATATACACAGGCCAGTGCTGTGTGCTCCTTAGGTGAAGTGTGAGAATGACTGATGTGTGGTAGGTAGAGCCCTCATGTGATCAATTATTAAAGCCAGAATTGGGTACCAGGCTAGGAAATTAATAAAATAAGGAGAATTTTTAGAATTAGGTTTGGTGACTAAAGAGTAGGTAAGAGCAGGTCCCTCTGAAATATAAGGATGCTTTAGCCCAGGGTTTGACTTTTGAGATGAAGTGTCCCTGATTCTCAGGCAGTGGGCTAAGAACTTGTGCTTATAATCCTGTTTTCGTAAAACCAGAATTTTCATGGATTTGAGGCTCCATTAGATTAAAAATGCAAAATGAATTTTGCTTAAAGTATAGCTATCTGACTGAAGGCCTACAGAGAGAGAGAGAGAGAGAGAGAGAGAGAGATGGAATGCTGGACAGTTGGCTAACTACTCAGTTGGCCCCCCCCCATTAGCATTTTAGGTTAGGTTACTACATTTGGGGGAAAGTGATGGAGGAGACCATTAGATGAGAGCGAAGCCACACTGGAGAACAGTATGTTTTGAAGGAAGGAACAGTCTCAGGAGGATTGTCAGTGGGAGATTTAGGAAAGCGTGAGGAGTGGATTGAGAGCTCCAGGATGCTCAGAAACAGAGGTAGGTTACCAAGGAGCAACAGCAGTTTTACCTAGGGCTGGCTATACATTCATTCTTTTTTTTTATGTATTACAGATTTTAAGCAATATATTTGTTACATACATTCATTCTCTTAATATAATGTATTTTTTTTTCTCTTGAGGATTTGTTGGTGCTGGGAGATAAAGGACAAACCATTTGAGAATCTTGTCCCAAATTTTTATTTTGCTCATCTATCCAAATCCTGATTCTGTGTTAAAGCAGAGAGAAGTCTAAGGCAGTAGCCTCTAAACATTTTTTGCTTTCATACTTCCTAAAAGACTTTAGAAAATCTTTTGTCCCACTCACACATTTTTCGATTAATTTTTTTATTCTAAGTTTTTACAAATTATTTAAAAGGATATGCTTTAGCTCATTTAACTTAGCCATTTAATTTATGGGATATGTTCATCAGATAATTGGGAAACTCTGTTCTTATTGGCAAACTGAGCCACCAATCAGTGTTTTTTCTGTGAGAAAAAGTCTTAATCTTTCAATTCAAAATTAATGTGCATATGTGCGTTTCATATGACTACCCTCTCTCATACCTGAATTTCACTTCTAAGATATGTAGATGGAAAAAAGACCCAGGCTGTCTGATGCTGTTTTATTTTTTCTACTCTCTGCCTTTGCTTTCCTGTCAGATATTCTCCCTGAGGAATAATGCTTTCTTGAGTTGTCCCTTTGTCTGTGCCCTCACTCCTGAGACTTTGTTATACAATGGGGTGATGTGCCGTGGGAGGTTCCTGGTTGGTGGAGAGATGTGTCTGTCGTGGGAGTAGGATGACTGTGGAAGGGGTGATGGGAAAAGGAACTGCAGATGGCATGTGCAGCCCTCAGGCAGATAGATCAGTGTCAAGCAAGAGTACACGTGGAGTTTTGCATCTGGAAAATGGTAGTATCTGTTTATCCACTGCATGTTTTAATGTGCCCAGGCATATACACGCCCATTTGGAGACCACTGTTACAGGGCAGCCTGTAAAGACAGGAATCCTGGGTTCAATGGCAAAGCACCCATACAAGAGGCTGAGAAGTGTTGGGCTTTGCTTCATGCTGTATTTTTGTCTACTTTCCATTTTGTTCGTAAATCTTCCTTCCCCACCCTGCAGTAGTCTTCTTCTATTTAAAGAGTGGCTACAAAACTAGGGCAGTATCTTAGTGGCTGCCATCTGCAGAGCTCATTTTTAACCTCAGTAGAAGGTAAATGTTTGGACATTTGCTTGCCAGACAGAAATATAGAGAAATTGTATCTTAGCTTTTGTTAAAAGGCTTCATTCCTTTTAATTTTCAGGAAATCGAGGCAAAAGTAGAACCAAGATCCAGCATAATGTCATCTCATCTCTTCTCATCCTCCTCTACATAAGAGAACCTTTGTGAAAAGTTCCAAATTTTGACAGACCAGGGCCCTTTGTTCTGTTAAGTAGCACAGGAAAGTAATTGGAAACGGAGGCAGCGTGTACTGCTGGGCTTGCCAGGGCCATCATGTTGCAACTCAAGTGACTTGTATGAAGATCTTGAACATTGTGACCTCAATTTTTAATATTTCATATAGTTAAACTTTTAATACTTCTTTAAGCCAAAATTAAATATTTTATGTTTAAAAACTATGTTTTTTAATTCTATAGTCTGAAGGAAATTGTGTTATATGCATATATCGATTGAGTTTTGAGTTCAATTTCAACTTTCATAAGTGTTATTAAAAGTCATCTTTGTAATTGTACTTTGCTAGCTTTTCTTTTTGTATACTATGTTTTGCAGGGATCACAAAAGAGCCAGGTTTTATTTCAAAAAGAAGAGTCCCTTACCATGACCCACAGATTTCAAAATCTCTCAAGTGGAATGGAGCTATATCAGAGAATAATGTGGTTGTATCACCAGAACGTGAAGCCCCAGAAACACCAAAATCAGAGGCAGAACAAAAAGAAGATGTCAACCAAGAAAGAGTTCTTTCACTAGGGGCCTCCCGGGTCCCCAAGAGAACCAGATCTCATTCTGCAGACTCCAGAGCTGAAGGGGCTTCAGATGCTGTGGAAAAGAACGAGGATGTAGTAACAGACCACATACTGGTGAATGAAAATGTGGAGCAGGAACATTCTACCAAGTTGCTTTCAGAAAATGTAGATAATGGGGTAGGCACAAATCAAAAATTTTTTTAAATTTCAAAAGCATAGAATTCCTTATTGGTTTCACCATCATTTCAGGAATATTATGTTCCATTGTTATTTTTTGTCTCTATTGTACAGTTGATAAGAGGTGTTCACTTTAATTATGGAGAATGGCTCTATTCTGTACACCCAAACTTTTGTACTGGTTGTTAAGATATGCTTTCACTGAGTGGATAGCCTGCTTCTGGATTTTCTTCATTGTAGATCAGCACTTGAGTCCTCAGGGACAGATCAGGTTGAGACAGAAGGGGAGTAGGCCATTACTTCTGGCAGGGGTGCTGAGATGACTTCTACCTATCACCTTTCCGAGTTCTTATTGTGTACCAGTGGGAAAACAAAGAGTCTCAATTGACAGAAGGAGAATTTTGGCTGGCTCTCAAAGATCTTGCATTTCTGCTCTCTTATATCATAGCTAGCCTGGGGCAGGTCTGTGAGCACATAAGCAGAGGCTGCAGGGGCCTGTGTGTGGATCTTACTGCCGCCTACATTTCTTTTTCAATCTACTGCTCCTTCCTTGTTTCACTTCCACCACTGACTGGAACCCTGGAGAGGCATTTGGGAGTCCTGGAGAAGAATCTGGCTTGTTGAAAACGCCAGGGGGTGTAGGGGAATCAAGGACTGCCATATGTGAGTCTGCTGGGTAAAGGTTAGAGATGTCCAGAGAAGAAGTGTGTGGATAAGGCAAGGTGCTTGGTTTTTTTGATAATACATTTAATTTTTCATGGTTGATGGAAAGGGATTGAGAGATGTTATTTTTCTCAGGGATGCATAATAGTTCCTTAATATTATTATGAAAAGAATTTTAAATAGTTTGATTGTTTAGAAAGATATTATGGCCAGGGATGTGTCTCAGTGGTGCTGCACCTGCTTGGCAAGCACAAGGTCCTGAGTTTGACCCCTAGTATTGGGAAGAAGAAATAAAAAAGACTATGTAAAGTTGAAAAAAGTTTGTTGTACAACAATGTGCAAAAGCAATACTGCACATCTATTTAAAATTTGTTAAAAGAACTTTAATGTTATTAAATTTTTTTTTTTAGTTTTAGCACAGTTTAGTTTGAATAGACTTTTTGAGGACTTTGAGTGGATTTTTCTTTTCCTAACAGTTGGATAGACTTCTGCGTAAGAAAGCTGGGTTGGCTGTTGTTCCTTCACATAGTGCCTTGAGAAATTCTGAATATCAAAGGCAGTTCATCTGGAAGACCTCTAAAGAAGCAGTGCCAGTGGTTGCAGCCAATCAGGTAGCTGAAAGGATGTGACGTATTTCTGAATATCATTGTCTGATCTAGTGATGTGTAGATACATAGACCTCAGAACTAAAATAAAGTCAGTACTCAGTAGGCCTGGAGGCAGTTTCTAGAGAACAGATGAGAGTTTTGCTAAAATAACCCTATCACTTATGATTTATAGTAGTAAGATTATACTGTCCTAGGCTACTGATGATCATTGTTGCCAGATCCATCACATACACTAAATATGAGACAGGGTAATGAAAACTTGGGGAAATGGTAAGTTTTTGCATGCCAAAGGATCTTTTTGATTTTTAAATTAAAATTATTCAGTTGGTTTCACTCTATTGTGTTTAGTTGACTAATTTTTTTGGCACATTTCTTTTAAGAAGGCGTACCTACTTTGGATGTTTAAATAAATAACAAAATATGTTTAAAGTACTACAAGAAATGTAATTTAGTCATTGTATCAGATGGACAATAATAGGAACTGACCATTTAACTATATAAAACTTAAAAGCTATAATTATAACTATGCTACTAGATTTTACGCTTGAACACTTTTAATATTGAGGTACCATTTCTAATAAACATTCTGTTGTTTTACTATTACAGTCCTCTAGAAAAATCTTAGACTTTGAAATCTCAGTTATGTTTTTAATCATACAGTATTCAGGCCTTAGTAGGAAATACTACCACTTTTAATATCATGACAGCAAAGTCTTTTCTTTTTCCTTGCCTTTGTATTTTTCTTTACAAACACACGCGCAACTCCCCATACTCTGATATTCATATTCTCTTACACTTCATCGTTCACTTGTATTCATTATATGTCCCTAAAAACTGAGAGGATAATTAGATTCAGCGACAGGAGCATGAATCATTTTACACTAAGATAACACCAGTGATCATATAAATTGTAGTAGCTTTGGGTTTGTTACTAAAGCTGATATAATATTTTAGGAACATGTAAATTAATAGAAAGTGGTATGTTATTAACCTAGTGAATAGGACTTTTGCTTGGTCACAGATGTTTTTGGATAGTAAATGCATCTACAAAAATCACTTATGGCCTGAAAATTATGATTGTTCAATTAATTGTAGAGAATTTAACCTGTAAGGTAGAGCTGATTCAAATCAAAACCCTAAGGGTAATTTTACAAGTTAGTAAAAGCATTGTATAGAAATGTTATTTTTATAGATTTAGAAATATAATATACAATAAATTACAACATCTTCACTAGTAATTTTATTGATTTTATTAGTGAGGGTTTCAAAGGACTTTTTGTGGAAGCAAATTCTCTTTTTAAATCAAAACATTAATTTTGGGATCTGTGAATTGGAGAGCTCTGTGGCAAGCTTTCATTGTTGCTGGTGAGACTCTAGTGGAACTATTCAATTTTATTAGACACCTGTTCTCTAAAAGGATGTCTTATATTAATATGTAAAGGAGTCAGAACAGTTTTTGACTGGGAAATTCTTGAGGTTTTATGATACTAAGAGGTATCCTGTTGGATTGGATCTGTATGAAGATGTGCCTCCTCAGCATGACAAAGCCCCAATACTGTTTGTTTTGCTGAGTACCCCATCTTTTCCATTACTTTCTTTGTAATCAAGGATAATATACCATAAGATGGAAATGACACTGTAAAATATCAAGGGTAGAGGGAAACATTTTAAAACCTGAACATTTTCCTTGATTTAATGAAAAAGCTAAAAATAAAGGAAAAGAACAAAAAAGCAGTTTGAATGTACTAGGAGTTCAAAATATTAAGAATTTTATATTTAATTTTATATTATTTCTGGAAGAAAGAAAATTCATGTCAAGGAGCAAAAAACCCTACATAGTTAATAAGAGTTGCCTTAATAGAGTTAATGTTTATGTTCATATTATTAACATGTACCTATTTTACTTAACATATTACCAAACTGTTGGGAGATGGGTAGGAAACTGAGGAAAAAAGGTAAACACAATTATGATTTATTATTTATTTTGGCTTAAGAATTAATTGATTATAATTATGATTATTCTCTCAAAACGCAATAATGGCTAGAGAAAGTTGAACTTTGGCTATTGTGTGAAATGAAGTTAGAATCAAATAGAATTTTGCTTTTTTGTGTCCTATAATTCAAATACATATATGAAATTTTAAAAGCAGTTGAAGACCTAAGTTCTGTGTTACTCAAAAAACAAAAGAATTAAACTAAACTAATTTTTGTTTTAAGGTTTTCCACAATAAAAGCAAATTTGTTCCACAATTCAAAGGTAACTCAATCATCCATGAAACTGAGTACAAAAGAAATTTCAAGGGTTTATCTCCAGTGAAGGAACCAAAATTGATAAAAGATTTGAAAGAAAACGGAAATCTTGAAACAGTATCTCCTGAGAAGGTATTTGTCAACTTTTAACTTCTAAACAAAACATTATTTTAGACTCTTTGAATTTTCTTTCACCTGAACTTTTTTTTAATAGTCCATTAATTCATTTGTTTATTCATCAAATGTCAGATGTTCATTGAGTATGTTGTTGGATCCAGGAACTGGGTTGCTGCTGAGAGAACAGAGGGATAGCAAACACTTAAACCGCAAGTAGCTCTTATGCTAGTGGAGAGACAGATAGGTAAATGAAAATGACACAATATTTTGGATACTCTGCAATACAGTATGTAAGTCTATTATGTCTAATGTCAAATGATTGGCTTTACAGTAATGTGAGCCCTGGAGGGTAACAGGAATAACAGAAACACACACTTTAAGTAATAGAAATATAGGTGTATATAATTACTGAAGCTTAATTCCATGCCAGTATAGTTCACATACAGTAATTTTCTTCAGTATATAAAACATCTGCTTCTTTTTGTTGCCACTTTTAAGTTGTGACATCAGGCTAAAAAATCATTGTAAATTATAGGAAAATGAAGTTTAAATACTATTTTTGAATTTCTTCTAATGTTGATACCAGATACTTGATGTTTCCTAAAAATAGAAAGTGTATTGACTAAAAGTAAAATTGTGGCCACACAAAGAAGCAGTTGTTGTATACACTGGAGTAAATTATGTGCATTATACCGGCATTAAATTAGCATGCTTAAATTTCACTTCAAAGTGTGTGTGTGTGTGTGTGTGTGTGTGTGTGTGTGTGTGTGTGTTTGGATTTTTTTTGGATCTTTGACATTCTTGGGGAAAAAAGTTTTACATTATTTAGTAAAATATTGTGGTAAATTATTTATCAGAACCTTACATTTAAATACTATAACAATTAAATGAACTGGGTATGGTGGTGCATGCCTGTAATCCCTGCCCCCAAGAGACTGAAGCAAGGAGATTGCTGAGAGTTTGAGGCCAGCATGGGCTATGAGGCCAGCCTAAACTGCGTGGTGAGACCCTGCCTCACACAACAACAACAATAAAATCTAGACTATCAAGGGTCAATCTAAAATGACTAGTCAATATATAGTTAGCTTGTTTATTTAAATAAATATTTGTTAGTCTTTGAATTTCCTTCCATTAGGATCTAAATCTTTATTGTTAGAAAATGCAATTATATCCTGATCTTCAAAATATGAAAACAAACTAGCCAGGCTGTTATGAGGGTACACAACTACAATCCCAGCAGTCTGGGAGACTGAGGCAAGAGAGTCACAAGAAAGAGCCCTGTAAGGGCACCTCCGTGAGTGACACTGTTTCAAAGTAACATGAAAAGGAGGTTGGGGATGTGGCTTGGTACAAAGGCCTTGGGCTCAGTCCTCAGTATTTACACAACAAAAAGAAAAATAAAATGAAATACAAAACAAAAAAATCCACTGGTTTCAAAACATTCTTATGACTTCAAAACATTCTTATAATTTCTGGATCTTTTTTAATTAAAATTTACTCTTTTTGGGGGGTGATGGTGTTGGAGTGCTCTACCACTAAATTACATTCCTACCCCTTTTCATTTTTATTTTAGACAGGGTCTTACAGAGTTGCCCGGTGGGACTTAAATTATGATCCTCCTGTCTCAACTTCCCTCAGTGCTAGGATTATAAACTTACTTCTAAAGACACTAATGTAATATCCAAACCTAACTTTGTAACACCTATTTTTTTACTTTAATGTATAACATATTTCAACCATAAAAGCTTAAATTATTTCTATTTTAGTATAATAAAATGGATGATCCTTTAAAATTTGAAGCAGAGATGGCTTCACAAGATTCAAACGAGCCTAAAAAAAAGCTTTCTCCTTGGAGACATCAAAGGCTTGGGTATGTGTTTTTCAAGAAAAATATAGTATTTAGATTGTCAACCTAGCAAAATACTTACTTTCGTTTCATCTTTGTTAGGAAGGTGAATTCTGAATATAGAGCAAAATTTCTGAGCCCTTCTCAGTATTTATATAAAGCTGGATCTTGGACACGTGTGAAGGAAAACATGCCAAATCAGGTGGGTGTCCATAATTTCACATTTTCTTGTAGCACATACAACACTTAAATTTCACAGTGAGTTTCATTTAGTAATAGAGGACTATAAAGCTTTAATAATAATAATAATAATAATGGCACTACAAGTATCAGGAACTGAAAAGTTGCATGCAATAAGATAATTTATCAATGTGTTTATACTGTTTTTATAATAATTGTTTTAGAAATTTTTATTAGTAAAGCCTTTAAAGTTAAAAATAATTTTTCAGTAAAAACAGTTTATTTTGCTAACTTACTTGTGTGAACTCAGTTTATAGAATTGTATCATTATAGATTTGATTTTCTTATAATAATCCAGACTTCCATGCTCTCAACTGAAGATTAATTTTCAAGAGAAAATTTTGTGTGTGACAGTGGAGCCCACTCTCAGTGTGTACTGTTATTGCAGTAGGCAGAAGGGAGGCGTAGCTGGAGTTCTTAGAGGTTTGGGTGCTATTTGAGGTACCATGATACAGGGGAGAAATTCTAGAGACCTAAATATAGGTTTTAGGAAAGGGTAATTATTTTCTACAGCTGAGAAGTGTTACTTTAGTGGAACTTCTTATAGTCAAGGGATAAACAATGAAATGTTTTGATTATTGTATAATTACATCTTTAAAATCATACCGTGGCAGTTTTTTTTCCTGTTTGCATAAGCTAAATTAAAACATTTTTGATTTTACTATCAATAAACACCCTCCACTCCACCCCCATTGTCATAAGAAAAGGGATAATTTGGGTGGAGAATGAATCTCATATTTAGCTCAGTATTTAAAACCAAGAATTGTGGGTCATCAGCCTCTGGGGGAAGGAGCTGGAACTGCCCTGGCAGCTCCCAGACATATGTCCTGGCCATGTCTGTGTTGCGCATGTTGCTAATGAGGAGGTTACTGGATTCCTCCCACTGTGGCTGCTCTTGGTGCTCTCTCTGAGCATGACTCAGAGTCAGCACTGGTAGACATAGAAAGTTCTTGGGCCAGCATTCATCTGTTTACCCTGGTGAAATCAAGTTACAAATATGAGTGTCAGGAACAGCCACAGTGGAAGAAAGAATCCAATCAGCTAAACTCTTAAGCCCTTTATGAACTTTGCAGATCTTGGCAAGGACCTCTGTGTCTGAGGAATCCAGTGAGGCCTGGAGGAAAGCTGGGGACACAGGCAGAACACAGTGTGATCACACAGGCCCAGAGTGGCGAGTAAATAGGAGTTGGCCACTGACCTCTGGTATGTAGGCCCTTCACTTGGTGGAGGTCATCAGCAGCTCTGGTTTTGGAAAGATTCTTTCTTACTCTTCAGACTTCTTTAAGCTCAGTTGGTATTTATGTTTCAAATGTAAGCATTAAATGGACCGAGAGGTTAAGTTATAAGGTAGAATTCCTTATCTTATCCTGATGGAAGACAATGTCCTTAAGGTCTCTTTTTTCAAGGTTTCCTATTATGATATCTTGGTAATATAATTTTTTGTTTTATTAATTCCTACTGGTGGTTGTAAATATTTAAATGAGGATAGTTCACCTTAACTTCTTTGAGGAAAATAATTAAAAAAATAAATTGGTGTTGGAAAAGAATTAAACTTTTTCTTTTAAGAAGTCAGTGGTCAGTGATGTTAATCACAGTTTTCCTTAACTGGGTTATAGACATTTAACATGGGCCGTATTTATTAAAACTTTACTTTTTATTGTTTTCTAGAAGACATTTTCTGTATGTACCTTATAAAGAGGTACCTAAAGAAAAAGTATTTTCTCCTTTCCCCACTCCTAACATTTAATGGAATATATGCATGGTCAGATGTACTTTGCTATCAGTGACTTTATCATAAGAATATTAACTTACATTTTGAGTCTTGTTACAGTTTTCTAGTCCAGAAACCATCTTCACTTTCTTTTACATTGCTGAAATATTATACTTATTAAATCTGTAGTGAAGTCATTGGATGTTTTATCCTACGTCCTAAGTACCTTATCAATGTAGCATCTTAAGTGGTTGGTTTTCTTAGGTGGTTGTATATTTGTCATCTCTGTAACATAAACCATTGCTTTTATAAAGTGCTTACTTATATTTTTTTGGGTGGGGTAATGATCCTGGAGTTTAAACTCAGGGCCTTTTTCCTGAGCTACATTCCTAGCCCTTTTGTTTTATGACAGTGTTTCACTGAGTCACTAAATTGTCCATACTGGGGCTCATATTTGCAGTCCTCTTGCTTCATCCTCCCAGAGTGCTGAGACTGTAGACCTGCACCTCCATGCCTGCTAGGCTATAAGATTGCTTTCAATAACAGCCATCAAATGCAATTGTTGGATCGCTATCCTCAGAATAATTATGGAATCTGTGTTAAATATCTTTTTTTACTTGATTCTTAGTTAATCTTTTAATCCTCCTAACCATTGGTTAAAGCAACTTTAATATGTTTTCACAAAAAGTAAGACATATAGGACTTTGTTTCAAGATAAAGTATAAGGTGCCTTCTCAATTTGGGGGCATAATTTTTGAGATAAAACAAGTTTTGTTTTTTCCATCTAGTTTTCTGAGTTAGATTTTCCTGTATATAAATTTTAAATGACTTTGTTAAACTCTTAATTTGGGAAAAAGTAATTTGGTAATGAAAAAATCCTACTTGTATATTATGTAAACTGATGGCATTACTTGACCCAGAAATGGGTGTGCGTGTGTATTTTTGAGTTGGACATGGTTTATTTCTATCCTTTTAAGTGGCTCTGGTTGTTGGTTGTAGGAGTTGTTCTTGAATTCACACTGTTGATTTTTTTTTTCTCTTTGTAGTAGAACATTTCACTTTGGGAGATGTCAGCTTCCTAATTTTTCATCTTAATTTAGGATTATAGAAGCTTAAAAGCCTGTATTTGTAAAAACATGATGTTATCACTGGAATTATTAATAGACATTGCTGAAGAGAATTTAATACATTGAATTTTAAATATCTAACAAATAAAACTGAATAAACTGAAGTGTTAGGGGATTTCATGTAGTGTCTCTTCTCCTTTCTAAATATAATTTATATCAAAACTCTTTATGCAGAGAGGCTGTGTTCAATCTCTCATTTGTCAAGCAGTAAAGTGCTCTTACATAGGCAGAATGCACCACCTCTATTGCTCTTTCTTGTTTTGCCCAACACTTAGGGTAGTCCTGATTAGACTCCTTTTGATCCTCTAGTTTATATCTCACTTTTTTTTTTCAGGCATGGATGGTACCAATGTTAGGAGGCTAATGCAGGTATAGGGTAGGCTCCTCTATTGGACTATAAGCTCATTAAATACAAGGGAGTTTCTTGCTTATCTTCAGTAGCCAGCTAGGTCTCGTTCAGGCCTTAACTTCGATCCTTAACTGCTATGTTTCTCCTCATCTCAAGGAGCTCATAGGTTCATGAGGAGGACTTTGAGAACACAGGGAAAGAATGATGATGCTAAGGCATACAGACTTCATGGAGGTGATGGAGTGGCTGTGTAACATTTGAAACATGCAGGCACTTACTAGAAATAAAATTTGGAGTATATCAGGTACTTTTTAACAAGGTTTTTGTGCATTCAGAGTACCCTGGTTAGAAGCTCAACAGACAAGCTGTGTGACTCAGTTCTACCTTTAAGTGCAAAAACCATTACTAGAAATTTTCTTTTAAAGTACAAGAATTGTTAGAAATGATAAATGAGCATAGCTCAGCTTTTTTTTGGCAGTGAAGAAAACAGTATTTCAGATTATCATTTAGGATTGTTTTCTGGTTCAGCTCATTTAAAGCAGTGTGATGACTGTTTCTCTAGAGTGTAACACTTTCAATCCTTTTGCATTCAAAATAGTGTCTTGTTAAGGAGCCAAGAATAATGTTTCTCCAATTGCTTTTGCATCACCAAGTTTCATTATTTGCTTTTCTCCCTTTATGTGAGAGAGGTGTGGTTCTAGCACTGTATCCTGATGTCTTTTTAGAGCTAATAGTCTGCCTTTATGATAGAAAATACTGAGTTTTGTCAAGAAGAAAGATTTTAAGAATTTAAAGGGTAATGGGTTTTAAACATTGCAGCGTTGTATTTAGAAAAGCCAGTAGGTGGCAGTATGATGTATAAAATAAAGATTTTAAATGGTGTGAAGTCTCCTTTTCACATAAAAATGTTATTTGCATAGTACGGAATTCAGATTACTTTATAGCTAATCAGTTTTTTTTTTTTTGTAAAATCCTGCACCTTGTTAAATATATTACAATTATTATTTTGTGGGAATGTCTTTTTAATTATATATTTAATACATTATTTAAAAGTTGAGGTTTTGCAGATTCCATGGGAATATGAGGAATTTGGAGAGGGAAGCCACACAGCTCTCCCTATGGGCGCTTCTCTAGTTAGTAGGAGCAGTTGTAGTTAAAGCCACGATGAAGGCAGGCTCGAAGTTACTGCCATGTGAGTACTCTTTTAGAAGTGGGAAAATAGGAATAGTAATCAAGTTACCTGTCATCCTCAGTGTCCCAGCCATGCAAAAATATGGGTGTTTTTCAAGGTAATATTAAGATATCTTTGTTATTCAATTAAATATTACTAACCATACTAAGAAATATTGATTGACAAATTTACTGTATATTTAGGAGAAGTACTATGGTACAGTATTTCATTGATCCCATTAATATAAGTTATAATATTAACTTGTCATTAAGTGTGTTTCTGTATTCCTCCCCTAGGGTTCTCTAAATGCCATGTGGTATGCAGAGGTTGGTTGCTTTTGAGCTTTTAAAAACTATAATAATGCATAGAATACTTGAGTAATTTCAATTGGAGCAAAAATACGTTAATATTTGTCTTAGCTGCTATAAATTTCTCTTTGCTTGCTGGTCTGAAATGAAATAACTGCATCATGCTTTAGCTTGTTTTAATTTCTGCTTAAATGCACATAGTCTGATGACTGTCTGTGGCTATTTTTGCCTTCCTTTTTCCTTGGTCTCTGGCTGTATTTGTGAAGTTTCTTTGATATGCTACTTGGTGATATTTGTAAAGGAGCATTTACAATAATAGATGATGTCTTAACTCCCACATAGGTTAAAGAACTCCGAGAAAAGGCTGAGTTTTACAGGAAACGGGTTCAGGGAACACATTTTTCTCGGGACCATCTGAATCAGATTTTGTCTGATAAGAACTGCTGTTGGGATGTTTCTTCAACCACTAGCTCGGAAGGAAGCCTTAGTAGCAACATCAAAGCACTAGATCTTGCTGGGTGAGATGTTCTTTATGGATGGTGAAAAAGTGTGTTGTACTTACTTGTACCGTGACTACTTAGAATTTGTCTTCTGGTCAAGTGAAGATATGCCAACCACTTATTTCATTATTTTTAATTTATTCTCTGTAAAAATAAAGCTATATATGCTTTTTGTATAATTTGTATATGAAATATAATAACATTCTGGATTTTATAATATTCTTTGTAACAGTCACAATAGAGAGAAAGATGTGGTAGATGTACAAGGACTTTAAAAAGTAAAAGAAAAGGCAACAACAATAAAACTCAGAAAATATAAGCTATTAGTATACAGCTATTATCATTTGTAAATGGATTTTGTGACTTATATAGAGGTTGGCCCCTGATTTTATGGGAAAATTCTGTGCTGTTTTGGGTTTTAAAGTGATTTAAGTATTTCCACAGTGGTTTATAGCAAATAAAAGTGTTTAGTTATTACAGTATGTTAATATAGTCATGCAGACCAAATTTCTAAGTTCTAATTATGTGATAGCTCATTTAAAAGATCTAGTTTTTAATGTGTTAAAAAGATGAAGTATAAAGTTTGAATCAGCAGAGTTGGCCACAAATACATGAGTTTGTGTGCAATTGTAAGCTTAGTACCTGAATTAGTCACACCTTGTTGGGTCCTAGTTTGTGCCTGTAAGTTCCAGTTTTGGGGCTAAGTATGACCTTTGTCATTAGAGGTGCAAATATGTTTGTATTAGGGTAGGGGTAAGGGAACAAAATATATATTTTGGGAATATTTTAGTGGAAACTTCACATGGTAACTCTATTTACTATAAAGTGAACTCCTAATTTGAATTCTTTCTTTAATATCTGGACAAGACAATATGTATGGGACACATTGTGGACGGTGGAAGGAATGACGATCTCACTACAATTAGTATAAACTAGAAAACTCAAACTACTTAAATTTAAAATAAAACTTATTTTACAATGCAGGGATCCCACAAGCCATAAGACTTTGCAGAAATGCCCTCCTACAAAAGTAGAAGAAAAAAGAGATACCTTGGAAGAACAGCCTCAGCAAAGCACCATTGAGAAACTGGGTGTGTCAGAGACTCCTACCATACCTGTTAGGAGGCGGCTGGCTTGGGATGCAGAGAACACCAGTGAAGACATGCAGAAGCAGCCCAGAGAGGAGAAAGAGGAGGAGGAGGAACGAGGAAGGGACAAACAGGCTCATGTGGGAGAGCGAGGGAAATTGGACATACAGGAGAAATCTCAGGCAGACAGTGTGAAAGAAGGGTAAGGGGTTTATGTTTCTCAATGTATTATTGTACATGACTAATGTGTATTTCGTTTTGTCATTAAGTATAGTGGTTTACACTTTTAGTTTTATGACTAATAAGGGGAAGATTTTACCTTAATGTTACAAAGTAGGCACTGCTGTATGGTTTATAACTTGATCTGTTTAGATATTTGAGTCACTAGTAATTGGTAATTAAACACTTGGCTACACGGGGAGGAAGTAGGATTATTTTCATTCATGTTCTATAATTACAATTTGCCAAATTACGAATGTGTCCAGATGAATGACTTTCTTTTTGTTTAAGGAAAAAAAGCTGATGTTTATTAGTATCTGATAGTTTTACTGAAAAAGAAAGTACACTGTTTTTAGTATGTCTTAAAAAGTAATTTCTGAAAATAGCTAATTCTTTTTGTTTTATACGCAGATTGCTTTGGGAATTGGTTCTTTAGCATTGGTAACTTTATGGCTATACTCCAAATCCTTTTTTGAAGTTTCTTTCAAAGTACTTTATATTGATGTGGTAGACTTTCTACTCTCTCACGATCCCTAGCCTCATACCATATTTTTTTAAAAAATTTAATTTATTGGTATATTCTAGGCAGACAGTACAGCTACATTCATTACTGGGATCTTGTACCTTTACAGGCCAGGTCTTGGTTCTCATTTTTTCCCCTTAAATCCTTTTTTGAAGTTTCTTTCAAAGTACTTTATATTGATGTGGTAGACTTTCTACTCTCTCACGATCCCTAGCCTCATACCATATTTTTTTAAAAAATTTAATTTATTGGTATATTCTAGGCAGACAGTACAGCTACATTCATTACTGGGATCTTGTACCTTTACAGGCCAGGTCTTGGTTCTCATTTTTTCCCCTTGTCCCCACCCTCCCTTCACCCCCTCCTCCCCTCCCCCCCTATTGGTTCTCACTTTTTCCCCTTGTCCCCACGCTCCCTTCACCCTCCCCTCCCCTCCCCCCTTCAAACATTTTAATTCCATTTTTACATTTTCTCATATTTTTTTCCTTTTCCCTTATTCCCCCTTCCCTATCCTTCTCACTGTCCCTACACCTTTGGTCCTTTTCTTCCTATTTGCTAATTGTCCCATTAGGATCTTGAGTACTATTTTAGTTTTTCACACCAGAGAAACAATTTGGTATTTGCATATGTGTGCCTTATTTATTTCACTTAGATTCTTTTCTCCTTCATGGTTGTTGCAGCCAGTGTGGAGATTGCCCCCTGGCTTAATGGAAGAATTCTCAGCTGTGTGTTTGCTGACTTGCAGTGATTGTCCCCCTTTTCCATTATTTAGTCCCTTTTAACTGCTATTGACTTATTTTTTCAGAAACAAAATTGCCTTATCTTACTCATTGTATCCTTTACAATGTTGACAAAGTACTTTTGATCAGTTTTCTGGAGCAAATTCTTCCTAATAGATTATTTCCACTTGTAGGTCGGATTCTTCTGTATCCTCAGGAAAAGGAGGCAGGCTTCCTACTCCGAAGCTGAGAGAACTTGGTGGAATCCAAAGGACTCATCATGATCTCACAACTCCAGCTGTTGGTAATGGGCGAACACTGTGCAGTTCTCACTTACCTGGCCTCTTCTACATAAGTTAATTTGATTGAAACCTGGCTTCTGCTTTTTTCAGGTGGAGCCGTTTTAGTGTCCCCATCAAAAGTGAAGCCTCCAATCTCAGAGCAGAGGAGAAAAATATCTTCTCAGGATGATATAGGGACTCCAAAGAAGGATTTTACTAAGGTAAATATTTATATTTGAAGAAAAAGGGGCTTCTTCTAGAACTGACTATTTTAGTCACAAGTAATAAAGGAAAAAGGTTTGAAAAAAATGATACTTCAGATTTAAAGAATTCTGCCCATCTTATGTGGAGATATTACTGTTGACCTACTTCTGGTAAGGGAAATGGATTGAATTTTTGTTTCTTTTTTTTTTTGGCAGTGGCAGTGGATTGCTGCTGCAGAACTTCCAAATATTGGTTAGTTAGTGACTAAACAGGAAGAGGGAGAAGGAAAGCAGTATTATTTATTGAACATATGTTGTGCGATACTTGCATTTAGACTGTGTCCCTGGCACTATCCAGCACTGGAGATGGAGTATGAACAAAACAGACGAGAGTCCTGGTCCTCCTGTGTTTATGATCTGGTAGAGAGAGTAGTGGGAGGCAGGGAGAGACAGAAGGACACATGGCTGGGCTAAGTACCAAGGAGGAATTCCAAACAGGGCAAGTGAATGGGCAGTGGCCTAGCAGGTGCTTGCCCAGAGGGTGGCATTGCAGCAGAACCTGAAGGTGGTGGGAATTGATCCATGCAGATCTTGAAGACATTGTAGGCAAAAGAAAGCAGCAAGTGGAGAGTCCTTGAGGTGAGAAGATGCTTGATTCCCTGAGGGCCAGCCAGGAGGAGGCCAGGTGGCCAAACCAGAGAGCAGTGTAGAGATGACTTCAATGTGCTAAATTGTACAGGGCCCTGTAATCACGGCAGAGACTTTGAATTTTATCCTCAGTGTGATGGGAAGACTCTGTGTAAGGAGTGACATGAGTTAGTTTTTCCAAAGTCACTGTAGCCCCTGTGTGGAGAAGACACATTTGGGGAACAAGAGCAAGTGCAAGAAACTAGAGGTGCGGATTTGGGATTGTGCAGTAGCAGTGAGGGTCATATGGTAAGTTTTATTCTGGAAATACATTGAAGATTTAGCTGACAAGACTTGCTGATGGATCAGAAAGAGGGTGGGAGAAAGCAGAATCAAGAATGATTCAATATTTCTGGCCTGGCAATAAGGATGCAGTTGTCATTTTCTGAGGTGTGCAGAAAAAAAGTATTAGGAAAGATTAAGAGTTCTGTTTGGAGCATGTTCAGTTTGAAAAATTTTTTATTTTGTAGCCAGAAGTTAGCTAGGCAAATGCTCTACCACTGGGCTACATCTCCAGGCTCTTTTTCATTTTGATATAGGGTCTCTCTAGACTATCTAGGCTGACCTTGAGCTTGTGATTCTCTTGTCTCAGCTTTCCAGTGGGATGAATGGTATTAAAGGCATGTGCCCCTGTGCCAGCCTTGATTTGAGGATCTGTGTCATATAGATGGTACAGTCAGTGATGGTGAATCTTTTAGAGATCAGTGCCCAAACTGCAACCCAAAACCCACTTACTGCAAAGTGCCCTGCTACAATTAAACCTGAATTTTCAGGTTTAGTTTAGAAAAAGCAACTCATACTTAACATCTTTTGTCTTAAAAGAAAAACAAATATCATGTGTGTCATAGGTTCACCACCCCTGGTATAGGTATTATTAAAGTCTTGTTATTGGAAGAGATCATCAAAAAAGTGGTTTTTGATAGAGAAGAGTAGGTATAGACATATCTGAAACTTGTTTTTTTTTTTGGTACCGGGGATCGAACTCAGGAGGTAAATCCCTGGCTTGACCTGTTTTTTTGTTTTGTTTTTTTACATTAGTAAGTTGACCAGCAGAAGTGGAAAAGGATCAGCCAAGTGAGGTAGGAACATATAGGAGACTGATATCCTGAAAGTGTGAAGGAAGGAGTACCAGAGATACTGATGACTCAGTAATGTGTGAGAGTTGGTCATTGGATTTAGCACCTTGAGGGCATTAATATTAACAACCTTGATAAAGTACAGCTTAGTGAAAGGGAGGACAAAAAGCAAAATGGAAGTAGAGTCAAGAGAGGAGAGGGGTTGAAGACAGCTGTCACAGAAGTTTGTCCAAGAAGGAAAACAGAATTAACAGAGTGATAGCTGTAAGAAGTGACAACAAGCTGGAAATAGTAACAGCACGTTTGTATATTGATGAGAATAATTTTGATAACAAAGAGGAGTTTGATGAGACAGGAATGGGGGAAAATTGTTGGAAAGATATTGCCAACTCGGAGGAAGGGCTTCGGATCCAGAGGAGAATGGCAGGTTGACTGGGCACTCTGGTATCCCTTCCGTGGTAACAGAGGGAAGGCAGAGTTCTCGGGCGTGGCTTATGAACATAGAAAGGTGTGATGGCAGGAGCTCTTGGAGGCCTTCTCTGATTGCTCATCGGTGATGTCTAAAGAGTGTCCTTGCTGAGAATGAGGCTGGGAAAGAAAATGTTGGAGATTTGAGGGAAGAAAGTGTAGATCTGAGAAAGGGAAGGAGGCACAAAATAGTCTTGTTGGAGAGCGGGAGAGTGAGTGAACCAGGGAAATGGGGATTATCACAGGGCAGTTAAAAACTTTTTGTTAGCACATGTTTGCAATGTACATTGAATGCATTCTTTGTCGGGAATTGGTACACATACGCGTCACATCTCGGTCCTTTATACCTTTCCCTTCCAACCTCCAGATCCCCTTCTCATCTCCAAATAGTCTACCTCCCTGTTTTCTGTCATCTCTCTTTTATTTTTCCCTTTAAATTATTTGTACTTTGGGGTTCTCATATAAGACAAAGAGTGTAATATTTAAACTTTTGTATCTATTTATTTCACTAAGCATTGTGACCCTAAGGTGCATCCATTTTCCTAAAAATGACTCAAATTTATTATTTTTTATGTCTGAGTAGTATTCCGTTGTGTGTGTATATATATATATATATACACCACATTTTCTTTATCCATTTATCTGTTGATGGACATGTAGGCCAGAGGACTGGTCAGAGTAACCAGTTAGCACTCCATGGCTTTTGCTCGGGAACAGGCTGCTGCCTGGAAGATATAAGCTTCTGGAGAGTTGTGTGTGCATGCCTGACTTAGCCACATGGGTGACCTTGTCCATATTTTCAGCTGGGGTTATATGTGTTATTTTCATTTATTGTGGAATTAATTTTTTGCATACTCTAAATAGGCTAATGTTGTCCCTTAACATCGAATGCCATTCTTTGCTTCACAGTGCTCACAATATGGTTTTAACATTTTAAATGCAAACTTTTCAGAAATGTGCAGCTTTCATATTAATAACTTGGTAGAAATCACTTCATGTGAGTTTTTTAAATTAAATGTTGTTGGTACAATTTATAGATACATGATAAGCACGTTCATCACAGGGAATTTGTACCTGTACATGAATACCTTGACTCTGCTTTTTTCCCCATTCTTCTTCCTTCCCCTCAACCCATCTTCCCCTTCCTGTTGTTTACAGAAGCCCCATTTCCATTTCCGCATCCTTGCCTGCTCTGGGTATTATTATTTTTAAAACTTTTGCAGTTGGGTAAGTGAGAAGCTGGTACCTCAGTGCTTTTGTTTTGTAATTATTTGAGTACCAGGGAAGTAGAATATGTTAACTATATCTGTGTGCATATGAATTGCTTATTTTATTTTTCAGCTTTTAGATTTCTTTTTATTACTTTGAAGGATATGTATGTAGCAATGGTGATAATTTGTTGTCAGTGATATACATTGTATATTTTCCCCAAATTTGTCGTATTCCTTTTAAGTTTTAAAATGTTTATAGTCTTTGTTTTTATCCAGTCAAATCTGTTTATGTTGGTTGCTTTGCTTTTATACCTACCTCCCCACCCTTCTAGGTAAGTTACATACATTTTCCTCATATTTCCTCCTATTTGCTTTTTTTCATTTGAATGTTTGATCTCTTTATATATGCACACACATATATGTATCTTATATGTATCTTTTTTTTTTTTTTTGTCATTTAGAAAGGAAGTTGTGCTCTCTCCCTACTGACTTCTCCTGCTGCTGGTATAAAAACAGTTGATCCTTTGCCTTTGCGGGAAGATGCTGAAGGCAGTATACCCAGAGTTCCTGAGACAACTCTTCCAGTTTCACAAATTCCAGGATATCCAGCAGACACCCGTGGACATCCACCTTCCCCGCAGTATACTCCGTCTTTCTGGCACCCTTCTCGTCGGATTCAGGGATCTCTAAGAGATCCAGAATTTCAACATAATGGTAATTTTCTTTCTTTCTTTTGCTTTAACTTTTTATCTTTTAAAATGAAAGTGTAATATCAATAGGTAAAATGCAATAAGAATGTACTATGTATTAATACATGATTTTTGTTTTTAGTTAATTAAATAAATCTTGAAGTAGGAAAAAAAAACTCTGTAGGACACTGATGTGCTGCACCAAGTTCACTTTTCACTTTTTAGAGGTAGGAGGTGTCTCTCAAGATCTGCATACAAAAAAAAAAAATTAGCAGGGACAAGGGAAAAAAATGAGAACCAAGACCTGTCATGTAAAGGTACAAGATCCCAGTAATGAATGTAACTGTACTGTATACCTAAAATGTACGAATAAACTCAATGAGGAAAAACAGAAAAGGTCTGGTTACACCTACGGGTAACCCACTGGAGAGAGGTGGCACCTCCTATCCAGATGTGACAACCTAAAGTACCTGTAGCCATTGCCCGGTGCTACCTGTACATAGAATTCAAGGTCAGAAGTGATTTTCCTTTAATTTTATTAGGCATTGCTTTTCTGTTTTCTACACTCCACTGTTAGTTTTGGGAAGGCTTGTGCTATTCTACGCTGCATCCTTTATCTGTCGTGTTTCCTTTCTGGCAGCTTTTGGGATTTTCTCTTCTCACCCAGTGCTCTGATGTTTTACATTGATGTGTCTCAAAGTGGGTCTGTCTCATTCATTTTGCTGGTACAGTGGACCCTTGACTTAGGGACTCAATTTGTTTGTGAGGGCTGATTGTAACTCAAGTTGGTCAGTTGAAAGTTGGGCTCATCTACACCACTTTCAAAGTCTCTCTCTTGATTACAGGCAGATCTCAGTGTCCTTAGAGAGACATTGGCCCAGGATTTCTCAGTTAACCCCTCACAGGAAAGGATGTAATGTTCCTTCCAGAATTCTTAAGGATTAAATCTCTGTCAGACCATGTAGAAGCACAGGGCCAGTCCACATTTGGGTCATACCTCAAGACTTCCTTTGTAAGTTAAAACTGAAATTCTGGTCGTAACCCAAGTTGTTTGTATGTCAGGCCAGTCATAACTTGAGGGTCCACTGTACTCTGTAGACCTTTCAGTCTGGAAAATTCTTACTTCTGGGAAATTTTCTTAAATAGTAATTTATTTCCCTTCATTTTCTGTTTCCTTTTTCAGGTACTGCCATTACTAAGATGTTAGACATAATTGCTTATTTTTTTCTGTTGTCTACCTCTTTTTATTTTAATATGAATTTTCCCATCATTTCTTTGTTTTAATTTGAAAGTTTTAATTTTCTGCCTCTTCCATTTTTAAATTTCTTTATAGTATTTTTACCTTAGTAAAAGACTTTAATACTGCAAAGATTTTTTAATACAGCATCCCATTCTTATTGCATGGATGGAATGTTTTATTTCTTTGAATAGAGACATTTTATGTGTTTCTATGACATATGTATGTATGTTTTGCGTGTGGTATGCTTGCTCTCAGGTGAGCTGTGTGTCCTCTAGTCACAGTAGTTCTCAGATGCTGTTAGGAACAAAACCTCCACTCTCCTTTTTGGTGGGAGAGAAGCAGTTATTCAGCTGTGTAAATTTAGAGAAGAATCAAGTGTCTTAACTTGTTTTGTAAGAAGATTTTCAACCAGTTTCCGGCTTCAGCTTACCTTCACTAAAGTTTTGAGTGAGACTTGGTACTTCCAAACCCAAGCCATTAGGGAACAAATTAATTTTATCTTGGATTCACTTATTTGCTGGTTTAAGAATTCACCTCTGGGCTTTTCCCCTTCCATGTTTTCATTTTCCGAACATTTCTTACTGTTTTCTTATCTTCCATTTTCTTTGTCCTGTGGCTTTATATCACTTTTATAAATGTGTATGTTAATTTGTCATCTCTAAAGAGATGTTTCTTTACAGTTAAGTCATTATTAGTATTGAATTCTAAGAGGTTATTCATGGTTTGCATAGTTGCTAAGTACACTATAAATTGCTAAGTACACAATAATGAGCAGCCTATTGGTAGTAACTTCTATCAAGATAAAAAAAATGAGTAGAGTTTCTGCTGTTGTACTTTTATTGAGAATTTACTATAATTGTATTAGTCTGTTTTGTGCTGCTATGTTAGAATACTTGAGGCTGCGTAATTTATTATGAATAGAAATCGTTTGGCTTGTCGTTCTAAAGGCTGGGAAATGCCAGGGCTCTAGGAGACCACATGAGACATAGTGGGCAAGAGGCTGCGTCTGACATGTGCGTTCTTGCTGCAGCATTCCCTGGCATGCTGAAGAAGAGGTAGGAGAAGGCTAAACATCTCTGAAAGGTCCCACCTCCCAGTGTCATCTAGGTGGCAGTTCATTTCAACGTGAATTTTGAAGGGACAGACATTCAGTCCATATCATTAATATGTGCTGTTTGGTGGCTTTGAAGAATAATGCTTTTTGCCTTTTTTTTTCCAAGTGGGAAAAGCAAAGATGAACAATTTCCAGTTACTTCATACTGAAGCCTTTAATAATGAAGGTATTTTCACATAATATACCAAAAAACATGAAATTTTATTGTATGTTAATTTAGAATTGTAAGTGATCTTACATTTGATTAGCACTTCATGGCTTACAGAGTATTTCCACAGATATATTTCATTAGATCCTTGAAATCCTGGGATGGTGTGAAGTTATCCCCATTTGAAAGTGAGTAAACTGGGACCTATGTGGTGAAGAATCATTTCTAGGGAAACATGATAAGAGACTGTGCCTTGCATCGCAGCAGTGTCTGACTTTCTGTGTTTCTCCTCTATCCAGCTTGGGGATTCAGGAATATACCACAATAATATCCGTATTTTTCCAAATATCTGTACTTTTGTCAAGTTTCAATATGCCCCAAATTATATAATTAGGAAAATAGACTTTGTTCTGCTATGTAGTTTTCTGATAAATTCATTTGCTTCTAATTGAGGCAGGAGAACTTTTGAATACTTATGGAAAAAATCAGATTCTTCCTAAGAAGTATGGAATTACTGAATTTATGAAGTTTGAATTTGGAAATAAACTTGAACTTAATACCTTATATATTAGAAGCTTACATACATTAAAGGTGCTTTCTTCCTTTAGTAAGTTTAGGACTATTTTTTCAGGATTCAGCGAAGCTAGAAATCAAGTTGTTATGTTTTCAGATGCAAAATATTTCATAACTTTGAATCTTGTTCTGTTTTCTTTTTAGTGGAAGAACAATGTTTATAAATAACCTTATAATAGATTTGCTTGCTCAGAATAGGGTATTTCAGTAATAAGGATAGCATATTAAATTCCAACCTTATTTTTGTACTTCATGAGATTACTTTACAAATGTGATATAAATGCCATGTTAAGGTATAGCATTTTATTTTTAAAAATTTTAGAAAAACTTTTTGCCTCAAATAACTGCTTTTGAAAGTAGGGTAGTTCTTGATGAACTATTTCCAACTAATACTGAAATCATAAGCTGTGTTTAGTTAATGATGTTATGGGATTTCAGAAAGGGAAAATGCTCATTTAATGCCTAAGTGTTTATTGCTATATCTGGAAAATTACCATGAAATAAGAAAATGTTAAAAATCTTACACTGAATGTATATTTTTCTAATATACATAGCATTAACTTTACAAGGCTTGATACTTTTAATTTCTTTAATGTATGTAGAACATACTATTTGTTTAAGAAATATTTTTGCACTGGAAATAATTTTGGAATTCTTTTATTACAGATGATGACAGATTATCTGAGATTTCTGCTCGCTCTGCAGCTTCTAGTCTTCAGGCTTTTCAAACTTTGACACGGGCTCAGAAAAGGAAGGAGAATTTCTGGGGCAAAACATAAACCTACTCGAATTTTTTTTATGCACAGAACTATTGGCATAATTTTCCTTTGTTGATCACTGTGTTAAGAGTTTTTAAGTGTTTAAATTTTCTTCTGGTATTTCCAAGTTAAATTATTTGATGTTTTTCACTACATCATTTTACTTGGAAAATTTTAACCTAGCTTATACAAATTTAATTTCTAAAAATTTCTTTTACATCTCTCCCCAGATAAGGTATAGATTATGTGGTTCTTCACGTGCTCTTTCTTCTGTATTAGGGGTTGAGGATAGCTGGGAGAGTTGTGAATTTCTCCCATCCTGGGAATATTCTGAAGAGATGAAGTGAAGTGAAAATTAAGATCCAAATGTGGAGTATGTATTTCTGTAAGACTGGTTCTTTGTATCTTTGTAGATATCATAAAAATAATTTGTTGTCCCTTTAACATTTGCTTTAGTATTTCTTTGTTTTTGTACCTTCTATATAAGCATTATTTAAGATAATTGTATTTTGAAATTACCAGCTGTATATATTTTTCTTTATGTAACACAGTTTGGTGAGAGAATATGTATATTTTTTATCTTTGTGTGTATTCTATTTGCATAATAACTTGGGCTTACATTTAAATGAGGTCTGGATTTTGAAAAATTATTTGTATAATGGAGAACTAAAACTTTGTAGATGTTTTAAAATAAAAATTGTTCAACTGTGTTTGTCTTTTCTAGAAGGTTATTATATGGAGAAGGTTCATCAAAAGTATAATACTGTTACAGCTGTCAAAATGCAATGCAACTGGGACTAGGGATTTAGTTCAGTGGTGCCGCTGCCTGCCTAGCAAGCACAAGGACCCAAGTTTGATCCCCGTTACTCCCCCCAATGCAGTGCAACTAAATCTAGAACTTTTTATATAAATGTAGGACAAATATGGAATTTTAAAAGCAGGCTTATTTTTAAAAATTTAACAAATGATTTGATTATATTCACTTACAGGACTTTCCATTGTCTTACTCTGTTTTAGAAATCACAATGAATTTATTTCTAAAAATAGGGATTTTTATAAAACATAAGATTTTTAAAATAATACATAAAAAGTTCTGAAAATATACAGAATATTAATGCTTCTAAAATGCCATTTGGTTAAAAGTGCTTTTGTAAACCATTGGTTCACAACAAGTTTGTTAAAAATGTCATGTAAGATTGTAAAGAATCATAGGCATACAAATATTTGCTTATATTCTAGTGACCTTTTAAGGTAACTTATTCATAAAGAAACTTACTGAGACACTAAACATGGAAATAAAAAGTTTAGAATTATGGAATAACTGGATTTTAGAATGTAAATTGGCTTCTAGACAAATGTATTCTGAAGCATGTTAGTTGTAAAGTAATTTTGGAGCTGGCTGTCCCTGGAAAAGCTTTGCGATAGTAACCATTTTCTTCCCTTTAAGTAGTTGGTTTAGTTGGCTAAGACAATTTTCAATGACCACTTGTCTATGGTAAAGAAATTAGAGTAAACTTTCAGGGCCTTAACTCAGTCTATGTTACTTAAGTACAGATTGATATCTGGTTGTGCCTATTACAGTGAATCACATATGAACTTGATCTACCAGGTATCTGACTAGGGTACGGTTTTCGAGAGACAAGGTCGTGATCCTACTGTCTGTCTTGTCTGATGATTTAACTACCTCTCTTAATAACTCATTGTCCAGGGGGAAAATAGTGTTGGGGAGTCATTACTGGTTGATCACTTTTACTAGAGAATACTTTAGAGAATCTCTTGTACTAGAGAATGAGTTTGAGTTGGTGGGTAGTCTTAGTAACAAGGGAACTGTCTCATGAGATTTGCTAGTGTTGAGCTGTGATCGCTAATTCAATTTTTGCCAATTTTATGAAAGCATACTTTTATGTATAATTAATTGGGAATGTTAAATATTATAGCTCACTGAGTTTGGACATATGTATGCATCTGTGAAGCCAATACCACAATCAAGATATACTTTCACCACCTGAAAGTATTGGCATTTCCCTTTAAATCAAACTCTTTTCACTGCTATTCTTTCTGTTGGTAATATTAACTTGGAAAAGTATTATAAAAATGAAATCATCTTTTATGCCTAGCTTTTGCTTAGTCTATTTTTTGAGTTACTCATGTTTCAGTGTGCATGTTCTCAATTATTCACCCCACCAGTGTACTTTTGTGTTGTTTGGCAGTTTGAAACTAAAATGAATAAAACTGCTGTTTCTATTTGAGTGTGAGTCCTTGTACAGACACATGCTTTCATTTCTCTTTAGAAAAATATCTATGAAAGTCAACCTTTATTTACCTTTAGTGCCTGCTTTGAGTATATGTATACAAGCACAATATGCTTGAATCAACATTTTTTTTTTTTGCACAGGGTTTCACTATGTAGTTTAAAGTGGCCATAAACTCACTCTGTAGCCCAGGCTGGCCTTAGACTCATGGCAATCCTCCTGCCTCAGCCTCTGGAGTGCTGGGTGCTGAGATTACAGGCGTGAGGCACTGTGCCTAGTTAGTCCAAATCAAAACATTCTAAACTCTCTTTTTGTCTAAATTGGTATCTCATAATCCATTCTGGAGAGTGAACATCAAAATCACAATGGAAGGTTTTTCCAAAATACAAATACCTGCCCTTTTGCTACCTCCACCTCCATCCTCACCCTAGATGCTGAAATTCTCAGCATTTTGCTGTTTGAGAACCCAAATAAAAATGCTCAAAACATACATGTATGAGAGGCTTTGCATGATAATTTATGTCTCATCTCTGGATCCCCATAGGAGTCTGAATTCCAAGTTTAAAACTTTTGAAGGTTGATTTTTGATGATTAAAAATAAACATGAATATGCTTAGTACATTGTAGGAAATATTACTGTTCAATTTAGCATAAATCCTCATTTTACAGATGAGGTCCAGGAGTCTCATTGCTGGCCTGAGAGTTCTAAGCTGAGGAATTAAATCTAAGTCATCTTACTTGAAATCCACCCACACTACCTTCTCTGTGGAGACTTTCTGCTAAAATGTAAGACTTATGATGATTGAATTCTCTGTCGTTGATTCATTTGGGAGTTAATTTTCCACTTTGCCTTCTTGGAAGAGAAATAGTTACCTCTCTTTTCTAGTCAGGAAAACTGAGTGTGGGCACTGAATCATTGTACAAATGGATTCAACCAGAATGAAAGTGTGTTAACATTCAAAACAAATTTATCCATATATAGAACCATGTTGAGGTTAGCTACCCAGGGAGCTTCAGGGTAGATTACATAGCCTTGTTATAATTTCATGTGCATATAGCAGACACCAAAAATTTTTTATCCTGACTTCTGAAGGTTTACCAAAGGAACAGATCTAAACTGGTAATAATCCTAGAATCGTTTATGTTTGATTTTGGAATATGCTTTGGATACTTTTATGTATAGTGAGTAGTGGCCATGTTAACATTCTCAGGGTTCAGTTGCCACAGTCGGGTTCCAGTGTTACTGCTGCACAAAGGCTACTCTGGGAAGAAGGTTGCCACTGAACAGGTAGGGTTGTGCTCCACCGGGCCTGGTCACAGCTTGCCCTGCAGTTCACATCCAACAATTGATTTCTTCAGCTCTGTACTCATGGATTTTCATGCCAGTGTTGGCTTTGTCCTCTAATCTAATTTAGATTAGTGGTGAGTGGAGGCCCAAAAAGAACCAGGCCTTTGCTTTCAGGCTCAGAGCCAAGCTTCTGTAAGTCCCATTTACTGTTTCTTTCCTACCCTTGTGCTCTCAAGCAGGGTCAGCTCTCCCATCCTACTACCCCCTGTCACATGGCAGATGTAAAAGAGCAGCCATCCTAAAGATGGCATCCATTTCTCTTCCAACAAGCATTCCACCCCCTCGTCTCACTAGGCCCCACAGCCCTAGCAGAGCATTTTCTTGGAAACTGAGTAAGAAATGAGGATTTAGGGGACACTGAGCTCCTTTTGGAAGTCTATCTAGGATCGAGGCTAGTAGATAGAGTGATGTTTGGGGAGTTTACATCTCAAAAGACCACATAATGGATAATGTAGATTATGGTGAAGATTGTTTCGCCATTGTATATTCCACTACAGTATGCTGCAACTGGACCATAGGCCCATTGTTTAAAGTTCAGGACTTTTGTGAACAGGTTGTTAAATCATCAATAGTTTGAAACTGGCCATGGTGGGAATATTTATATCACTGAAATCAGCAGATGCTATAAAGCAGGGCTTCTCTCTCTGCCCTCCAGTGGCGGTTTGCAAGCCCACTTCTGCAGCCACTACATCATTTCTTTCCTGTCTTTCCATATTATTTGCCTGATGGAAAAAATAACTTCCTTCAGAAAGGAGATAAGCAACTCAAGCTACGTTACTATAAGATTTATGATAGCATTCATGTTTCCCTTGGCTTATAAAAATAAAATAGTTTGGTTCAGTTTCTTTTCTTGGTTGAAATCCATCTAGAAAATACAAATTAGTCACAAGCAGCGGGTAGTGCTGGACTTATGAAGGGAGAATACCCCTGACAGGCCTGTAGAACATGGGCCTGGAAATCTGTAGATATAATCTTACAAGTGACTGATATTTGGGTAGTTGGGAACCACTGGCTTTAGAGATATAAAAATCTATGGTCTCAACTCCACCTTGAGCAAGCCTTTTAAACTTTGAGATTATGCTCCTCTTGCAGATGAAGAGAATAGTTTACCAATTTAGTTTGGACATTAAATAGCATAAGGCCTATAAAGGTGTTTCACCTATGCTATTCAAAATTTTTTATTATAATGCAAATTTTTATTAAAACAATAGGTAATAAAAGACCTGTTTCACAGAGGATAAGGTTAAATCTGGCACAGAGAAGTCAAGGTGTCCTGAAATTGTAGTATCTGTCATCACAGACCTATCCTTTGTGACCTACATTCAGCTTACACAGAGGCAGTTTGGGGTAGGAGTGTTGAAATGATTTGTCTGTTTCCGTTATGTGGCAGAGCAAAAATGATTCTGACTGCAGTATTGTGACTCAGCAATTGAAGAAGCTGGAATCAATTACCTGATATATGCAAACCATATTAGAGAAACCATGAATTGGAGATGTTATCAGGTAGAGTCAGAGAATGGGGAGATGGAGGACCATGATAGTTACTGATGAAAGGGAAGATAGGCAAGATAGGTCCCTGGAGGAATACATACATAATATTAAAGATTTCTTATGTTTGCTCTAAGTTGTTTCTCTTTTAAGCAAAAGTCTAGTTTGTAATCTCAAGAAGAAAGTAAAAACTAACCTAAATGCCACACAGATAGGTAAATGTAGATGTTTTACATTCATAATTTCAATTATAGTCAGTTTGGACATCTCACTCAGGAAATTTTACCCACAATGAGAACCTTAGCGTTCAGTGTTCCCGTTAAGTAAGTATTCAGGTCAAAACAGTTAAGGTGCTGGGAAAATAAAATTGAAAATAGGTTGTGTGACAATACTATTACTCTGGTTCTACAAAGAACCCAGACTGTAATAAAGTTTACTGTGTAATTTTGCAGAAATGAAACTCCCAAAGTGCATTAGTATTTAAAGAAAACACGTGTGGCGTTAACAAACCCTGGCATGATCATTAATTAACCCTAGCTTGATAAATTAATTTTTGTGAATTATATTTGCCAAAATCAGACGCACACATTTCAATATTGTATGTTCTCATCTGATAAGGCAAAGTACAAACTAAGAGAAAAATAAAGGAGAGAAGGAGGCAAGGGGATGGATCTGTTGCAGATGGGAAGGAGTCTGGGGGACCAGGGGCAAGGGGTGAAGGGGAAAGGATGGGGAAACAGATAGAATGAAGATATGCCAGGCACAAGGTCCTAATAAGTTTAAGGAATGTGGGCATTTTATGCCATAAACATGAGCTAAGAGTGAAAAGGGAGAAAGGGAAACTAGAAGAGGGAGGGAGGGGGGAAGGGATTAAAGAAAGAAACAAGCTGTAATATGTACATGCATTAACTTCCCAAAGCAACTGTAAAATGCATGTACTGCAAGTGTGTACTAATAAAACAAAATTTGAAAAAGGAAAAAAAAACAATTAAAAAATTTTTGTGGATCCATATGTCTGTTAGAAAGGGTCTAGAGGAGGAAGTGGGAGGAGTAGGGGAAAGGAAAGAAGGGAAAGGAAAAAAATATGAGAAAAGGAAAAATTGGAAACAAAGTCTTTGTAAATAGGGAAGGGTAGAGGGGCTGAAGAGAGGGAAGGGAACAGGGAAAAAATAGGAACCAAGATATAGCATGTAAAGGTACAAGATCCCAATGATGAATGTCATTATATTGTACACCTAAAATGTACCAATAGACTTAATGAAAAAAATTATTTAAAAAATGTTGGGACCAAGAAAAAAATTAGCCCACATTTATTTTTATAATTTGAAAAATTATAAAAAATATGGAGTAGTAGAGACTAATATATCAATGTGTACTGTTCTTCAATCAATTTAATAATACAATAAAGTAGAATTTAGAAGCAGTGATATAGTGCTAATATTGTCAGAGAAGCTTCTAGAAAGACATAACTTTGTACACATTTGGTGGTTATTTTCATTTATCTATTCATTTCAACTGCCATGCAAAAATTCCACACAATTACATTTCCAATATGGATAACACATTAATTTCAGTGTGTCTTTCAGTAGTTAGTAATCAACTTTAAAAAGTCATAGGTGCAAATAATTACAATTTAATTTAAAATAGAGAACTATTTTTTTGGCAATTCTATATAAGGACAAATATCACTTTCTTCCCATGCTTTTTGGATTTTCACATTTTCTGTGACGAGTAATTTCCATTTCCTTCTTCTCTCTGAAGGGCAGCATAGCCAGCAAGCATTACTTTTTCCTTTGTCAGGTTCCCATTGCTAACTGTGTTTCCAAGTTGCTAATAACAAAAAGTCCACCGAAGCCACAGTAATATATGGCCTGTGTGGTTTGTGTGTGCCTGAGTATTGTTCGTGAGAGTGTTAATGACAACACCAACACACTCATTTTGACATTCTGTGGTTCCTTGGTGTGCGTTAAGAGTAAGAGTAAACTATGACAAATCCTGCGTGCGTTCCCCTCTGCTAGTCCAACCTGCCTTAAAAAACATCTGCCCTCTCTTTGCCTTTTGCTTCTCCATGGAAAATCTGGAGCGCATTCCTTTCTGGGTCCAAAGGTACTGGTGGCTGTAGGACCCTGGAGATCTCCTTTACCTTGACCTCTTCAGGGTGCCTGAAATCCAGGTGTGGCGATGACACAAAGTCAAATATGTTTAGAATAGAGTCCTGTACCACATTTACCTCTGGGCGAATGATTCAGTCTCTGCTTATAGCCTTCCTATACTAGATTTTCTTTAACAATTCTAGTAGATCACAAGAAGCTGGAAAAAAATTACAATTGTTAATTTTAAATAGAATTTAAACTTTTGGGTCCTCCAAGGAGATATTTGAATCTTGGTTTTGCTATTAGTTTTGTGATCCTGGGTCAGTTAACTTCTCAGAGCTCCAGTAGCAGAATATGTTAAATAGGATTAACAATCATAAATGATCTCAAAGAGTGCGATTATTAAATAATTTCATGCATTTGAAACACTTAATTTTGGCATATAGTTAGTTAATGCTCAATAATTGTTATCACTGTTTTTTATGTTTTACTTTCTACAAATAGCTCTGTTTCCCAGAATGTGAGGAATATTTGGAGGAATAAAATTACCGTGATATTTTACAAACATGTAGCTAGCACGTGAGACAGGTAGTTAGGATAGTGGTGTAGAGGTGGGGAGGACTGACCTCAGGGGAAGGACAGTGGTGCAGTGGTAACACACGCCATGCCTCACCTGCTGGGGAGAGAGGGCTGGAAAGGGATGGTGGATGTTGGCAGGGGATTTGGGACACGGGAAAGGGAGTGGAATCTCTAATGGAGTGGCATTATTTTGATGTAGCGAATGTAGATTCTTCCTACTCTCTCCGGTACACCTGATAAGTTTGGTTAAACTTTATACCTTCCAATTCAGCACTCATCCATAAGCCTTTATTACCTATTCCACTATATAATCCATTATAACCAGAGGGTTTTAATTTATAACTAGAGAGTCTGGTTTTAGATTTGGTTTTCAAAAGATAAAAATGCAGTCACACAAAACCAATGTTTCTAAGCCCCCGGGAAACTAAAACTGGCCAGCCTGGGGATGAAAATGGGCAGGGGCAGAGGATGGTGGGTTCCTGAGGAGGGGCTGTTCCCCAAGACTCTGCTGAATCTCAGTGCTGACTGAGCGGGGGGGACCCATCCCAGTAAGCAGGGCATTAAGCCAGCTTTGTGTGAGAGCCCATGGTGTCATCTCTCTCGTCTCCACCTCAGTGCTGTCACAGTGGTAGCTTGAAATTGGCCGTGGTGGGAGTGTAATAAAAATAATGGTTTTGGATACCTGTTACTTACTACTAGATGCTCTATATAAATGATCTTATTGCCTAAGAGATAAATGCTATTTTTTTAATTTTAAATTTTGCATTAGTACATGTTCATGATTCATAACATTTGCATTTCTTTTGGAGTTGGTACATGTGCATAACACATCTTAATTATTTTTATTTCATGCTCTTTCCTTTCCCATTCTCTCCCTCTATCTCTTCTTGATCTCCTTCCCACTTGAGAAAGATCTATCTTTCTACTTCTTAATGTCTAACTTTTATTTTGTTCTTTATAATTTGGGTTTCTCATATAAGAGAAACCATGTGATATTTAGGCTTGTGTGTCTGATTTATTTCACGTTTATGATCTCAAGGTGCATCCATTTTTCTACAAATGTCTCAAGTTTATCTTTTTTTTTCTTTTTGGTACCAGGGATTGAACTCGTGAGGCAGGTGGTGGAACCACTGAGCTAAATCCCCAGCCCAAGTTTATCTTTCTTTATGGCAGAGCAGTGCTCCATTGTGTGTAAATACCACATTTTATTTATCCATTCATCTGTTGATGGACATACAGGGTTCATTCAAGATTTAGCTATTATGAATTGTGCTGCTACAAACATGGATATGTGTGTGTAACTGTGGTGTGCTGCCTTTACCTCTTTTGGGACGATACCTAGAAGTGAAATAGATGGATTGAATGGAATTTCTATTTTTATTTATTAGGTTTTTTCTTTGTTGTTGTTTTTTGAGACAGAGTCTCACTATGTAGTTGAGACTGACCTGGAACTCACTATGTAGCCCAGGCTGGTCTCGAACTCAGAGCAATCCTCCTGCCTCAGCCTTCCGAGTGCTGGGATGGGATTACAGGCTTGCGCCACCATGCCCAGCTATTAGTTTTTGGTACAAGGGATCCAACTTGCGAATTTCTATTTTTAGTTTTTTTGAGAAATACCTATACTGATTTCCTAGTGGTTATACTTGTTTACATTTCTACCAACAATGTAGAAGGGTTCCTCTGTTCCCCAAAGCCTCACTAGATTTTATTATTTGACTTCTTTATTATGCCTCTTCTTTCTTGGGTAAGATGGACTCTCAGTGTTATTTTTAATTTGCATTTTTCTAGTAGCCAGTGATGTCGAACACCTTTTCATGTATTCATTAGCCATGTGTATTTCTTCGGTGAAGTGTCTATTCATTTCAATTGTCCATTTTTAAAATTAAGATCTTTTATTTTGGACATTATTTTTTTTTGTTTTGGTTCTTTATATATTCTAGATATTAGTCCTCTGTCTGAGATGTAGCTAGCAAAACTGTTTCCATTCTGCAGTGTGTATCTTCAGTCTGTTGGTTCTTTTGCTTTGCAGAAGCTTTTAAATTTTACATGATACCATTTATTGATTCTCAGAACTATTTCCTGTGAAACTGGGGTTTTGTTCAGAAATCCCTTTCCTATGCCTATGACTTCAAGAGTTCTGTGTTTTACCCTCCAGCAGATTAAGTGCTTCAGTATTAACATTTAGATCTTTAATCCATTTTGATTTTAGTTTAGTACATTGTGAGAGATATGTCTTCCAATCTTCATCATGTGGATGCATAATTTTCCCAGCACCATTTATTAAAGTGCCAGTGTATGTTTTTAGCCTCTTTGTCAAAGTTCAAACAGTTGAATGTGCTTGAGTTATTTCTACATCCACTATTCTTTTCTGTTGACACATGTGCTGATTTTGGGCTAGTACCATGCTATTTTTATTTCTGTAGCTTTGTAATAAAAACTTCAGATCCAGGATTCTGAAGTCTTCTGCTTTGCTTTTGTTATCCACAATTACTTTTGCTAGTCTGAGTTTCTTCTGGTTCCATATAAATTATAGGATTGTTTTCTCCAGTTCTGTAAAGAATGCTGTTGGTATTTTGATTGGGATTGCATTAAATCTGTATATTAATTTTGGAAATAAGGTAATTTCAACTATATTGGTTCTGCCTATCCAGGAGCAGGGGATATCATTCTATTTTCTGATGTCCTCTTTGATTTTTTTAAAAGAACACTATAGTTTTCTTTGTCGAGGTCTTTTACTTTCTCAGGTTAACTCCTAAATGTTTAATTTTTGTTGGACCTATAGTATTTTTTTTCCTAATTTATTTTTGGTATGTTCATTATTGGTGTATAGGAACATTACTGATATTTTTGGGTTAATTTTGTATCCTGCTACATTTGTGAATTTGATTGTTAGTTCTAGGGGTCTTTGGTGAAATTTTTTGGTCTTTTATGTAGAGGATCATTTCATCTGCAAATAACGATAATTTGACTTCTTCCTTTCCTATACATATCCTTTTATTACTTCTTTTTCTTACCTAATTAAATGATACTCCTTTTCTCCAACTTCAGAGGAGGACCCTGAGGTGAGAAAGGTTCAGAAATTTTCTGAAGTTCATGTGACTGGTGAGGCTCTGAGGAGGAATCTGAAGTGAGATTGGCTTAGTTCTAAGCCTCAGAGCATAACCATGGACCTATTTTTGCCTTTTGCATCCTGCCTTTCCAGACCATGATGGTCTCCTCCACCTTCTCTGATAAGTTAACTCAGTACTTGATAAACAACCCTGCATTTATCAGTTGCAAGTTGATTTTTGAGAATGAAGCACTGCCAAAGTACTTGTGAAACTAGGCCAGTCAAATATAATGCTTCCAATAAAGGTTTGCTAAATTTGATTCTTCCTTGTAAAACTGTGAATTGGCCATAGAAACACTGCTAGAGCTCAGTGTGCTTGCTTTCCCTAAGTTGGAGTCTCATCAGCACTGGGCTTACAAGAGCTTTCAGTGTCTCAGATGATAGCAGACAAATGCCCTTGCTCTAATGTGGCCATGGAATGATTTTTATGGGTAGTAGGTCATTTGCTTGCCACCAAATACAGTATTGATGGAGTCTTCTGTAAAGTATAAATATTACTGTTATCATGAGCAAGGATGTGGGAGGAGTGGAGCATCAATGTGATTATAAAATAGCTAAAACCAAACTGGCATTTGGTAGCTGCATTGATAAGATTTTCTCATACAAAGTGGTGTAAGTGGTTTTAAAGGATTTGGTGAGTTTAACCAATAATGTCCAACCTGAGTTGAGATATTTTCTACCTGGTTAACTTGCAGTAAGTGGCCAGTGTCCTCCTGTGCAGGGTAATCCTTACCCCACATCATCATACATGTGGCTCCAATAGGCACTGCGCAGATGCTGGCTCCACTCTTCAATTCAAATAAGAGTTCAAATTAAAAAATTTAAAAAAGAGGGAGATAGTGAAGCTGTTTGGCATTCCTCCTTCATAACTTCAATGCATGTACATGGTATTTTGCCTGATGAGGCACAGAAAAACAGTACAGGTAGAATATCATTATCAATGGCTACTAGATGCTAAGCACATACGATGTTCCTGACGTTGTGCTGAGTACCTGTATGTGGATAACTTTATGCAACCTTCCTGATTATTACCCTTATCTTACAGAAAATGAGTTTTCAGAAAATGAGTAATGGAGTCACGTTCATGTCCCTGTAAGTGGTACTTTGGGGGCTGGACCTCATGCCTTGCTGACTTTGGAGGCCACAGACATGATCGCACTGATGGATTCCCTCTTGTAGAAATGTAACCAGTAAGCAGCTGGACCAGATCCACAGACATCCTGGTCCTGTACACAGACCAGGTTCTCTATTCTATATGAGTAATTATAAGTTTTTTCTTTAAAAAATTCCCAGTCTCACATCAAATATTCTCATGATTTCCCTTCCTTTCAAATACTATTGGCCTTTGATTCATTCCTGTACCTGAGGATTCTTGAACAAGCCATCCTTCATGCATTGCCCTATATTCATTTGTTATGTGATAACTCTTCCTTGGAAAGTTGAATTATGCAATGCTTGGGCAGGTCTTTACCTAAGGATGTGATTTAAATATATTACAATAAGAAGAGAAGAGGGCTGGGGATTTAGCTCAGTGGTTCCTCCTCCTACCTCGCAAGCACAAGGACCCGAGTTCGATCCCGGGGATCCCCCAAAACCAAACAACAACAACAACAACAACAACAAAAAACAGAAGAGAAGACAGAAGCATGGTGTTTTTCAGTCTTTATACCATATTCTATGCCAGTTTATGTTTCTTAAACATTTTGTTGAATAAATAATATATTCATACATTTCAAAATTAAAGCAATATAAAACGACATTTACAAACATATATAGTTGTTTATTTTCCACTTTTGTTCCTACCTACTTTTATGCTCCCTCAAAATTAGAAAACATTTTATGAGTTTCTTGTGTAATGAGTTTCATGTCAACATAGGCAAATACAAATATATTTGTATTCTCTTCTTTTACACTAAGGATTTTCTTACTTAACAATATATCCCAATGATCTTTCCATAGTAATTCATGTGCAGAATCCACTTTTTACTCTAAGTCTATATATACTATCCCCTTGTGTGGCTATGCCATACTTTAACTAGTCCCTACTAGTTGCATTTAGGTTGTCTGTCATCTTGTAATTACATGATTACAAACTTTCAGTGAACACCTATACAAATGATTTTTTTTTCAAGTGTCGTTGTATCTCTACGATAAATTTCCAGAAGTGGCATTACGAGGTAGAGGGGTAAATGTACTTTTGATGGTTGGACTCACCAACTTGTATTTGGTAAGAAGCCACCTTCTCAGTGGAGTGGCCAATAGAGTGTGTTAGTTATCTCACTCTTGGATTTTTGCCTATCTGATAGGCAAAAAATGTTTTTCTAATATAGTTCTGACTTAGAGTTTTTTTAATGACTGGGATTGAAAATCTTTTCACATATTTAAGAGTAATTGTATTTTCCCTCTGTGAAAAATATATACTGGCAAGGTCACATGATTTGAGATGAGTTACAAATATTTTTGCCAGTTTGCCACTTACCTTTTGCTTTTTGTGCATGATTGTTACTATTATCTTGCCATTCAGAGGGCTTTCGTGTAGTTAGTAGTTAGTGAATCATTATTCTCTCATGACCTTTGGATATTGGGCCATAGTTAGGAAGAGGACCTCTACTCTGACACTACAAAGGAATTTACATGTATTTTGTCACAGCTTTATGGTTTCCTCTGCCCCATGTTTCAATTTCTGATTTATTTGAAATTAATCCTGATAAATATTTTCTTAGTTATGGACCCAAATTTGTCTTTTGCAGCCGATTGCCCCATTGCCACTTTATTAAAAAGTCCGTCCTTACTCCATTGATTTGAGAGGTTGCCTTTACCATACAGCAAATTCCTTCAGGAATGTGGGGCTAACTATAATTTTCTATTCTTTTTTCACTGGTTTATCTGTCAATTTATTTAATATAACCACACTGCCTTAATTATTGGACTTTGTAGTATAATTTAATAATTTATGATATTTATTATAGGGAAGAGAGGAAATCTTTCTCTTAATGCTTCTAAGTAGAAAGACATCCATCACTTAGCAAAATGTAAATATCTCACTTTCGGACACATCATATTTAATGAGTATGTTTTATTTATTTATTTACTTTTGATACGTGGGATTGAACTCGGGCCCTTGCACTTGCAAGGCAGGTGGCAGAACCACAGAGCTAAATCCCTGGCCCACTGGATGCATCATGTATATGTATCAGGATGCCTCCACCATGAATCACCTTGAAAGGGAAACTGCAACGGGCATTTAGTGGTCTGTATGCAACTAACGAGACTCTTTTCCACCTCCTAGCTTTCCAAGGGACATGATGAATGTGTGGGGTTGGGGTTGAGAGGGGAGCTGGTCTTCTGCTCTGCTTGGATGTTTGAAACCATCACAAGAAAGGAAGCAAGTTGGAGGAACACTGAGAAACTAGTACTGGGAATATGAATATGAATATGATACCAAATTGTATCAGAGTTGAAAATCCTTGATAGGGTTGGTGACTATCTCTTGAGTTCTAATCCTTGTTTAGTGATTCAATATACTATTAATTTAGAGCCTGGGAAAGAAAAGGGAGTGGCTCCTGATCTTTGACTGATGAGACAGGTACCCTACATCTTGTCCACCACGTTCTCAGAAGATAGCTACTGTGACCGGGCACGGAGGAACATGCCTGTAATCCTAGCTACTGGGGAGGCTGAGGCAGGCAGATTATGAGTTTGAGGCTCATGTGGGCAGTATTGTGAGACTCTGCCTCAAACAAAGTGAAACCGGGAACAACCACTGAGTAGGAGGTTCCCTAGCATCATTATCAGCAGGAGATATATCTACATGTCTCTACAGTACATACATGTCTATAAACTGCCTATCTATATCTATATATCAACGATCCCACTTCTGAGAAGGCTGTAAGATGATGATTAATTAAAAGAATATGCAGGGCTAGAGGTTTAGCTCAGTGGTACTGCTGCCTGCCTTGCAAGCGCAAGGTCCTGAGTTCATCCCCAGTACCAAAACAAACAAACAAACAAACAACAAAAAAAACCCCAACATGCACATTTGGCATAAAATAAATCTCTGAACATGCCCAAGGTGCCTGCAGTCTGAGATTGCCTTTTCACTCAGCTACCATAACCATAACTTATTCTGAGTCTGCTGCTGTGCTGCAGCATTACTTCACTGAATCCTCAAACCGCGCTTATGAAGTTGTCTCCCAGAGTTTAGTAATTTACCAACTGTGCTCAGCAGGAGTGTGGCTGAGTTGCTTGTGCATGCTTGCGTGAATACGAACTGGGCCACGAGTTGGAGGAGGCAGGAAACCCTCCTTTCTGATACTACAAATCTCTGAGTCATTTTCTTTCTTAGTAGATGCCTGTTGTATTAATCCCTAGATTATCTGTGGTTTGTTTTCAGCACATCTCAGCCCCCACAGTGGGAATGCCTCCCAGTTTTTTCCCACCACTTTTTCTTTCTCCCAGACCCCTGAAGTGTTGGATGATTCCTTCAGTGGCTCACCTGGAATATGGCTGCTGTCCCCACAAAACTTAGTTTGCATACTGGCCGCCAAAGGTCCATGCATTTACTTAGATATTTTGTATAATCTATTTCTAATAGCAATGAACGTTGTCCTAAAGACATTAAAAGTATTCTTTATACTTATTTTTCTCTTAACAAAAATAAAATGTACTAAATAAAGTTCAATCCTGCAGAAATACGCAGTTAAACTAAAGGTCCTTGGTAATTTTAACATGCAGAGAAAGTCACTTTAACTGTCTAGCGATCCTCAAGTTTTTTTTCAGTGCCAACTAGATTATTCTTATTTTAAGAGAATGAGATCTATACATTATTCCGCCTCTTGTTTTCTTCACTTGGGAAGCTTACCCCACCTTTCCACATGCTGAAATCTTTATTGCAATGGCCAGGTAAAAAGTCTGTGCTCCCACTCCTTTTCACTTATCTCCTGCTTTGAACACGCAGTGTAGGAAAAAGGGACACTGAAGGATTTCTAGTGAAAATTTTAGGGGTTTCTAGCGAAAGTCTGCCACTAGCTAGCTGCGTGCCTGTTGAGAACCTCTTTGGCCTCCAGTTTTCTGTATGAAGTTAAGGGGTGGGCACACGATCTCAAAAGCCCCTCCCAGCTCTGTCTTTGGGAACAGATCTGGATAGATTTGTTCCACTCTTGTAGATGCTGAGGAAGCAGCAACAAACACAAGCTAACTCAGCCAGAGCTTCCACTCAGGGCTTCCGTTTGACCCACTCTGAAGAGCACAATCATTCTACCTAAAACAATTCTGTCTCCCTGTTCTCCGTTTCTCCATTACCCAGCTATTCTCCAACCCACAGCAACTGAGCTCTGGCTTCAACTATTCCTATGAAAGTGTTCTAACCAATGCTAGCAACTACCTTCTATTGTCTCCATCTGATGGGTTCTAGGTAGCCTTCAGTTTGAGTTCCTTGTAAAACATAACACTATTATTTGGTTCCTTCTTTTACTAATAGTCCCCTTCTGGCACTAATTTCTTTCAAGAATGACCATTCCTTCCTCTGAATATTATTTGAGATTCTGTATTTGTGCATTTGTTTCTGCTAATATTTATTTGTTTGATATTGATGGAGCTTTCATTGGTTGTTTGCAGTGGATGATAGAAATTGCCCTATGTGCATCTTCTTAGCTGAGGCCGAGCAAGGCAGTGCCCTGCCTTCAGCTCTTAAAATTACAAATGTTTCTTTACTTTCATGTCTTTTGTGCCCTTACATTTTTGTGCTTTTTTTGGAGAGGATTTCATTGTCTAAAATGATGCCCAGTACTCCATGCACAATACTAAAGAGTATCTCATGTTCCTAAGCACAAGGCACCATCCTGTGCCTTCTGGAGGTATTTCAGTCCTCTGCCTTTGGGCTACTTTGTGGCTTCATTCCTACACCTTCAACCCACCTTTCATCAAGGCCAGAGTGAAGTTCTAGCAATGTAATATGGGACATTTATTTCTCATCTCAGTGTCCCAGGCATTGTGCTAGCGATTTGACACATTTTATCTGTATTCTCTCGATATGCTCTTGTACCTATTTTCCGCGCAAGGAGACTGAGGTTCATGAGTGATGAAATACTAACTCCTCAGTTAGTTGCATGCCTCCACAAATTGTTTCTTGCCTTTTTGCACACCCTCCCATGCCAGTAATTCCCCATTACTCATGGTTACCCAAACACTTCACATTTCTCCACATATCTGTGCCATTCTTGAATGACGTCTTCTGCTTGTCCTGATCTTTCTTCTCTCTCACCGAGAACCTACTTGACCTACCACGCTCCATTTATGCATCATCTCCTTGAATAACACTTCCAGGACTTTCCAAGTAGAGCTGGCCGCACTTTTTAAAAAGTCTGTTCCCAGTATACTCTGTAGAAGCTTCTACTACAGCATTGATTTACCACATTTACTGTTTACACGTCTTTCTCTGTGCACTCTCCTCTTACACGCGATATCCTTTGTCTGGGTGAGCTCATCCTTGCATGACTATCAGTAAATGATGACTCCCTGATCAGTATTGTAGCTAAGTCGCCTCTGCTCAGTTTCACTCCATATCATGGTCTCTATCTGATTCCTGGACCTCTGAACCACAATGGCCCAAACTGGATTATTCATTTTCTTTATCTATTTTGTTTTCCTCTTAATGTCCAGTGAATGAAACAGCAAATTCTGTTCAAGCCAGTAAGCTTGGAGTCGTCAACTTTCCCTCAGCTTCGGTCTTCACATCCAGTCTGTCTTCACCATCTGTGTATACTAGGCCTATCCAGTGTTCTGTGTTCTCTTTACTCCAACCAGCCATCTCAGATCGCTATCTTCCCACCCCAGCTGCAGCCTACTAACTTGTTTTTCTGCCTCTGATCTTGCCAGGACTCTCCGCCTCATTCTCATCAGAATGCCATTGCTAGGGGGCAGCTAGGATCTTGGCAGTTCACTCCCCTGTAGCCTTTAGGTGCCTTGTCATTGCCATAGTGTCCAAACTCACAATGGTCCCTGAGGACATCATTCTTTTTTTTTCTAGCCTCATCTTTTTCTACTTCTCCCTCCTGTATAGTGTCTTTCCGCCTTCCCTCACTACTCAAAGTTCATCAAAAATGAACTTGTACGTGTCTATTCCTGTTAGACTGTTCCAAAGCTCAGAGGATCTCTGTTTTGCAGAGTCCCTCACCTTCGGAAAACCCACTTTCTGATTTTTCACCCTGGACATGAGACACCTGGAAGGCAGGACCTGTGAATCACTGTTACAACGTAGCCTATGGGATAGCCTGCAGGAGGTAAGGTATAGATATTTGCTGAAGGAAGAAACGAGCTCCCAATTTTGAAGGTGTTAACCATGAACACTGTTGATCAGATAAATACATATATGACCAATGAATAATACTGTAAGTCATACCAGCAGCCGGTTCTTCCAATCACATCAGTGGCTGCATTCCCTGGAAAAAGCAAATTCCAAGAAATCTCCAAATGCTGTTTTTCCTATTCCTTTAAGGACACATCTAAGCTCAGCCATACTTCCTCTCTGACTTTCAGCAGTGTCGACCCCTCCCAGAACTGAATAAAATCCCAAATATCTTTGAAGTAGGCAATAAATTACTTTTTGTATAATATACATATGCATAATGCAAAATGTTTCTATGTTGTTATTTTTTCATGGAAAAATAATGGGCTTACTGATTGCTGCATCATTTTGAGTTGCTTTAATTTTTTCTTTAAACTTACTTTTTAAGAAAATCTTTTAACATTTTTATTAATATATGTTCCCAGTACATAATGACTGCATTCATCATGGGGAGTTGGTACATGTACATAACTCATCTTATTTCTTTTTTTCTATTTATTTTTCTTCCTGGAAAAGTTAAGCATAGGATTGGAAGCCTTTAATATCCAGTTCCATTTGGTGATAAGCTACCAAATGAAAAGAAAGGAAAGAAAATAAAAATATTTCTTTCCAGTCAGACAGTTTTTCTAAATAGTCATAAGCAGATTTGTAAGCAGGACTTTTAAAAAAGCACAGGTGTTGAAAAGCAGAACTTTTAAATATAATGCACCAAAGAAAAATACAAAATAATGTGCATGCCATGACCCTATTTTTGTAAAAGAAGAATAATGTAGTTAATATGTCTTATAAAACAATTAGAGGAATCTGCATATGGCTGTCAAAGATATTTTTTATGGAGGGCAGGATTAGAGGGAGTTTCCACTTTTAGCATTACTTATTTCTGGTTTTGCTATGCAGAAAATTCTGGAAAATTTCATTTGTAGTTTATTCTTGGGGTTATTTTTCTTCTCCCCATCCTCAGAGTGTAAGTGTTGCCTAAAGCAATCAACAATTTGTCCAATCACTGTAGGTGTCATTATTCTGCTTTGCCATGAAATGGGGGAGAATGTTTTCTAGCTTGTTCCTTTCTCTATGCAAATGTTACCAACTTATAAAAAAGGTACTGTGTACCAGCCTCAGAATGGAACCCTACTTATTATAGAGCTTTTGTTGAATATTTGGGATTATGTAATTCTCCATTGATAGGGATCTATTGTAAAAGTCTTAGCTCTATCATTCACTGAATAATGATTTTTCTAAAGAACTAAAATTTGTTAAGTACTTACAGTAAGCCACTTTGACGTTATGAGGCTAGTTCGACAATATACGGAACTCCTAGGGGGCTGGAAGACATTTCCAAGGGTGAAGATGCTGAAGGTTTGGTCATGGCGACACAAGTCACATTCTGAGTCAGTGAGGAGCTCAGAGTAAGGGAGTTCAGATGCTCCGACCAATGGCTGTGTTTCCCCGCAACAACTACGCCATGCCAGACACCTGTTTAAAACTCTGACCGCTTCGCATGCTCACAGAGTGAAGTCCAAACTTCTGGACATAGTCCAGAGGACCTCTTTATCTGGTTTCTATTTATTTTTCTAATCTTGTTTCATTTATTCATTTTCAATTTATCTTTTAAACTCTTGCTGTGTAGCAGGCACTGTTTTGAGAATCAAGGATATACAGCAGTAAATAAAATATAGAAAATTCTTGGGGAGCTTATATTCTAGTGGCCTCAGAGAGGTAATAAATAAACAAGTAAAGTAATTTGTGTGGTAATGAATGTCATGGAAGGCAATACAGTATGGAAGGTGTAGCAATTAAAATGCACACAAGCTTTCTGATATGTCTTCTTGTAAAAGGTTAAGCCTAATCCCCTTTTGCTCTGCTATATGTGGAACTGTGTGGCTGATTTCAAATGAATAGAATAAATCAGAACTGAAGGTGTATGACAGTGGTGGTGAACCTATGAAATGCGTGTTATTTTTCTTTTAAGACAAAAGATGTTAATATATGAGTTGTTTTTTCTAAACTAAAACTTCAGTATTTAGGTTTAATTGCAGTGTTGGCACTTTACAATCAATATAAGTGGGTTTTGGGTTGCAGTTTGGGCTCATCTCTAAAAGGTTCACCAGCCCTGGTGTATGACTTTAAGGCCTAGGTCCAAAAAGGCATCGTGTCTTTCTTCTCTCAGATCACGTGCTCTGGGAGATGCCAGGTGCCATATTGCAAACGGCCCTATAATGAGAGTGACGCCTGAGTCTCCAGCTCACTCAGGCCTTTACATAACTGCAGTTCCAGTCCACACGTCTACCACAACATCATGAGTGACCCAGAGCCAGATGCCTTATGCATTCTATAAGATGACAAGTTGTCTTTAGCCACTAGAATGATGGGTACAGCAATGGGTAACCGATACAAAAGAAAGAGGGAGCTGCAGATGATGGGTAGTGTTGGCAGTTGCCAGGACGATTAGGGAAGGTCTGGCTGAGGAGGAGCCTTGGAACCAACACCTGCCCCAGAGAAGGGAGGGATCCAGGTGTGCCTGTCGGGTGACTACTGGCTCCTCTCCCTATGGCACTGTGGTCACTTAGCCTGCTTCAGCCAGAGAAACACATACTTTCCCTCTTAACTCCCCGCCTCCCCATGTGTTCATTCTACCATCACATCTTCACCTTTCCGTGCCACCCAGCATTACTTCCCATGCTGACCACCTCATCAACTCCTTGTCTAACCATCTGATCTTAGCTGAGGTGCCACCTCTTCCAGAAATGATCCACATCTGCCTGGTCTTGGATAAGTACTCCTGTGCTTCCTTGTGGTCCCATCATGACATGCTGCAGAACGGATAATAATGGCCTCTAATTCTTTTTGTCTGTTTGATGGATTGTACTTCAGTGAGAAGAGGGCCATATTTTTCATAGCCGTAACCATCAGATCCAACAGAGCAACTGACACCTGGTAGGAACTCAGTGAACATCTGCAAGGACATGAAGTTGCTCGACCCCACCACCAAATGGCAGTCACATATATCATTTAAAGTCCCTATTTCCTCATCTCTAAAATACCTCGCTTGGAGGATTATGATGAGGATTTCCTGGCAGAGTAAGTTCTACAGAAGCAATAGGAGCTTGTTTCCTCATAAGACCATTCATTTCCATTGTTGGCCAGGCTTTTAATTATTTATTTATGTTTAAATTTATATTTATTTTTTCCATGCAGGAGATTCAACACAGGGCCTTGAACATGGTAAGCAAGCACTCTACCACTGAGCTACATCCCTATCCAGCTTGTTCTTATTTTGAAACAGGGTCTTGATAAGTCTCTAAGTTGCTCAGGCTGGCCTCAAAATTTGTAATCTTCCTGGCTCAGCCTCCAGAGTAACTGGAATTATAGGCAATGCACCACCATGTCTGGCTTGTTGGAAAGTTCTATATAGGAGAAAATTCTAGTCTTGAAACTGGCAAAACTGGGAATAAATACCTTCTCTAGATAGATTTTTATTTACATTGTTTCTGCTGTTTGCCAAAATGGGATTTTCCAATTTCCAGTGATTTAGGTTTATTCTGTCAGTGTTTGAGACCTCAACATCTGGGAGGTAGCTGTGTTTTTGGTTGAATCTCTGCCAATCTGGAAGACTATTATTCCAAAGCATAACTGAACATTAACCAAAATGTTATTCTTTTATTATTTACTATCTCTTATAGTAGAGATTGTGAATGAATAATGATCACTTGAGCTTTATTTGGAACCCTGAAGTGCAAATTTCTTTCTCTTCTCTCAGAAAAACAGAAAAAGAAAAATGGCAAGATTTCCAAATAAAGAGGATTTTTAAAACAAGAATTTGGTTTATTCACATGTATTTCACCACGATCAGAATTTCTGTCATACTTGATGTTAACAGGGTTTCTTTAATTCCCCTTAGTTGTTTCTTCTTTTGCTTGTTGCAATTATAAAATGATTAGATTATGCTTTTTCCCTCCTATATAATGAGGACTAGCACATGTGTAGGCACAAGATAGTTACTTGAGAAATGGACCTGTGGTGAGAAGTGGCTTTTGGTAAATTCACAAAGAGATCCTTTATAGGTAGATCAGGATTTTTGGACAGAATTTCCATTCGTAATACTAGGACTTTTAATTTCCCCAGCTGAGATCATATGAGATTGAACACGTTTAGGGTGGTACAGCTGTAGATAGGACTTCACATTTTTTACAGGGTCAGGCTCTTGTCAGTTTGTGGTTTTATTAATTCACAAAATAAATTGTTTTATAACATAGAATAGCATTCTATGCGATTCAGGAAGGTGGATTATCTCAGAAGATCAAGGCAGAGTTTTGGTTCTATCCGTGGGCACAGAGAAATGAAAGAAGGAAGCATTTGTGGCTCTTGAGGTAAAGCGGTGATAGCTTCCAGTTCTGTCCCCCAATCCTCCTCAGTTTAAAGTCATTGTCGAGAATATGAAACCACTAGAGCGATGCAGGGGAATCCCATAGGTGAGCATGACATTAGGACATGTTCTCAGAGCAGTCCCTGGAACATCCTGGGGATGTTAATGGCTACCTGGTAGTCAGGATGTAGCAAGGTCCCTGAAATCAACCTGGTGCCAGACAATGTAACCATCCATTCCTCGATCTTATCTAAAGACATCAGAAGTATCTTCTCCTTTTTCTCAGTTGGAACAAATACAATTAACCACAAGTATTTCCAAAGAGGTCAGAGAAATTTTCATGTTATGAGAAAGTCAGAGGGTTAAAAGAGGGTTTAGTCTAACATGAAGTGTAAGAGACAGAAAGTTGCTGAGAAATACCTACCCTAAATCCTTACAACTTTTTCATTTTGTCCAAACTTTCCATTAGCTATTATTTGGAGCTAAGATGCTAAAGAATCTTGCAAAGAATTTATCTGCATTTAAGTTTTCCTAGTTAGTAATGCCTAGGTACAGATTTCCTGGCTACTATACTCTCCATTTCCTGGTGCCACCTTGGGCAGTAGCAATATGGGCCAGCTGAATTTTTGGTGAAGTTGAGGGTGCAGGAGGTAGAGACCAGAGTTTGGGGTGCCTCCTCTGTGGTTGGGAACCCACTGGGGAAACACTGCAACTCTGAGTAGCCTGGTTGCTAACATAAGGGTACGGAGGCTGGTAGAACAGGAGGAGAGCAGGCCTGGTGAAGAAGTGGTGTGTGGTTGTCATTGTGGTTTGCACCTACTGTGCCCTCAGAAAGGTTCTTCAGCTGATGAGGAAAGAGCAGGTCCTATGGTGAACATGGGGCCCTCTTGGGGAAGACAAGCCGGCTTGTGGTAGGGAGACCTAGAGAACTCAACTCTCTTGAGATGCAGAGCCTTATCCTCCCTGACCTAGGAATGGGTCTCCCAGGCCTGGCCTTAGCCCAGATGATAAGGTGTAGAGTTGTCTTTGCCATGTGAGTGCAGGCTTGATCATTCACAAAATGGGGAGTAGTGGTTTTCTCTTTTTCTTTTGCATCCTCTCAGTTTCGGTAAGGGGATGGGGTTCCTTTAAAAACCTTCATGTTCACTTTGAATGAATACTATAATTTGTTGGCAGTTAGGCAGAGTAGCCGTGTTCTCACTTCCTCTTCTTTCCATTGTTCTTCAGGTCATTCCTAAGAAAAATATAAATGGCAAAATATAAAATGGTGCTGTGTGTGTGTGTGTGTGTGTGTGTGTGTGTGCGCATGCACAAAAGAGCTGGCTAACTAGTAAGGGAGAGTGAGAATAAACAGAGTATTTGAATTCAGATTTACATGGACTATGACAGGAATAAAAGAAAGATACTACATGCCTTAGTTAGGAAGTGATATCTTTTCATGAAGTCCAGGAAAGTCATCTTTATTGACCAAGTCTGTCCCTTGTCTGAACCCAAATAGCTGAAACCCTGTAAGTAGAGATGCGTTTAGCTTGAACCTTCACTCAGATAACGTGGTGAATGGAGAAAACCCTTCAGTTAGTTCTGGATTTGCAACACTGGTTTAGAGAGGGTTATTTCACGTTTCTGAGCCTCATATTTCTTATCTGTAGAATTTGAGTAACATAATTTGACAGGTTAGTGTAAATATCAGATGAAATAAAATCTAGATGAGTATTAAAATTGTGGATGGTATTAGCTTTATGATTTATGATAGTATGATTTATGATAGAGTAAAAGGTGGGTTTTGGAGGAGACAACTGTAAGTGCAAGTGTGTAGAAAGGAAGAGACAAAAGTCCCCAAAGCCCTCATGTTATTCCACAGTTTTGCTTCAAGGCAGTCCTAATTGAAAATGATAGTTATTTAGAAATGCAAATAATTGCTCCTTGTGTTAATGGAAAAAGGAAAGCAAGATTAGAAATTGTGTGCACAGTCACTGTCATGTTCACAGATAAACCATCTCCTTTCCTTCTAACAGAAACTATATGGACATCATCAACTCTGTCTTGAAGAGTCTGGTGCAGTTCCGGAAAGCTGGACAGATGCCCGTGGTCATGGCTGTCTGAGAACAGCCTGAGCTTTTCTGAGTGACAAAGAGAACAAATCAGATCTGGAGTCCAAGATGATGTCAACTTTGAAAAAGTTTGCCGGTTGAAGAACCTGAAAAGAGACATTCTGGGAGTAGGGGGGCATTTGCACAAAAGAGCAAATATGTCAGGTTCCTTAAGCAGGAACATCCCAGGTCACTTCCTTGATGTTTTTGAATCAAGTCCTACTATGAGGTGAAAGTCAGCTTAAATCACCTTCCCATGTGCTGCTTCCCCTGTAGCTTTCACCCAGTCCTATGGGGGCGTGGGGCTGAGTGTTGAAGCTGAAGAAATCAGTTTTCATTGCTCACTTGCCTCTTTATTGTCTAAGTCTGATGAGAAATAGAAAAGTCTTGGTTTTACTCAGTGCGCGATCTTGCTGAGGCTGTGTCAAGACCTAGTAAAAACAAGTAGTTGAAAGCAAAGAACCTTCGCCAACAAATCCCAGCAGTTGGCAGTTCTCTGACTTAGGTTTATAGCCCACATCTGTGGGGACACAATCCGCCCTTAGCCAATGGCCTTTTGCCTGTCTCCTCAGATACACGATCTCCCAGGGCCTCAGCATTCTTATTTCCATCCTTCATTCTATCCCAACACTTCCCACAGCAGCTGGAAGACAGAAGGATGTGGGAATAACATGGGGCAGAATAGAATTCTTTGGGCTCTGCTTTAAGTGATTTCTCCAGGGCCCAGGTATTGACAGAGAGAAGAAAATCAGCAAGTGTTTAGGCTGTGACAGGGCTCTGGTAATTCTGCCTGAGGTCTCCAAATCTGGCTTCAATCTCTCCCAGAATCAATAGTTTCTATTCCATATATATTTTTTCTCCCAAATGACTTTACCTTTCTCAGTGACCTTAAATGTCACTTTGCAGCCAGGATATGTTAAATATTTGTCAGATCTTTCTGACTGTTCACCAGTACAGTACTTTATAAGACTTCTTGGCAAGAATCACTAGTCCCTAAAACATCTTAAAGTAGTTGACATTTTTCTCTATTCAATTGCCTGAATGATTTTTTTTTTTTTTTTTTTTTTTTTTTTTTTT
>NW_022900927.1:32983705-33078496 GCF_012274545.1 Fukomys damarensis | reverse complement strand
TTTTTTTTTTTTTTTTTTTTTTTGGTACTTGGGATCTAACTTGGGACCTCGTGCTTACAAGACAGGCAGCAGAACCACTGAGCTAAATCCCCAGCCCCCTGAATGAAAGTTTTGAAAAAATGTTTTGTTTCATCATCCTATACTGGAGTTAACTCTCATCTTACCCATTGTTTCTTAGGATGCTGAGTGGAGCCAGCATTGCTTCTCACCTACTAATAGTAGCAGTTACCTTGCTGGGGCATCACGAGCTTCCTACAGCCCCCAGTGGCACCAGCTTTGCTCATTTTAGTATTTTCAGTGTGGAGCTATAATGAGAAATGCTGTTATAAATATTTGTAACTCTCTCTCAAAGATAAATTCATTTCTGTTAAGAAATGAAATGTTTGAGTTCTTGAGTATCTATTCAGTTTTAATAGATATCGCAAAAGTAGTTTTCTAAGGAGGTTGCAAAAATTTGTAATCCTTCAAGCAGCTTATGAGAATTCCATTTGTTCTAAATGCTTGGCAGTAATTGGTATCATTTGTCCTTTTCATTTTATTCCTTCCTGTGACTAATTCCTATGACTAATTAAGTTGAACCCTTCTCATGTATTTCTCAGATATCCTCTTTGCCAAGTACACGTTCAAGCTTTGGTTCATTTCCCCCTCTTATTTGTCTTTTTCTTACTGATTTACAAGAACTCTTTGTATATTCTGGATATGAGAACTTTGTCAGATAGATTACAATATCTTTCTGGGATTATTTTTAACAACTCATTTGTAGTAGGTGAAAGATAGAAAGCATCAGTGGAAACTTATTGATCATAAGATAAACAGATCACAAAACAAAACATATTTGAAAGGTAGAAACAAAATAAACCATACAGGATGAAGAGAAAGAAGACTCAAACTAAGATTGCAAGTCAAGACTTATTCATTCAACAGATTTGACCTGTGTAAGATAAGACATCTAGCTAAGTTGTAGAATTTTTGTTTCTTAAACTCTTGGGTAGTTTATCCCCATGTTTATACCTTTTTCTTAGTTGCTCTATATTTTGCCCAAGAAGAAACTTCTGGTTAATATCTTAAATTTCTTGAACATTTATCTTATTTCAGTCACTTGCTGGGAACCTCATAAAGATTGTCAGCAATTCTACAAAGTAGGTAGTATCATTATCCTTTTTTAATGGATCACTTAGAGAATGCAGCTAGTGCCATCCAGTTAATAAGGCGGATCAAGGATTCAGAGGGAGGCAGACTTATGAGGAAGCCCATGCTCTTCATAGCTGCCTCCTGCAATTCCAGATACGGGACCTCACTCATGCTGACCATGGTTCTTCTTTCTTTCATGTGAATCAAATCCTTGACTTAACAAATGCATGGGTCACAGTGATCTTCATGAGTGGATTTGTAGAGGATTAAAAAACAAAGACACAGGTAAGGATTAATGACAGTGGTTGTTGAGTTAGAAGAACTGAAGTCAAGTTCTGTCTTTCTCATGATGACTCTGTGGCTTTGGGTGAGCCAGAAGCAAATTTCACTCTTCCCAGCTGTGCAAAGGGAAGACTATATGCCTTTTGTACATTTGAGAGATGCTGCAAAGACAAGAAGAGAAAAAGTGGCTGAGTTATTTTTTCAAAAAATATTTATTTGCCCCCTGGGGGGAGAATAAGAATCAAGATGTGTACTTAAAATGTACCAATAAGCTTAATGAATAATGAAAAAAGAAAAAATTGCATTCATAGTTTATGGAAGCATCCTCTCATATGGATAAAATTTAGCAAAGTAAAATCAATGTATAAACAACAATAACAAAAAAATAAATAAATGCCTACTGAATGCCAAGTAGTGCGTGAAGAACTTAATAAATGGAATGGTTAAATCTACTTATTTTAATAACCATTGATTCATCTGTGCTTGTAGTTGAATCATCTAGCTTGAATTTATTGAGGGCTTATGATATCCTAAGAACTGTGGCAGGCATGCAAAGCCTGCCTCCTAAGGAGCTGGCTGTACACTAAATTAATGAATAAAGAATATTGTCTTATCCCTCTCATCAACTACCCCGAATATAGCTCTTTGTCTCTGCTCTGTTTCCTAGGAAAATCTTACTCAGATAGTTCCTTTCAGAACTTGTGCAGGCGCAAGTTGTGCATTTTAGTAAATGATTCTACTTATCCGTGACTGCATTACTATTGGAACACTTCCTTTTTTTTTTTAAAGTTTTTTTTTCAGCTTTAATTGAGTTTATTGGTACATTTTAGAGATACAGTACAGTTGCATTCATTGTTGGGATCTTGTACCTCTACATGACAAGTCTTGGTTCTCATTTTTTCCCCTTGTCCCTGCCCTCCCTTCACCCCCTCCTCCCCTCCCCATCTACAAACACTTTATTTCCATCTTTTCATTATCTCACATTTTTTTCTTTTCCCTTGTTACCCTTCCCCTACCCATTCCATGTTCCCTACACCTTTAGCTCCTTTTTTCCCATTTCTAAATGTCAGTAATCTTATTAGGATCTTATGTATTATTGCAGATTATTCACACCAGAGAAACTATTCGGTATTTACACATGGGAACACTTCCTTTTTATAGCCAGTGAAGTATTTAAACTACTATTCAACCTAGTTCTTAAAATTAATTCCCCAGCCCCACTCATTCCAGTAAATCTGCTTTCTCTAAAGGCATGCTAATTAACGATACACTGAGCATCTCTTATCCAAATATCTAAAATCTGAAATGCTTCAAAATATGAAACTTTTTGCATGCCAGTGTGATATAAGTGAAAATTCCCCACTTGATGTCATATGATGGATGACAGTAGAGGTGGAGGAGATAAAAATGTTATATTCACATGAGTAAATACCGAATAGTTTCTCTGTTGTGAATAAACTATAATAGTACATAAGATCCTAATGAGATAACTGACATTGTGAAATGGGAAGAAAATGGCTAAAGGTGTAGGGAAAGTGGGAAGGGTAGGGGAAAGGTAATAAGGGAAAATATGAGAAAATGAAAAGATGGAAATAAAGTGTTTGTACATGGGGAGGGGAGGAGGGGGTGAAGGGAGGGCAGGGACAAGGGGAAAAAATGAGAACCAAGACCTGTCATGTAAAGGTACAAGATCCCAATAATGAATGTAACTGTACTATATACCTAAAATGTACCAATAAACTCAATAAAAGAAAAAACGTTGTATTAAGTCATCTTCATGCTGTCTGTGTAAGGTGTATATGAAGCACAAATAAATAAATTTTGTGTTTATATTTGGATCCTAGCCCAAGATATCCTATTGTGTATAGGTAAATATTCTAAACTTGGAAAAATATTTGAAATTCAAAACACTTCTGGTCCTAAAATTTCAGGTCAAGGATACTCAATCAGTAGTATAAATTCAGTTTAAATTCCAGTTCTTTAGTCAGTGTTTAGATACATTTAATATTTTGTCTTTAATCTTAAAGGCCTCAGGTTAATCCTAAGCCTGGTACAGCAAAATTAGTGTTAGTTATTGTGTGTGTATGTGTGTGTGTGTGTGTGTTTAAAAAAAAAATTAAATGAGAGTCAAGAAATCCTTCCTGGGCCGGGGATTTAGCTCAGTGGTTTGGTGGCCTGTCTTGCAATCCCTGGTACCAAAAAAAAAAAAAGAAACCCTTCCTGGTTAAATATTTCAATAGCAATAAAAATATATTGTATAGAATGAAATATTATTAGTTTAGTTTATTTGGATGTAAAAATTTGGAAGTAACAACAGAATTATCCTTCTTTTAAAACATACTACATTTCAGATTTGCCCCTAACTCAAAGTAACAGCTGGTTTAACTAACCAAGTTTGTAATACTTTGTCCCGTGTAAAGCATATACACAGCCCTTGAATTAGAACAGTGACAAAGAAAAGGGAAAAAGGTCTTTTCTGAGGATTGACATTTGTGATATTTTGAAACTAATTCATCTCAGAATTGGAACTATATTTGATTATTCATATTTTTAAAAGTTCAACAGGGTCACTAGAATATAGGAAACATTTAGTGTGCTTGGCCTCCAGTTTTCTCATCAAAGGCTGAGAGGGCTTAGAAAAAAAGTACACTAGGACCCATACAGTTTTAGATGTGGATTTTTAACATGATTATTTTATTTTTTGAGTCAGGGTCTCTTTTTATAGTTCAGGCTGGTCTTGAACTGACTATGTAGCCCAGTCTGGTCTTGAACTTGTGGCAATCCTCTTGTATCAGCCTTCCTGGTGCTGGGATTATAGGTGTGTCCCACCAAGCCTAGCTTAATATGAATTTTAAAAGTTATGTTTTAAATAATATATAATGTATGCAGCATGATTGTGAGAAACTTTAATAATCCTAAAGCTGATTAGAAAACTGAGGTAGAATATTCACTGATGTTAATTGACTATGCCTTTAATTCTCTTTTAATATAAGCAAGTGTGAATGATGATTCTTTACTCTTTATACCTATTTACTCTTCAAAATAGTTCCTGAAGAGAGACTGGGACAAACCTATAGACTTCTAAGGAGCTGGTAGAGGGTGTATGTCAGGAAACCGATGTCAAATTCTGTTTGCATCAGAATAGTAGGAAATTTGCATAAAGATTCCTTTCTTCCACCTTTTAAATTAATCTCAGTACTCCACATTCTTAGGAAAATAGCTCATTTATATTATGAGACATTTTTGTGGGCAGCTTCTCTTTAAAGATAAGATGCAGCATTAACTGGCAAGATCAGTCCTCAGGCAGAAGGGAAAAGTGGCCATGGTTGATAAAATTCTCCGAGGGAAGGGTACGGTGGGGTGAGCTGGCAGGATGGAAAGTTGCTGTGAGTACCATGGTCAGCTTAGAGAAGAACTGAAAAATAAGTGAAGTTTATTTTTGGAAAACTTGACCTCTAATTTTTGTTCTTTGCTGATAGCTCTACCCCTCTTTGCTACTGACATTGAAAACAAGAATTTTCTCTTCATGTTCTCAGGATATGAGAATTTCAAAGGTCTCTTCCTCAAGCTGAGAGTGACTAATAACGGCACAACATCTTGCTTTTCTTATAAAGTGACAAGGAATTAAACTGAATGCACAAGAACTCAGGAAGAACATTTTGAAACACTTGCTTTTCAGTAATAAAATATTAAGGAATTAGATAAAAAACAAAAAAGAGAAGAGTAAATAAACCAACAGAACAAAATAGAGAATAATTTTTATATATGAGAAATTCATACATGATCAAAACTCATTATCTCATATTGGGATAACTGACACACAATTTGAAGAAGTACAAAACTAGATGCCTACCTTCTGTCATCTACAAAATACATTAAAATTAATTATGAAAAGTAAGCCACAGAATAAATGGAAGAGGAAATACAAGTGAGCCTTCATGACCAAGGAAAGAAGAGAGTTTTTTAAAAATGTCTTGAAAGACAATGATTTAGATGAGATCCAAATTAAGTTTTCTGTCTGACAAAGGCTAAATAGACAAAGGTAATAGATAGAACACACATTGAGAGAAGAGTTTGTTATGCCTTGAATTAAAATGGAAGTGATATCTAAAAATTTGTCAGGGAACCCTTACCAGTCAAGAAGAACAACAAAAGAGCAAAGCCCAATAGAAAGATGTGGAAATAATGAAAGCTGTCAATTTGTAGAAAGGGAGCTCTAAGTGGCTACAAGTATACGAAAAAATGTAAGTTAAAACAATAATGAGATAGCATTTTAAACCCTCAAAGGATGGCTAAGTTAAAGCTGTATAATGCCATTGTTAGTAGATAAGGAGAAACCTTTGCCCATTTACATGAGAGAATAGATTAATAGTATCTTTTCAGAGAGCAATCTGGCAGTACTCAGTAAAAATTAAGAAATTTATCCTTATAATCCATGTGTCTACTTGTGGGTAAATATTCTAAAAATATTCTCAAGAAATACTATGAGAAGGACTTGAATAAGTTTGCTTGGCATTGTCTGTTTAGTGAGACAGTTTAGGTGCTCATCACTAGGAGAAGGAATGTATAAAATATGGGGTCACTCTGTAATGCCATGCTAGAACCAGGGGCTAAACACAGCAACAAGACTATAGATAAATCGCTAAGACCTTAATGCTGAGTGGAAATGTAAGAAGGAGAATCTTTATCTATAAAACACAATTACTTACATACACTGAATAAAACTCTGTTTTACAAAGGTTGCACATATATTCTGAAATACATATTGAACATATGCATAGGATAGGCATGGCCAATGGCAGAGGTAGGGATGGTGGTAGGTGTTTGGTGGGGAGGGAAAAACACTGAGGAAAATCACACACACACACACACACACACACACACACACACACACCAAACACATGCACTACTATGGAAAAATAGTCATATATCTTGGGCTGAGAAATATGATGAATATAAACCTTGTTACCTGAGATTCAAAAAGGCATTCTTGTAGAAAGATTTGTATTTTAAAGAATACATCCTAACTGTGGATTTCCAAGCATCAGCCAATGAATTGGGAAATAATTTTATTCATTCAGTAAACAAATATTTATTCATCATCTCTAGGTGCTAGGGATGCTGTAGTGAAAGAGACATCAAAAGTTTACCCTTGGTTGGTGATCCTTGTTAGTCCTTTCTGGCATTAGACCACATAAATTTTGCATCCATCTAAGATTATAACTGGACCAGCCAAGGCAAATGGAAAAGTAATAGGGAAGTAGGACTGGAATTTAACCATTATGACCACATTGGGAAGACAACTGGCTATCAGGTGTCCTTAGCTACGTATTCAGGGGTACTGACATGAGCTTTAGGTTCAAATGGAGGAAGAATTGGGGCATGGGTTAAGAAGTATGCATTATTAAACATTCTTGGTCAAAATGTGGGTTTGTTCATTATTATCTGAGGTCTGGTTCTCTGGGAGGTGGCTCTGGAGAAGTGTTTATTGCTGTAATTGCTTGAATGGGGAAATTCTGAGCCAATCAGGAGATGAATACTCCTGCTTATGGGGCAGCCTGAATTCCCATCTTGAGGTAATTCCCCTTTGGTGGAGGTGCTCCTATCATGGGATGATCTGTCTTTGAGGTTTTACTTTTCCTGGAAGTTTTAGGGCAATGACTGGAGACTTCTAGGTATGCACTGGGGGATTCTGGAAGAGGACAATGTAAAAGGTGACAGTTGAATGTCCCTGCAAATCTTGAAAATACATTATTTATTCTTGTTGTCCTGATTCTTGTAGGGGATGAGTCTTGTTAGGTAAATTTAGGGCTAATTTCACTATGTATCACTTGTTTTCAGAGACATTCCTTAAATGATGCACATTCGAGACCTGGGCATGAACTGGACCTCACATGAAGATAATAAAGGAGACAAACACAAAATGAAGGCAGAGATGGTAAGATTTATCCTGCTTTTAATAACTCACTAGGCATCTGCAGGTCCAAGTGAAGAGTCAGCCAGTGCTTTTCAGTAAAGGCAGCCTCTGAAGATCAGCCACGAGGACAGTCTGTCTGGGCTCTGGAAGTGTGGTGCTGAGGTGGCCCTCTAATCAGGCTAGCTATGGAAGAGACTTAAACATTCCCAAGGCAACAAGTGACAAGAAAGCCCTTGGTAATCTAAATGTATTTAGGACACATGTCTGTAGGTGCCTTTTCACAGGAGCAGCAATACTTTATATCTGCATTCTTTCCTAAGAGCAAATAGTTTTTGAGACTCTTGCTGTTCAGAAATTCACAGATAGCTCCAGAGATTTTCATTTTAGTGAGTTTTACTTAAGCTCATGAAAATCTAAGATCTTGGATTCTTTAACACTGTTTTACTAATGGTTACTCCACCGGGGAAATAATAGATAAGAGACAGATTGTTGCTATTAAAGACTGTGTTGCAAATTTCTGACATTTTATTTTTGTTTCACAGTTGTTTATTCATTAATGAACCTGTTAAATAGAAGCGGGTCAAACCCTAACTTTAGAAGTGCTACTAAGGCAGCCTCTAAATCACCTCTCTGTTCCCAAGATAGTAAATTATTTAAATTCACACATATATTTATTCATTCAGCATGTTGCTACTGGTCCCTTCCTATCCATATAGTACTACTGTAAGTGCTGGAGTTACAAAGTGAGAGAGACAATGGACTTCTCTCAAAAACATGTAATTCAACGATGTCAAAATGTGTTTTCCCATGGGAGCAAAGTTCTGTATGCTTTTCATCTTCTCAGGCAAACCAACAAAAGACTACTTGATCCACAAAATAGTTTAAATCTAGTGTTGGTATTATTATACAGAGCTCTGCATAATTTGGACAAAAATTGCTATAGTTCAAACAACAGAAAGTCGGGTAAGAGTTTCTTCATCTTTTTTGGGATCATGAACAACCTTAAGCAAATGTTTCAAACAAGTCTAGAGATTTGTTTTGTTTAAATTTAGATATGTTTTATTTTATTTTAATTGAAAAATAAAAAATATGTTTATGTTGTGGAACATTATATATACATATATATGTGGTTAAAGCAAATTAACATCTGCCTTACTTCACATATTTTTTGTGGAGAGGACACTTAATATTTATCATCTGAGCATTTTATACACATAATATATTTTTATTAACTACAGTCAGCAGATCTCTTGACCATAATTCTTCCTTCTAGTTGAAATTTTGGATCCTTTGGCCAGTATCTTTCCAATCTCTTGCCTCAGTTGCTGGAAACCACTATCTTACTCTGCTTCTGTAAGTTTCACATTTTTTGACTCCACAAATCAATGAGAACATACAGTTTTATTTTCTCTCACCATCCCTTTCTCCTAAGGTCTCCTTCTCAAATGCTCAGTGTTCTCACACATGTTTTGAGCCTGTGGTTTGGGACCTCTTTCAGGTCTGTGCCATCTCTAACATGCTCAAGATTCTACAATTGTTTGAGTCCCATCTTCCAGTTCTGTAGCACTCCTGATTTTAATTAGTTGTGAGTAGAAAAATCTGATCAAACTAATTTGTACCCGCTCACATCCCAGTAATGGCCACTAGCATTTTGATAGTCGCGCTTGCTCTCTGCTCCCAATCCTTGGAGGATTTTTAGTCTAGTTTTAGTTATTACTTGGTACTCAATGTATGTTTAATAATTTTAAAGTCAATATGCAATTGCTATATTCCCTTATTTTCTTTTTTAGATGCCCATCTACATAATAAATATTGTAAGATTATTTGGAACTAGTATTTTGGCTTTTGTTTGTTTTTTCGGTACCAGGGATTGAACTCGGTACCTCGCACTTGTGAGGCAGGTGGCAGAACCAGTGAGCTAAATCCCCAGCCCCAACACTGTTATTATTTTAAAAACTCAAGCCTAGTTTTGGATTCAACATATTTAAAAAAGTGTTGTAAAATTATTTAAAATGTTGGAATACTCTGCAAGTTGTCACTAATGCTTACTTGAAAGCAGTGGATATATAACGTGAGTCCTTTATTTTTTGGTCACTTCTAAACAGATAAGAATCTATAAAGCTGGCAGGAAAATGAGTCTGTGACCAATATGCTTACTCAGTTACTATAGAAGATCAAAGAATAATATAGTACATGTGGAATCTACTGAGACAAAGCAATTGTTTTCTTCGAAAAAAATGTAGGGTGTAGAAAATTTCTGGGATTTATTTGTCAAAGTACTTTCTGGGCCCTAATAGTGACGTATTAGGGAAACACTTGCATCTCAAGGTGGGAAAGATAGGAGGTGGTGTTTTGTGGGCTCCTATGGTGGTTAGGTAGTTCTCAGAAGCCAGTACTGGAAATTAGATAATTGCTGATGTCATATTTTTCACAACAAAAAAATTTGATGTCCCAAGGACTATAAAAACAGTAGCGTCTACCTCCCCATCACAAGCAGAACCGTTGAAACAGGTAAGCATTTCAGCAAATGGGTGCATTTGGTCTGTTTGCTGTGAAACTTCTTGCCTAATGTTGACTTTGTCTTTCGTTCTTTTGATACCAGGTTCTCTTTCCCAGTTGCCGATCATTACCGTCAAGTTGTCTGCAATGGCTGCCCTGCAGAAATCTGTGAGCTTTTCCATTCTGGGGACTCTGGCTACCAGCTGCCTCCTTTTTTTGGCCCTGACGCTTCAGGGAGGAGCAGCTGTACCTGTCAGTTCCCATTGCATGCTTCAGAAGTCCGACTTCTCGACCTATATCACCAACCTCACCTTCATGCTTGCTGAGGAGGTACTAGTCTCAGTCTGTCTGTTTCCCATTGTATTTACTCGAGACCTAAGTAGTTCTTAAAATTTTGGGTGGCACATTCTAAGATCTTTAGGAATCCATCATTTTTGCCCACAGGTGGATAATTTTCTATATTTCCTCAGAGACTTTTTGAGGATAACATTTTTACTAGAGTTCTTTCTTCCATTTCTGCCTTCAGAATGTATATATTGAGTTTATCCAGTGGAGCTACTCAGTAGCCGTTAAATTACAGTATTAATTTTTCCTTTATTCTTCTGTGCAGTATTGTAAAGTCATGCACACATCTGAGTTCTGTCTTTACTTATGCTGGGGTTGCTCTGGGAAGAGGAGAAGGCGCATACAGGCTTTTCTTCTACTGCCTCAATGTCCCAGCACTTAGTCTCGTTCTCTTTTCCAGGCTAGCTTTGTAGATAACAACACAGATGTCCGTCTCATTGGGGAGAAACTGACCCAAGGGGTCAAGGTAAGCCATGACTGGGCTGAGGAGGGCGTTATTTAGATGGGAAGGTGGAAGGGTCTTCTGGACATCCCACAACCAATGTGACCCCTGCTGTTTCCACCTGCAGGTGAAAGAGCGCTGCTATCTGATGAAGCAGGTGCTGAACTTCACCCTTGGAGAAGTGCTGCTCCTCCATGCAGACTGGTTCCAGCCCCACATGGAGGAGGTAGTATCCTTCCTGGGTGGTCTCAGCAACAAGCTCAGTCCATGTGTAAGTCTTTTCAGCCTACATGCATCCAGTGTGAACCTTCTCTCCTTCCATTTGGAGCCCATTTCCTCAACCCTTCCTTCTCCACTCCTGTGCTGGCCTTGGAAGGGCCTCATGAACATTGTTATTGTGATTCACTTGGAATTTCAGAGTCTTTGCTTTTGCTCTAATTGAATCAGGTTTTGAATTTATAGTGGTGGCTAGGGTCTAAAAGACAAGCGTAGACAAGCCTCGTTTGTTTGAGGAAAGAAAAGAACTCAGGTTACTTATGATGAAAAAGATCCTGGGAACCCTAAGGAAAAATGCTTTGATGTGGAAGTGGATCCACTGAATCTAATTTGCTGGAGGGAAGGGTAAATAGAGAAAGAAGAAGATAAAGGGAATGGAAAGGCCTAGTAATGGACAAAGACTACACCTCTGTTGATGTTATGGGAAGTGACAAAATCTGAAGTGTGAAAACTTGGTGCTTTTGAACACTTAAAACTATGAAGCATGCTGGAGTGGAGCCGGCAGAGAAAGCGACCTCTTAATTAAGGGACCTGTCCACATAAAATGTTTTGCATACATTTCTTGTTCTGGGCATATCATTTTGATGAGGTAAGGTTAGAGTTTTATTTATGCCTGAATTGGAATATGCCATTTCATTCTTGCGATAGGCTTGAACCTCAGTAGGATTTCCCAGAGATAAAGACAGGCTCTTTATAGTGTCTGCATTTTGGTGTCCAAGATAATGTAGGTCACTGGTGAAATCTAGGTCATCGTGGGTAAAATTACTGAAAGTTTCCACTCCAGGTGAATTGTCATGTGCCTCTGATGAGTGCTGAGGTTGGTAAAGCTTCCGCATAGCAAGAAGAGTTACTCTTGTTTTCATTTTGTAGCACATCAAAGGTGATGATCAGCATATCCAGAGGAATGTGCAACAGCTGAAAGACACAGTGAAAAAGGTAATTTCGATAAATATTAACAATGAGCCAATCAATAGGAGAGAAAAATGTTGCCTGACTTCCATTTTTTTCTTTTTTCTTTTGTACTTTGCTGCTATCAGATTGGGGTATATGTATATAATTGTTTCTGTGCCCCTTGTGAATCAATTTCCAAATTTTACAAATCAGGAAATTCTAGAACCAGAAGGGAATTAGGTCATCCAGTCCCATTATCCTATGTTCTGGGGAAGGCAGGCTGGTGGAGAAGCCAGGGTTGGAATGCACGTGCCTGGATGTCCAGATCAGCCCTTATCCAGCCATCTGTGTTTGTTTTAGTATTATTAATTCTTAGGAAAATTTCAAATCCCTATTGATGCATATAATCTGAAAAAGCACTTGCTCCAAAGCAGAAAAGTGCCTGGGTGAAAATTTATTTGAAGTGATTTGTAGAGCCATTAATTTGATCTTCTAAAACTGGGAAAAATCAACCCAGAACAATAATGAAAAAGCTGGACTTGCATATAAGATAAATTTTGGCAATCATAGATACTTATATTTGATTAGCACAATTTAATATCTAATAGCTATTGATTTCAGCTTAAAAGCAAAAGAAGACAATCATGATTTATTTTCTATGGCTTCCAATGGAGTGAAAATATTAGGCATGGGTTTATCATGATGAAATAGAGGTCTGACTTGGAAACCCTATTTTCTTCCTCCCATTTTCACCTTCTTCACTCCTTCATCAAATCCCTAGTGAGGACCTATCTACTGAGAGCTAGTGTACATTTCTGTAGTGAATAATACCGTTATGTGGCCTATTGGGGAAAAGAACAACAGCAGCAGGCTCAGACTAGCAAGTATGATTCATCCCCAAACCAGAGGAGTGATTGGTAGCAGCGAAAGTGATGCTTTTTTCCAGCTGGGCAATTAAATACTCAGGAACGCGAAGGCTCTATCTAGTTGATAGAATTTCCACTAACACCCTTAATCTCAATTTCCCCTCTTTTCTCTCTTAATTTTAAAAAAGTCTCCCTGAGAATAATTTAATGAACACGACTACCTCTGCCTTTGCTGAAGGCTTTGTAGTTTTTCACTGCAAAGTTCAATTCTCTTGTTGTAAGGCTATTACGTAGACACAGAGCTGAACGTTAGCATGCCATAGATAAGAAATGCTTTGTACTTCTTGTTTTTTAAAAAAATCTCTGATGTCAGCTTACTTTGTTGTCTTTAGAAAAGTGAAGTGTGAAAGAGGAAAATCTCATGGGAGATCAGATCTAGATGGGAAAACAGAGGTCTGATTTTTTAAAAGCCTTTAATCCATTTTGAGAGAATTAACTTTCATTTTTACAATAGGTCGCCACAGGGAAGAACAATTTTTCTTTTTCCTGTAGCTCCCAAAAAACTACCCCCCCTCGAAAAAAGACAGAAATAAGAGAAGAATATTGTTCAGGGAAAGTTCATCAGGAGGAACAGTTGGTCAGAGCTGTCCGGAATAATGGGCCAGTCATGGGAGGTATTGCTTCTCTGCCAGTGGAGGTAAAAGCAGAGAACAGGCTCTAGATAGCATGGATGCTAGGTGGTAAGGTAAGACGTGCCATGAAATTCTTTTTTGTGTTGGGAATCTTTGAAATATAAAACAGCATCTTTTGTTAGTTGAAGGAACTATGGTAAGGTGATATGGGGGAAGAAAGGAGAATAAAATACAGAGGACAATAATGACAAGACTTTCTTGGAATAACCCAGAGAAAATTTAATAGGTTAGATGTATTTCAGAGGAGGGTGCTTTGGACTTGAAGTTTTTTTTCTCCCATTAAGTTTGAGATCCTCATCTGCCTTCTACTTGGGAGGAGGAAAAAAGGAAATTAGTACAGGAACTGACTATTCATTAAAGCAACTAGAAAGGACATATTTGATATTTTCCCTACAAAAGTTAAAACTTGTTTTTGAGTACCCTTCCCTCTTTGTCAAGAAAGTAGGAACAGAAAAAGCCCAAGTGATGAATGTGTGGTTTTGATTCAAAGCTATTTGAGCTAAATTGTCATCAGCTGCTGGTCACAGACATCAGGGGGCTGTGTGGTCAGACTGGGAGAAGCTCGGGATTCCCAGACTCCGGCACAGCTCCAGTCTGGCCTGATGAAGAGTGGAACAGCCTTCTGCCTCACTTTTCCTCACTTCCACTAACATTTTATTTATTTTTAAAATGACAGTAGTAATTATATAATTCATAGGTGATGTTTTGATCTATGCATACATTGTAAGCTAATTAGCATATATATATCGGTAGCATCATTAAGTGCTCTGTAACTGAGACCCATGCCTATTGGTGCCCTTTTAGTTCAGATAGTCACTATTTTAAGGTCTGTGGCAAATCATCCAATAATTGGCTAAACTGGTATTATTAATATTTTTGCAAAAGGTTAATTCTTGGTTTCTGTCTCCAGCAATTTACTCATGCCACGTCCCTTTAACTTTTCCATTTTAGAAGAGAGGACAAAAAGGCTCAAACACATTTGTGCTCTTATTTTCACAGCTTGGAGAGAGTGGAGAGATCAAAGCAATTAGTGAAGTGAATTTGCTGCTTATGTACCTGAACAATTACTGCCTCTCAGAGTGAAACTAGGAAGTGAATGAATCTTCTTGCCTGTTCAAAATAAAAATTTTTTTTTTTTTTTTTTTTTTTTTGTACTGGGTATCGAACTTGGGACCTTGTGCTTGCAAAGCAGGCGGTGGAACCACTGAGCTAAATCCCCAGCAACAATAAGATTCTTAAAGGGCTTTTTTATTAAAAAGAAAATTTTGTGGGTAAATTTCACATGAAAAAAAGATACCAATGTTGCTTTGTCTATAATACCAGAAGATAGATCTTTCAAACATAGAGATTTAAATTTTATTGTAACTGATGTTTTGTACAACAAAAATAATTTATTTTTAAGTAATTGTCTATTTCTATGAAAGATTATTTCCTATACCTTTAGAAAAAAATCTTCATAACTTCATTTCCATAATAGATATTATATATTTTAAATTTATTTATTACTATAAGTATGCATTTTATTTATGCCATTTTTATTAATATGGATTTATTTATAGAAACATCTGATATTGCTACTTGAGTATAAAGGCTAATACTATTTATGATGATAATTATGGAATTATAATGTTTATTTGACTACAATAAACATGTGCATCATAAATCTTGTGGCTTTGTGAGTTTTCTTCTTTAATATTATTAATACCATCGTCATCATCATCCAGTCTTTCTCATGACTTTATGCTTGATTCAAGGAGTTGAGGTAGCTATCAGTATCATACTGCTAAAGTTTGGATCTGGAAAGTCCCCCAAAGGCCCACATGCTAAAGGCTATATTTCAAGGGTGATGCTACTGGGAGGTAGTAGAGTTCTAGGGAGCTGGGGGCTGGTGGGAGATTGTCGCTGTCTTAGTTACCTTTCTTGTTGCTGAGACAAAATACCCAGCACCCAAAGTTAAAGGAGAAAAGGTTTATTGTAGCACACAGTTCATAGAGGTTTCAGTTCATAGTTTTCTGGCTCCAAAGGAGGGTGACATGACAGAGGGGCATTGTAGAGGAGGAAAGGTTCATGGCAGGCAGAAGGCAGCAAAGCAGTGAAGTAGTAAAGAAGCCAGTGACAACAGAAGCCCCTTTTCTGTCCCTTATATTCTATCTAGGCTCCATGCCCTTAGGGTGGGTAGGACTCATATCCAGTTTGGCCTTCTCATTTTTCATTCCCAGATCTATGCCAAAACAATTAGTGGAAGTAATTTCATAATCATACACCCTCAATGTAAGCACCACACCCTTAATCCCAGTACCACACCCTTAATCCCAGCATCATAAAATCTAGATACAGCCACCTCTGAAACACTCCATCTAGGAAGTGAGTCAAAAAGTTGGTTATCTCAGGTATCTGTTATAGTGATAGAAAATTGAATTATATATATCCTCATTTTACAGATGAGAAAATGGAATCAAAGGTATGTCAAGAAGCATAAGTAGGTTGAGACAGATCTGATTTCAAGGCTCTCTGCTATGTTGTCTATATAGATTTGTTATGTTAATTCAGCATGTAATTCTGAAAGAAAAAAGGCAGGGCATTGAAAAGAACCTATCTGTTTTGTTGGCAGGCTGTAGAAAAAATAAGAGAGTAATGTTGCTGAGGAGAAAAACATACAGCCATTTTTGTGGCAGATACATTTTGTAGTTGTAGATGAAGGTTATTAGGGAAGGTATGCAGTTTTCTTGTAAACAAGGCGATAAAGCAGCAGGGAAGTTGACTGTGTTTGAGGGGTCTTTCCTGTGAGTAGAGTACATAGGTCTTATAGCTGAAAATGGGCACGTATTGTAAATACACAAGAAGGAAAGCTATACATCTTTAAAAAATGTGCAGAGGGTACAGAGATGAGGCAGTGGAGGTGAAGACAAAGGTTGGCCTAGTTCTATCTAAAAGAATAGAGAAATGATACCTGCGTTGAAAAGCTGTACTTAGGGGAGTGGGGATTTAAGAAATTATATGGGTCGGGGCTGGAGATTTAGCTCAGTGGTCCTGGCACCTGCCTTGCAAGCACAAAGTGCCGAGTTTGATCCCTGGTACCAAAGGGAAAAAAATTGTATAGGTCTTTTGAAAGTCAGTAGCTGCAGCTCAGAGGTAAACTGTCTCAAGTCCTCCTTCTTTAAATATGGAGGAGCCACGTGTTTATTCCATAGCTCATTCCCCAGCAGTTTGTCCAGTTCTCACAGGATTAGGTCAATCCTGGTGAGGAGACATGAGGACAATATAACCTGCAGGCTCACTTTGCATCACCTTGGCAATATGGAGTTGACACTTCTGGACCTGAGCTTCCACTACTGAGAGTTGCCAGTGTTCAGTACCATAAGGAATGATAGAATTTAATTGTTTCTAACATAAGCTATTTAAGATTTTCTCCTCTCCTCTTTCAAATGTCTCTCAGGGCAATTGTATTTGTTTTTGGTAGTCTTCTACAAATTGAGTTGTAATTGGAAGAATATGTATCCCTAAAATAGAAAAGTTTTTCTAGGAGAGCTGTGGAACCTTGCTAGGATACCAGATAAATTTCAGAAACAGCCACAGTCAGCCTTGAGTTCTTCTTCCTCAACTCTGCACTTTAAATGTGTCAGAAATCCCCTGCTTTAACTCCAAAATTGTGGCTGAATCTTCTCATTCTCTCAAAGGGTAAATTCTCCCTCAGCACTATTATTTCTCTACTGAATTGTCCTAATAGCTTTTATTATTTACATCTTTCTGCTGTTTATTTTTAACCCAACAGCCACAGTAAGCTAAAAACAAACAAACAAACAAACAACAACAACAAAACCCCCAAAACAAAAACCCCAAGAATATCACATTGGACACTTCCCCGGTGGCTTACTTTCACACTGAGAACAAAACCTAAAGCTCTCATTATGACCTCTGCTTCCTTCTTAACTTCATCTACCGTTCTCTCTGCTTCAGCCACCCAGCCTCCTTGCTGGTTCTGAGCCACATCAGTCTCTTTTCTGCTTAGGAGGCTTTACGCCCACTGTTCCCTATGTCAAGAGCACTCTTCTCTTGAGTTCTTTGTGACTATTCCTTTCCTTCATTCAGGTTCCTGCTTAAATGTTCCTGCCTTTGATGGGCCTACTTCACCACCCTATCAAAATTGCCTCCTTATCACTTCTCCATGCTTTCCATTCCACCACCACACACATTTTCTTTATTGTATGTATCCCAAGTTATTTATCTACTTTTGCCATGCATGTAGAGTTCCATGTGTATTTATTGGGTGCTAACTTTAAATCATGAATAAGGTGGTGAACACCATACAAGTTCCCTGTCCTCACGGAACTTAAGTTCCATCGTAAGTATAGCAACATCACACATTGAGAAGTGCTGTGAAGAAACAGTAGAGATTATGTTAAACAGGAGACCAGGGAGAGAGCTGAATGGAATGAGAGCATGTGCCCTATGACGGTCTGGGGTAAGGCAAGAGATACACTGTAAGATGTGGCAAGTTTGGAGTGTTGAAGAAAGAACAAAGAGATTGAGAGTGCAGCAGGATGGGTAGAGGACAAAGCTGAAGATGTGTAGGGCTTTGTGCACCTAAGCAGGACTTGGGGTTTTGTTCTAAAACTGATGAGAAGCCATTGGAGAAAGAGTCAATACAGCTCATTTTATTAAGATGATTCCAGCTGCTGGTGAAGAGTTCATCTAGGAGGGGTAAGAGTAGAAGCCAGGTCAGGCAAGATTCCATAAATAAGGTGAAGATTGGAATAATTGGAAATATCGGCAAAGAAAGCTGATTATGATAGAGGCTCAATGTGGGCCGCCTGGCAAATAGAGTCACGTGTGGGTCATATTCACTAATAGGAAAAGGAATTCTTTAGTTTTTGTTCTGATTTTTCACTTACACTTTTTTGTATGATAGCATGCAGTGCTGTACATGAGAACTGAGGTAAAGACTGAAATGTGATTTTGTTCTAAAAGGAGGTTTAGAGTTTAAGATTTGTGAATACATTTAAATTAGATGAGGAGAATGAGGTGATACTAAGGGTTGAAGACTGAGGTCTTACCGTCTCTGAGGAAATCATAGCTACTGAATTTATTTTTAAAATCTACTTTTGGCTGGGTGTGGTGGTACACGGCTCTAATCCCAGCTCTTAGGAGGCCGAGATAGAACTGCAGCAAGTTGGATGTCAGCCTGGGCTGCACAGTGAGTTCAAAGCCAGACTGAGCTACATAGCAAGACCCTGTCTCAAAACAAACAAACAAACAAACAACAAATAAACAAAACAATTTACTCTCGAGGAATGTTCTTTGTTGGAAAGCAAGGTGGAGAAGGCTGAGATGATGGATCCTGACCACCAATTGTGTTGCTGCTATACCATGAAGGTTAGGTAGGTAGGCTGTAAAGGGATCAAGGGGGCTCACTGGATCATCTTGTAATACCCCTTTGCAATGGTCTCATTAGTAGAAAATTGCATAAACCTTCAAAAGGCAGCATCACCAAGTTCCAGTCTATAGGAATGAGGCTATAAGTCACTTAACAGGTGAAGGATACTATCAGACTGAGGTGCTGGCAGAGGATGCAGGGAGAATGGAATGGTAAGGGAAGAAGGGATTTGTGATTATTAACTTAGGTCCTTTGAATAGCTGTAGAATACAGAACTATTAAAGATATACTTTCTATTTATTGTTGGTCTTTCTTCTTCCCTTCTCTCTTTATAAAATGAATACTGTATTTTATTGTTTGGGTGGAAATATGACCACATTTAATTATATAGCAGCTGATGAAATTCTCTATGTTTCCTGTGTTGGGTACATATTTTTTTTCACTTGATAAAAAATAAGAATGGGTGCTGAGGCAAAGATATGGATTGTGCCTGTCTGGCCCTCTAGTTTCATACTTGATTCTTTTCCACTGAGGGAGACTGACCTATGGATTGTCTTACATACGTGATTGCTCTCTGGCTTTTGATTGCATTTGGTTAACAGAATAAGCTAGAGTGGGAGATGGAAGGGTGGGAGAATCAGGTCAAGGTGTGATTCCCCTGGAGTCCTCCGGCCACACTGCCATTCAGGTCAGCTGTGTATTTTTCTGAACAGCTAAAGCCCCCAGTGTGGCTCTCTCTATGGAGCTTTCTTCAGTTCCAGATTGCTGTCAACACTGGCCCCGAATGGGCTTCCAGCATTGTTAGCCCACAGAATTGAACTGTTTCTTGTTGATTTTCTTAGACTCCACACTTTGAAAACAATCTCATGCTAAGCTCTTCCCCATTACCTATGTGCTCTTCTTTCACCCCGAACCCTGCAGCTGGCTGGAGACTAGGAATCTAGATAATAATCACTTTTAGACAATAAATAAAGCCAGTTTGGGGCATGTCTGAGTTGTGTGTACATTTTCAATCCTGTAATAAAACGAAGTGAGAACTATATTTTTGTTTCTAAAATTAAAGCACTTTATTTATTAAAAATGTTCCTCATTTCTCCAGTAGGTTTCTACACAGGAAAACAGAGGTGCTAGGTCAATGTATACCTAAAGGATATTGCACTATAACTAAAGTATCTGTTCTCCCCTTGGGCCCAAGAGCGCTCCTGCTCTTTCCGCGATCGCTCTTTTCTCCAGCTTCTTGACCAGGTGTTTAGGAGTCTTGGTCTATCAGATCTTACGCCACCTAGAGGATCGGAGGGTTATCACACCTGAAATATTCTGCCTTCTCTCAACCTTCTGTTTCTCTAGGTGGCTCTTACTCCTTTTTCCTTGTTACAGTTGTTAAAGATATTCAGGGTGACCATACATGTCTCTGCTAGTCTTAGCCACTTCCTTAGTTTGTATGGCATTTTGCTACCTGGGGTCATTGCCTACATCCTGAATCTTATTTTAGCAATTAAATATGCAGTTTAATCTCAATACTGCCAAGAAATTGACCTTGTGTGTCCTTACTGGTATGTTTTGTTTCTTTTGGCAGTCCAAAAGATGTGAGCTGCTTTTTGAGCTATTTCATGTGGGACATTTTCTGCTTGTAATTGCTGCTGGTGTTATTATCTAGGGACAATAACTGTCTTGGAATTTTATGAATCTGACATTGCTGTTTGCTTCAATGACACACTGAGAAACTCCAATTTGATTTTGTTCAGGAAACAACTATTTAGGTCAAAGGCTGAATAAGTCCATGTAATGTGGCTATGAAAACACATAGTTGGATGATCTGTGGATGTTGTCCTCAGGGAGCCCATGGTCTTGTGAGGAAGATAAACATACACTGTGTGCATAGGACACACATGGACTGAAATGTGACACAGGAGAGGTAACAATGACATGCTGACTGTCACTGGGGAAGGCAGAAAAAGTTCCATTTGAATTGATATTTTTGAAGGACAGGGATGATTTCAATAGGTTCATATATTATCTCCATTGTGAAATGTTCCCTTTTTCTTCCTCACAACCTAGTAGGTGGAGTTAATTGCTACATCTGCAGAACTTTCACAGCATAATTTGCATCTTCTTTGCATTTATCAAACTACAGTTTAATCATTTGTTATGTGTTTATCTTGAGAGCTTTTCAAGGACAGAAACTATTGTTCACATTTGTGTTCCTGGGGCCTAACAGTGCCTGGAATTTTCAATAAATACTTGGGATGGGCACACAAAGGATTGAATGCGATTCTGGGCCCACACACCCGGACTCCTGGGGCAGAGTGGGTCAGGGGAAGGCCAGAGGTCCAGTGTGGCTGCAGCACAGACTGTGTGGGCAGACACAATGGGACACGATCAGCAGCTGGTAACGTTCATTCCATATAATTTTCTATTTCTTGTCTCCGGAGTTGAGTTACTGAGGGACTTAAAAAAAGGGAGCTCAGTGGACTGACAGAACTTTGGCTCACAGCATGCTTCAGACCCTGACCCAGTGCAGGAGGAGACTGTGGCATCAACATTCCGTACTTAGCTTTCTCTCTTTTGAGTGTGAGAGGCTGACTCCCATGAGTACTTCCCACCACCAAATGCCGAGCAAGGAATATGGGAAAGCTGATGCTGAGAGGGAGGGGAGTGGAATTCATTCGGAGGGCTAAATACAAAGCAATTAATTAATTTCTGACATAGCCAGACAAGAAATGTTATCTCAAGGGGAGCATTCAAGCTGGAGGAAACCCACTCATGGCCTGCTTAGATTCTTTTGTTGATAACCACTGACACATAAAGGTAGGTGGGAACCTTCCTCTCCTTGTCTAAAGCCTTGGTAGCACCATCATGAGTTCTCTCCCCATGGTTTTACCAGAATCTCCATGCTTTCTTTTCCAGAAGTAGTTCCAGTCCACTGGGTTGCACCCAGAGTGCAAAAGATTGACTCTTCAGAATCTCATAATCTTTGAACTATATAGATTCCTTGTTCCTTAAAGTAAGGAGAATGATATTTACCTTTACTGAAGGATTAAATCACTTGATCTTAGCAAGAAATGGAATTTTCTAAGTTGAATCTTAAAATATTCAGAAAAGAGAACGAGGTGGAGTACTCAAAGCAATGGAGGTGTCTATTTTCCCTACAGCCAAAGTGGACCCAACCCAGGCAGATGTTTCCTCCCATCTATTTGGCCAGTGTGGTTCCTATGCTCATGACAACCACTGGCTAGTATTAAGAATGGGAAAACTTTTTAGTACAGGGCAAGTCTTATATTTTAGACTTCGTGGGCCATGTATGGTCTCTGTTGACTATTTCTTCTCCTCGCTCTTCTGTCTCACTTCCTTTTCTTCTTATCTCCTCCTCTGTTTATCTTCCCACCCCTTCTCAGCCCTTAGTCAAACTGTAAAGCCCCCCGCCCCCATAGCTCATGGGCCTTACAAAACCAGAATCTGAGCCAGATTTGGCTCTTAGTTTGTTGACTTCTGGTTTAGATCATTCACAATTCACTTCCTGGCTCTAAGCACGTTGGCCCCCAACCAGAAATTTGTTAGCAGGATTAAAGAGGAATTATTTTGTGATAAGATCCATAGTGAATGGCAGAGTGGCAAATGTATCTGAGATTGAGTGTGACCCAGAGTTCACAAAAATTGTGTTAAATTTCCCGTTTCAGAACAGTGAATTATAACTGTGACTGTGCTATTTCATCTTGTTAGCCATTTAAAAAATAGGTTTTGATTTTAGAACATTTATTTGGGTTCACAGTAAAATTGAGCAGAAAACACAGACATTTCCTGTATACGTCCCTTTGCAATGCACGCATACCCATCACAATTGTGAGCATCCCCCACCAAACTAATATATTTGTTACATTGCTGTTCTCCACTTTTGATGACCCTGATTTTTGTTGTTGTAGTACAAAGTGAATCTCTGTAGCATCCTGGGAGCCATTTCAGATTCTCCTGGCCTCTTTTGTTCTCAGTTGCCCCTGAAGCAGGAGATTAGGACATGGCAAAGTGGTTGGACAATTGGGCGTGCCCTGTGACCTGTCAATCTTGGAGACCTGTCAACTTCGGAGATTCAGAACTAGGTGGGGAACAGCTTCCAAGGGCTGTACCTGAAACCAATCAGAGAGTGCTGTCATCAGATTTTTCAGCACATGATCAAGCCACGCCCTGCTGCAAATCTTTTGGCATGATATTAAGTGGGCTTTTGATGGGTTGGCCTAGATATGACATCGGATTTGGGGTGTAAAAGGCAGTGGTCACTAGGCTCGAGGCTGCTGTGAGCCTTTTCACCAGCCCACCATGCACTCTGCAGGGCATGCTTCTTTCCCTACTTTAATTGGCCCACATGCACTCCGCACAGCACTTCTTTCCAGAGCATATTTTCTTCTTGAGCACTTTTTTTGTACTTCATATTCATCTTCTTTTGCCCTAAATCAATAAATGTTAGATGTTCATATTCATCACTTGTCCCATACAATTCTTTGAACGGGGCCCAGAAAGGACCACGGGCCACTACAGTGCCCAGTCACACCACTAAAGTGATGGTTTCTGGACTCAGACATGTCTAAGCACTATGGAACTGGTTGTGGAATCCGTCTTCCACTTGTCTGCTGGAGGGGCCAGGTAGTACCCAAAGCTACAAGATATCAACTCCCTGCTGGTGTGACCCAGGGCATGGTATTTCTGTACAGTCTATCTAGAATGCTCTGCATGGCCAAGAGACTGCTGTTTCCCTCCACAGAGCATGGCCAGATAACACGTACACTGCCATGAATTTGCTTCCTGTCATTGCTGGCTTCCCATTTCTCTCTACCACCTCTTTCACTGTTCCCTAAAAAAAAGCTTCAGCACACAAGTTTATCTCTCTTTCTGGATATATTTTATTTCCTGGAACTTGAGCTGAGCCAGTTTCCTATAAGAATGTACACTCCACAATGGAAAAGATTTTATTCTGCTTTGTTCATTGCTTAGAAGATTGCCTGGCACATAGGAGAGTTTTATTAAATATATGTCTTCTTCATTTTGAAAGAATCAATGAATGTGGTGGTTTAGGGAAGAACCCAGAAAACATGAGCACTGAAACAAGCTTGCAGGAATAAAAGGAGTTCTCTAACTAGTTGATTGCCATCATTAGAGCATACCTGAGCCTACAGTTCAAAGAAATAATGTATTTAACAGCAGGAAAAAGGCTGGTGCTCAGGAAGTTCTTTGAGAAAAGATACAGAGTAAAAAGTTGTCCTCAGCATCAATCAGGGCAGAGTTGCCCCTAGGCATCTTATCTTAGCCAGATGCTCATCCAAGCCCAACATCCTAACTTTCTGGCCTTGTTAGAAAGGGTAAACCATAATGACAGCAGAGATGGAAGACACACTGTGGGCTCTGTAGATCTCAGAGCAGAATCAGAAGATGAAGAGCTACTTACTCAGAAATGAGTTAAGAAGAAACTTCTAGAGAACCCCCTACCCTCAAAGCAGAGCTTAGTGTCTTCATGTCAAAGGTGCTCAGGTTTCTCCCTCTCTCCTCCTCAGAGCCCTGCCTGCCCTTTGGTCTTTTTTCCCTTCACAGTGCATTCTGGGGTTATCATCTAAAGTCATATCCAGTATTTATTGAGCACATTCCTTGGCACTGTTCAGAACTGGTATAACAGCTACGAACAAGTAGACAAAAATGCCTGCTCTCACAGAGCTTGGATTTTAGCAAAGAGGGATAGACAGTAAACAAAACACATAACAAAAATATGTTTTAGAGGATGCTAAGAGCTTTGACCTAAAAAAAAAAAAAAAAAACCCAGAAAAAAAGGGATAGAGGGAGTGGGAGCGGGTTAATTTTGTTTAGGGTGCTATATTGTTTGCTAGGGTTGCCATAATATTGAGTGCCTTAAGCAGCAGATATCTATTCTCTTACAGTTCAGGCATTTAGAAATGTGACACCAAGGTGTCAATGTGCTTGGCTCCTCCCTGTGGCCACCCTCCTGTGCCTTCATATGGTCCTCCCCTCTGTGCATGTCTGTGTGCTAATCTGTTCTTTTTTTTTTCTTTTTATTGAGTTTGTTGGTACATTTTAGGTATACGGTACAGTTACATTCATTATTGGGATCTTGTACCTTTACATGACAGGTCTTGGTTCTCATTTTTTCCCCTGCTAATCTGTGCTTATTAGGCCACCTACCCTAGTGACCTCCTTTCAACTTAATCATCTCTGTAGAAATCCTACCTCCAAAAACACCCTGAGATCCTGGAGGTGAAGACTTACATGAATTTCAAATGGAGAGGGAAACACAGTTCAGCCCATTACAGGGAGAGCCTTGCTGGGAAGGTGACATCTGAGTGAAGACTTGAGAGTTGAAAGAGCTGTCCATGCAGATATTTGAGGGAAAGGCAGCCCAGACAGAGGGAAAAGAAACTGCTAAGCCTCTGAGTTAGAAATGAGGATATCACCTTGACCAGAGTGGGTGTGCAAGAGAGAGTGGAACAAGACAAAAGACCAAGAAAGTAAGGAGAACAGGATAAATAGGGCAGGTCCTCAGGCTATGGAAAGGATTTTGACTTTTACTGTGAGTGCAAAGGGGAATCTTTAAAGGAGAAATCATGTCGCTGGTGCAAGTTCAGGTTGAAAAGCATTGTTCAGCCTGAGCAAAGTCTACTGCGTATTTATGCAGATTTCCCTAGGGACAGAGGCTAAAGAGATGGAGCAATAGTTAATGTACCGTGACAGCAAAGAGACACCTTAGGGCTTTGACCGTTGTGGCTTCTAAATATTGTCTCAAATCTGGACATTATCACTGTGATCTTTTCTTTTTGATGTGCTTAGGAAATGAGATAGAAAGACTAATTTTGAGTCTTGTGCACTTTGATCAAGCTTGGGGGATGTTTGGTTCGGTGCACTGTGCACCTCCCCCGCCCCTTTTTATGCTGGGCTGAGAGCAGAAGGGCAGCGAAAATCTATTTTCCAGCATCACTTTATGGAAGCTGTTAGGGAAAATTCTGCTTTTGACTTGGTATGTTGGATATCATGGTTAGGGTGCCACATTCTTTGCAGGTTTTGTGGATGACAGGCATCCACTGCCAGAGCATGAATGGCTAATATGTGTGACAGCAACTTGTCAAATATGAAAAGGCTGAAATAACCAACAGCCAACAAAGCTATGGGTGAGTACTGAGGCTACATAATTGCTATGAGAATGTGCAAAGCTTTCTTTTTAAAGGTAAGTTTGTTCCATGTGGCCAATAATAATATTGTGGAACTATATGCACATAACTAATGGTTATCTATGAACCAGAGGCAGATGGAACAGTGCTAATAACTCTGGGTTTGATGTTCACAGACACAGATCAAAGCCCAGTTGTGCCATGTCTTGGAGCAAGCCACATCACTTCTTCCTACTTTAAGAGAAAGCATGGCCCTTTCTACCTCTTACAGAAGTGTTGGGAAGGCCACGTAAAGGGACAGCCTTGTGAAATATGGTACAACGTTAGGTACTGCTGTAAAGTCTATGCAAGAGCCATAGGATATCATGAACATTTAAACTTGATTGTTCCTCAGATATTTTATTCCTTTTTTAGAGAACAGCTTTATTGAATCACAATTTGCTTCAATTCAATTTACAAATTTAAAATGTCTGATTCAGTAGATTTTAGTGTATTGACAGCTGTACCATGACCACAATCAAATTTAGATCATTTTTCTTATCTCAAAACATTGTACCCACTAGCTATCATTTCCTAATCTCTCCCCACTAAATCTCAGCAACCACTAAGCTACTTTCTATCTTCATAGATTTTCCTATTCTAGGAATTTGTTGATTTATTTTTATTCAGAATAGACCATGTTCATAGCAAAAACAGAGACCTTAACATATCTAAAGAAGTGGAAATCCTGCACAGTGAGCTATAGCACTGTATTAAAGTGAAACTGAAAACTAACAGCAGAACTAACTGGAGTATAAGAATTTTTTCTCATTCTGTTCTTTCATTTTCCTTAGGTCACAGTCCCATTTCTCACTTTCTACAGTGTTTACCACAGTTGCGGGCCTTCCTGTGTCCTGCTCTCGGTGTGGAGAGACATGACACAGATTATGGGAAACACTGCTTTGAAGCCACACAAACAGATTGACACACTCTGTCCTCTGCCTCTACGGTGCTGTGTAGCACTGGGCATGTGATTAAATGTCCCTAAATGGTGCTCAGATTCAACACCAGATGCTCTAAGGACCAGTGCCTTTCTCAAATAATAGCAAGAAACATTCAGTTATGCCCCATATTTTAAGATATAAAAATCACCTCTCCCCAAACAGCCTGTTGGATATTGTCACACATGAAGCTCAAGATCTTGGTATGCTGCACTAATTCCTAGGTGATCAGATAATTAAGCAACTGGATTATTATTTCGCCTCTTTTAGAAGCATTTAAATGGATCTAAATATATTTTAACAATTGAATGTGCAAAATTTTCTACTTCAAAATATTTTTGTAGAGCTACTAAAATGTTCACATCTATTATTTGGTTGAAAAATACACTTTCAGGTTATACAAGTTTACCTTTATCTGTGGTTCCAGAGCCACAAATAAGGATTGGCATAGTTGTGATATAAGCTTGATAGATCAAGATGTGACATGGGCTTGCTTTTGACTCAGAGGCGGCTTCTTTTCCTTATGCTGAAGCAGCAGCTGGGCTCCCCTTCCTTTTCTTGCCCTCCTTTCCTTTCCCTTTCCTTAATCTTTCCCTCCTCTTCTCCCTCCTCCCTCTCTCTCTGCCCTTTCCTTCTATGCCCGTCCTTTTCTCCTTCTCCTTCTTGTCTTCTTCCTCCCTCTTTTTTCTATAAAAAAATTGAAACGAATTTTACACAACATAAAACTGCTAAGGATGCATAACATACTGCTATTATTGGTCTTTTTCTATAAATATATATATATATATGTATATATATATATATATATATACATATATATGTAATTTGAATTTTTGGAAACTTTAACTGTGCTGTCAATTTTGGAAAAAATTATCCCAATTTACTATGTTGAGTTGGCATTGTACAGAAATTAACAGCCATATTGATCTAGAAATGTTGATTTTTTTTCCATTTGTACAGGAGTAACACACTATATTAAACATGTAAGGTCATATCTACGTGGGTTTGATTACAGAAACTGATAAAGTATTCTCTAAATAATGAAAAAATGAATAAGATAAGACTACAAGAGCAAGAAGCAACTTAGATATGTTCAAGGACCATTTTCATCTTCAGAATTAATGATTATTTTAATTTTACATCATTGTCTTTTCTCTTTTACTTTACGTTTTAGTTTTATTTTAGGATTCCCTATTTTTAATGTTCATACAGAGATTTCTTTAACTGAGATACCGAATAGTTTCTCTGATGTGAAAAACTATAATAGTACACAAGATCCTAATGAGATAATTAAAAATGTGAAATAGGAAGTGAAGGGCTAAAGGTGTAGGGAAAGTGCGAAGGGTGGGGGAAGGTAATAAGGGAGAGGAAAGAAATATGAGAAATTGAAAAAATGGAAATAAAGTGTTTGTAAATGGGGAGGGGAGGAGGGGGTGAAGGGAGGGCAGGGACAAGGAGAAAAAATGAGAATCAAGACCTATCATGTAAAGGTACAGAATCCCAATAATGAATGTAACTGTACTGTATACCTAGATTGTACCAATAAACTCAATAAAAAGAAAAAAATTGATCATTTAAAAATAAATAAATAATTCATAAGGTGGCAAACCACCTCTGTTTTCTTCCAAAGCATGTTCCTTACCCTCAAAGGAAACTAAGCAGTTATTTTCCACTTCCAAGTTCTCTTAGTTCCTGAAAGCTATTAATATATTTTCTGTCTCTGTATTTATCCTTTCTGGATAATTTATATAAAGAGATTTATATGACACATGGCCTTTTCTGTCTAGTGTCTAATTTAGAATAGTCTTTACAAGGTTGGTCTATGTTGTAGACGTTATCAGTGTTTCCTTCCTTTTGATGATTGAATGACATTGATATATTAAAATTATTCCTCCTGTAAGTTGAGTTTTCTTACATATTTTTAACAGCGATAGAAAGCTGATGAACACAGAAAAATGTTGGGGTCACTGAAGTGGAGAGGGGTCATTGCTGTGACTGCACATGACCATGTGTTTCAGAATTGTTTTAGAGAATATTTTGAAAAAGTTTGGAGAAGCAAGCTAGAGAAAGCCCAAGTGCTATAAGAAGAGGTTCATGGAAAATTCTGGTGAGGGCTCAGAAGACCAGAACACAGATATAAATTGAAGAATTTCTGATGGGAATAATGACCCTGGGAAATTGGAATAGAGCAATTCATGTTACATTCTGGCAAAAAGTCACATCTATATTTTGTTCATGCTTTGAGACTTCATGTGAGCTGAGTATAAAAATACCAAACTTGTTTGTCTGGTAGAGGAATTTTCAAGGCAGCACAACTTTCATAATGTAGCATGAGTACACTGGCTGCTTTAGCCAGATTAATAATAAGAATCAGGAGCGAAAAACGAGGTGAAGAGATCTGAAAATGTTACAGTTTTGCCAGAAAAAAGAACACATTTAATGTTATGGCCAAGGAGGGTGTTGTTTCTCATGAGACTGGCACCATTAAATAGAAGCCAAATTCAAAGGGTCATATGAAAGCCACTGAAGGGTTCTTTGAGAAATACTGTTGGTACCGGTTACCTAAAGACCTCCCGGGAGGCTTCACCTCCCAAAGGGTCCATCACCTCCCAAAGAGTCACCTCAGGAACCAAGACTTTAAGCACAATGGGCCCTTGAGGAATATGTGGACCACACCCAAACTACAGCATGTATAGAACTTATTATAATATGTAACTATTGTATTATTTATTGTCTGTCTCTTCCTCCCCCACTACTAGAATATTTTAAGAAACCAAGACTTTTATCACTTATCGATGCATCTCAAGCCTTAATACCTGGACGATAATCCATACTCAATAATTATTTGGTGAATGAATGAATTAATGATGAATGAAAGCCTCTAGGGTGCTTCGTAAGGCACCTAGAATAGGTCCCTGGGACAAGGCTCTCAGGGAATTTTCATGCACTCCTCCTCTTCATTCTTCTCCCTTTGTCTATGTGTCACATTCCTTTATTTCCTCTTCAGTCCGTTTGCATTAATTTTCATTATTTCTTTACCTTCTTCTCATCTATTTGACTATACGAACACGGGATAAACATTTTCCTGAGTGGAATACAATACAGAGGTAAACATATGCTATCATTGAATTAAACAGACTTAGTGTTTGTAATAGTTTCTTACCTATACCCTCTGGTTCTATCCTGGAAAAAATATCTGGTATTTCAGTTTTTAAAAAGGATGATTGGTTTAATATAGCTCCACCTACTTCTTATGTACAGCAGTGCATTAATTTAGGACTAATGACTCATATTGGTATAATAGTAATTATACCAATAGTTGAGGTTATTAAATATCATACCTTAACACAAGTTGAAGATGTTGTAGATGTTGCATATTAGAAGTTGCACTGTTTTACTACTAAGAAAGGGGAAAATTCTGCTGACTATAAACTATGACATGATACTTTCTAACATTTAACAGTTGGCTGTTGCTTCGCAAATAAATATGCAATTTTAGTCCTCTCTCCATTTGCTTTTGTTCTGTCAAGTTTGTGCACAACTGCTGTGTTGTACCTTCTGGGAACACATGAACTTTGGTTTCAATGCTGAGTCATGGAATAACCTTTCCTACGACGTCTTAAACAGCAATGGAATTAAACACTGGTATAACAACCATGCACACAGTTCAACAGAAGTGGTGATGTCTTTAGTGCTTATAAGCAATGTGAGGCCGCTCAGGACAGTAAATGCATGTGGATTCTGATGGGAAGATGTACAAGGGCTGATCAAGAAATGAGCATTTGTTTAAATAAAAAATTACAGCAAAATTTGCCATTAATCCCTTTCAAAATACCCCCTCTCACTTCAAATATACTTACCCCACTGTTCTTGCCATTTTCTGAAGCATTCTTAGAAGTCTTATTTTGTCAATGTCTTTATGAGGTGTGATGAAAAATAGAGTGAGTGTAGCTGCCTCACGGCACCCCGTGGAAAGGCAGATTTGTAGAAAAGGCAGTTTGATATGTCCTCATCCATCCTGTTTACCACGTCTGGTGTTATACCTCTCTGGCTCTTCTCCAAAGTCACAGTGACCACAGGAGGTAAACATTTTGAATCCATTCAGAACTTCCAGAGCTGTTTCAGAAAGTGGCAAGAACCATGGCATAAGAGTCTGAAGAAAAGAGAAATATTCTGAGAGAGATTAATGGCAACGTGTCTTTTACTGTAATACATTAAAAATTTAACATTAACTATATGTTTTGATCACAGCGTACAATTTACGATTCTGGATTATAAAACACTTTGTGATTCTAGAGCTATGAGAATGCAAAAGAATGTATTTTAGAGTCAATAAGTCGATTAGTAACATAGGACTTTTTTCTTTCATAGAGGGAAATCAGACAAGGACTCACAACGAACCTGTGCATCTTTGAAAGAATTGTCAAGCTCATTGTGTTCATCAGACATGGTGGACGATCAGAGAGGGCAGCGAGTTTCTTTGACTGGAAGGACTTTAAGGAAAATGACTAACGTGGTGGCACTGGGGAGTTGGAGCCGTTATTATGGTTTTGGAGCGGTCAGTTATTTGAATCTTATCCTGTACAGCATAGTGGAGCCGGGGTTCCTTCGGCTCGATGGTCCTTGTCTGCCCTCTAGAGGTATGCGAGGGTAATTAAATCCTCATGCTCACCCACTCTGGAATAGTTCGATTGTTTTCCTATTTTCTTCTAATATTCCCCAAATCTTCCAAGTCTCACGATGAGCTTTAACATTATTCAGAGTATTACATGTGAATTTTTTGTTTATTGTCATATATATATATATATATATATATATATATATCATATATGCAGTATTCATCACTTCCAGAGCACTTCTATGGCTGTCATTGGGCTACACATTGTTTTCTTATTGCAACTTTTAGTTCAGAGCAACCTTGATGATGACAAAAACTGAAGTTTACAGAGGATTAGTAACTTTATCAGGGATAGCACTGGTAATGGTAAGTCAGTATTTCAAAGCCAAATCCTCTTGCCATTAATAGCAATTTTTATACATTTCTGTGCGATAAACTTGTGGATGTGATAAAACATACACCCCAATGAACAGAGAACCTCTTCTGGGACAGTTTAGAGGGTGGGAGTCCATGAAGTATTCACCTGCTAGCCCTGTAGTACCTAGAATTGTTCCTTGCGCAGAAAGAAAAATTGTGAATGAAATAAACTCAGAAAGCCAAGCAGTTATACCAGCATCTCATAATTAAGAAAGAGAAGTATCTACTCAGTGAATATTGGATGTACGTGAGTTTGAGGCACCTTGGTAGATGCTGAGGATTCAAAGATGAACAGATATAGTCCCTTTCCTCAAGGAATTCTCATTCTACTGGATGTCTGGTTGGAGGGGGGGAGTCTGAATGATAAACTGGGACACAATAATTATTAAGCTGTACACGTCCCAGATCCAGTTCAAAAGAAATCTTGAAAATACTACGAAAGCTACAATTCCTGAGCTAGAAAAAGTTCTGCTGTTGGGTGTAGGTTGATGATTCTGAGGAAGAAGGATGAACCAGGTGAAAGATTTGGAAAAAAGATAAACTTAAACTGCACTTGAGCTGTGTCTTCCACCCCTTGGCTCAATTTCTAAAGGATTCCGGCTAGAAAAGGAGATTTTCATATGAGGATTAAAACAGATATCACACAGCCTCCTGGATCTCATGCTCACTTACTGGCATGACATGACTTTTCAAATAATGCAATCTGCTTCAGATATGCATCTGAAGTTCTCAATTATTTTTGGAAACGGGGGCCCAATCTTGCCAGTAAACTTGAGCTTTTACATAACATGACAGATGGTGTGGTCAATGTTTTTTGATTATGAAGCAAACTCTAGAAAAGTAGCAAACCAAAGCGATGGTTCTCTATATAAACTGTAAGTTATCTTTCACAGCACTTCATTAGAGAGGTGGCTTTGAGGGCTAAAAAGTAGGTTATCTTCTCTAACCAACACAACTAACAGGCTGCTGTGAGTGACTCAAGCTCAGGGTAGGGGAAAGGGCAATGTGGGTGAATCGCATTTCAAGGTCTGGGTTGCTGTGTGTTACTCTATTTCTTGCCATTGCCAAGCACAAGCCATCTCAATCTTCCTTCACCAAAAGTTGTCACTCCAGGGAGTCACTGTCCCAAGCTGTGGACACACTCTATGTCACAGCAGACAGGCTAAAGGCGGCGATTCCAGTAAGTATTGGGTTCTGCTTAGGAGGAAGGCTGAAAGGATGCTGTAATTCTGCAACTCCTCTTTATTTTGTTGTAGGAAGATCGCATAAAAAATGTACGATTATTAAAAAAGAAAACAAAGAAGCTATTTATGGTAAGCAAGAAAGCCTTTTGAATTTTCACCTCTCTGTCTGATGATCTTTTTGCTGCATTAAATTTTTCCAGGTAGCAAGTAATAATCAGGGAGATGTCTCAGTGACATGAAAAAACCAAACTATTCATACAGATGCACTTTCTTGTATCTTATTTTTAGAAAAGCTGCAGATTCCAGGAACAGCTTCTTTCCTTCTTTATGGAAGATGTGCTTGATCAACTCCAATTACAAATTTTCAAGGATATACACTTTGTAGAAGACTTTCATAGCTTGAGGCAGAAATTGAGGCGCTGTGTAAGTATGCACAACATAATGCTATGAGTTGGAACCTAGAAACTTACCTAAAAAACAGCTGTCTCTATGCCAGCTGGTGAGTAGAAAGGATTTTCTCACTGTTGGCTTGCAGTCCAAAGGGGGAGTCCTTCGCCAGGAAACAGAACTGGGGGACCATGTATGGCTCATAATGCCAGTAAGATTTGTCAAAAATTACATGTTATATACTGAAAAAAGCTGAAATAACATGGAATATTAAATATTCATTTAAGCCATTCCCTAATCCCCAAGTAACTCCTTCCTTCATCCAACAAATATTTCTTTGACACCAACTTTGTGCCAAACATTATTCTGTCTCTATTTCTCTGTATCTTTCTATTCTCTTCTCTTTTTTTGTACTGTAATGATGAGAACCTTTAGATTTCCCATTTCTTATTTATTTATCTAACTTTAAGATACTAGTACCCTCTTTTGAAGGCACAGTTACAGCCAAAACCTGAAAAAGAGGGCCTTATCCTCTTTCCTAACTAAATTATTTGATGCCTCAGAATTGTTATTGTCAGAGGAAATAATGGGAAATTAATTAAAAAGGTAAAAGTGTTGGTGATCCTCCAAAAATATCCATAGAATTAAAATATCATTGCTGGGAAAAAAGCCAAGATCTGTGCAATGTTAGTTCAGTTGCTCCTTGTGAAGTGTTGAATCTTTTCTGTTACTTGTTTGGGCTCCAACAAAGCCTCTTCTGGCCTCTCGCTCTTGTACCCTGCAGATGGCACAATGGTGGGTGTTGATCACCATCATAGCTTTCTGGGATACAGGATGGAAATGAGCTTTGTACCTTTGAGCATCCTGACATTGAGACTTCAATGCTGTGCAGTGGGAGGTGGTTTTTGTTGAGTTAGGTTGTCTTTTTCTTGTGGGCCACTAGAGGGCTTATAACCCACATTCTAGAGTTCAGGGCAGAGGCATTTTATGACTGTGAGCTAGTCAAGGTAAAAACAAAACAAACAAACAAACAAAAACAAAACACTAGCACATTTAATTCTTATCTGTTTAGCTTATCTTTGGGACTTGAGTTTCATGTTTTTTCATAAATTCTCTTATTCTGTTAAAATAGCAATGATAAAACTATAAATAAGTGCTGCAGTTTGTAGAACTATAGGGAGAATGCCTTGCCTCACTTCCCTTGCCTACAATGGCAAGAGCATTGTGTATTGTTGGCTTATTCCGTACTTAACCCAGGAGGTCATCTTCTTAAGGTAACAAAAAATTAAGTAGTCTTCTACATAAAGTTAAATTACGTAATTTTGCATTTCGTTTACCACCAATGGATTGTTATTACACCCTGTAAGAGTTTTTCCACCAAAAGATGTGAAGAGGAGGATGAAGGACCTGACAATGGGGGAAATAATGAGACCAGTGTAGGCTAAATGGGGTCATCCCAGAGACAAGGGAGCCTCTGCAGTCCCGGCATCTGGAACACAGGGGCCCTCTGCGGCCTTTCAAAATGGGCGTTAAAATAGACCTTTTGTTTCTTTTCTTGCTATTCAAAGAGAGCTCTTGGTTTGTGTGCATTAGCTGTCTAATTTATGCTACCCTAAAGGTAGCTTGATGCTTGCAGTGTATGTGGACACCTGGACTCCCAAATCCATGTCTGTTTTATCAATGATTTGATTTCAAATGTATAACGATAATAATATTCTAAATGAAAACTTCCAAAACTTAGATCTAATAAATCTGGTTTTCTTTGATTTGATTTTGGAGCAATTTTTTTCCCTAAAGGAAACTCAAATTGGTCAGTAGACATGCTTTCGCACTGTGTGTGCGTGCATGCGTGCGTTTGTGCCTGTGCCTGCGTGCGTGTAGAGACAGGGACTTTTGTTTCTCGGTGGCGGCAGCTTTAAAGGTGATGCCTCCCCCTGGTGGTGAAATGCAGACACACTCTCCATCAACCTCCTGCGCAGAGGAACTGGGGCTTTTCTTTCATCTGCCTCCCAAGCCGGTGTTGTCAGCTGCAGTTGGTTTGTTTCTCAAGCTTTGGAGTATAGGCCCTGGATAAAACATCCTGTGAAAAGGAAGTAATAGGATCAGCCTGAGATTTGGAAAGCCTCCGCAGACATTGCTTTAGGGAAGTAGGTATTGCTTTGTGTTTAATCTTTTTGCCAATCGCAATTTAATTTTGGCAACAACAGAAGCTCTTGTTTTTTTAATATAAATTTATTGAGTATCTGCTCTATAGAGAACTATGAGTTTAGTAATCGGGGAAGGGCTTGGCAGGGAGAAATTCTAAAATGTGAAGTAGACAACATTCATGAAATCATATTTTCCTAATAAAAATGGCCACTTCATATGGTCAATATATAAGCGGCATGTATAGAAATCTTACTTGCTGTATTTTCCCTGTTGTCCCTACTGTTGTGAGAAAAATGAGAATAGACGGTGCCCACCAGCCGATGTACTCTATGTGTTTTGTAGGAAGACACCCGGGAAAGGAAGGCAGGTAACCTCTCAGGAGGAAGAGAGCTCTCAGGACGCGGAGCAGAGGTGTATAGGTCATGGCAGAAAAGGAAAGGTTTCCAGGAGCGGGGACTGGAGGAGGCCTTTGAGTCCCGTGGAATCTCTCCACAGATCGTTGGTCTATTCAATATTGGCGGAAATCTTCCATGATCAGGAGCCGACAGAAAATGGCCAGCTTTTATTTCTAGGATTCTGGAATAATCCTAAGTGTCCCGTAGGATTTTGGCGGGCTGACAGGACAGCCTGTGCCTTTTTTCTGCTGCCTTTGCAGAGTTCAGTGCTGTCTGTGTTCAGCACAGTTGATTCAGGTACAGCATTTTAATATATAGTCCATTTGCTTAATGTGTGTATTTACTTAGTATCTGAAATTATGTCAAAAATAAAACATAGGAGTGTTGCTTTTCTGAAAAATTTCTCGGATATGACAACAAAAAAGGTGAACATATTACAGGCTATCTTATATAACTTAGAAAATTCAGTAATTATTTATTTTAGATCTTAGTGTAGTTATTTAAAGGCAATGAACGTTGACTGCTTTTTATAAATTATTATATTGTATATGGCCTTTCAAAACGTTCTGGTCTGTATAGATCTTTCATAGATCTTTTGTTTCTGTTGACACTTTTTAATGGACATCCCGGTACTTAAAACTCATCTCTTGGTTAAAGGTGAAATGCTATTTTAATTTTGATAGAATTTTTTTTCTTCAGAGAATATTTTATCAAATAGGAGTTAACTTTGGGTGAGTTTGCGAGTTGTACAGTGGTAAAGAGGATTAAGTTTCTGCTTTAAAATTTACAGTGGTCTTCCTTGATATAGTTAGTTTACACTGGCTTACTTTTGCTCTGTGTCACCAGAGAGAAAACTTCAATTCTAGAACGACAAGGAATTAGACAGTAGCTCAGCTGTTGTTAGCATTTCTCTCATTTTACTATTCCTGTATATGGAACTTTGTGATTGCCAGCTAGAGACCATGGCACAGCTCTTGTGATATTTGCATCACCCCACTGAACACTGAGCATTTTTAGATACTTTATTTCAAAATTTGTGCATAAAAGTAAATGTCAATGACAATTAAATACAGACATGTGCCACATAATGACATTTCAGTAAGAAACTGACTGTGTACATGGCAGTGTTCCCACAAAATAGCAATGGAGCTGAAAAATCCCTATTGCCTAGTGACATCCTAGCTATCCCAACAGCCCGACACAATGCACTTCTAACATGTTTGTGGTGCTGTGGGGTAAACAAACCTGAGTCACCACCAGTCATATAAGTGCATAGCATATACAACTGAGTAGAGAGCGTGCAGCTTGAAATTTAGGTCTTTATGGTACTATATTTTATTAATAACTTTAGAATGTACTCCTAACTTACTGAGAAATGTTTGCTATAAAATTGTATGCTGCTTAAGGCTGTCAAAAGCCTCATACATCTTTTGAGCACCGTGACTTTTGATTTTACCAGATAATCCCTGTGAAGTGATTGGTTTAACCTCAGTTCTGTGTGAATGCAGTCCAGGATCTTCACACAACAATACAACAATGGAATCAACCAGCTTCACATTTTTCTTTTTTGGTACTAGGATTCGAACTTAGGGCCTCATGCTTTCCACCATTTTGAACAAAGCACGACTGTAGTCCTGTTTCTTTTCTTTCCTCATATTCCTTTTCAGGCACTATTGTGCCACTCATTACTATTTTGTTTCTAAAATTTCTATTTTAAATTGACAAATCATGGCTGTATACATGTGAGGCACACTTTTATGAACACAAATGTGGAATAATTCAGTCAATACTGGACATATCCATCCCCTCAGATGCTTATCATTTTTTTGTGATGAGAACACTTGAAATTTGCTCTTAGTAGTTTTGAAGTGTACATTGTTCTTTAATGTGCTCGCAAAGCTGTACAACATGCATATCTCAAAGGGAAAAAGTCCCTCACATGTTCTTCCTGCCAAATTGAGGCTTTGTAGTATCTGGCCATTTCCCCCATTTCTTCCAATCCCAGCCTCTGTAACCACCTTTACCTCCCCACTTCTCTGAGTTAGGCTGTCTTAGATTACACATGTCTGTAAGAACATGGAGTGTTTGCTTTTCTGTGCCTGGCTTATTTCATTTAGCGTAATGTTCTACAGTTCATGCAGATTGTGAAATGAAACTTTCTTTTTTAAGCTAAGCTGTAGTCCATTATTCATGTATAGATATGGCATATTTGTATGTCTTCCTCTGAGAAATATCTAGTCAACTTTCCTACCGAATTAAAAATCAAATTACTTGTTTTCTTTCAGTAGACTTCCTTAAGTTTCTTATAAATTTTGAGTACCACTCCCTTACTACATATACTGAAGATATTTTCTCGTTCTCTGCAGTTTGTTTCTTCTCTGTTGATCATTTTCTTTTTTGTTCTGCAGAAGTTTTTTATTTTAATGTAATCTGTGTGTTTTACTTTTGCTTTTGTTGCCTGCACTTTTGGAGTCAGATCTGAAATATCACTGTTGAGACCAGTGTTCTGTAGTTTTCCCTCTGTTTACTTTGAGTGTTTTTTGCAGCTTTGGGTTTGATATTTAAGTCTTTAATGGATTCTGAGTTTGTTATTGTAGTTGATGTGGAACCAGTTTTATTCTTCTGCATGTAGATATCCAGTTTTCCTAATACCATTTATAGAAGATATTGTCCTTTTATGTTTACACTTTGTACCTTTACTGAAAGTCAATTGAGTTAATGTGCCTGAGTTCATTAGTAGTTGATGAGCCTATTTTTTGCCAATACCATGCTGTTTTAATTACTATCACATTGTATTATAGTTTGAAATCAGGTAGTGTTATCACTTGTTACTATTTGAGAAAGGCAACTCAGTAACTAAAATATTTTAGAATTTATAGCCATCATATGATGGGGACCAAGCATTTTTCTCTTCCTCCTCTTTATTTTCCTTCTTCCCTCTAAATATTCCTTTCCCTCTAGATATTTTTAAAATATTTCATGTGACTGCTACAGGCCATTTTGGCAAGTGACCAACTTGCTGAATTTATTCTATTTTACTTATTTTGTTTTAGTGGACTGACTTTAACTTTGTCTTTGTAAGAAAGAAGTCCTTCATTCTGGAGTCTGTTCTGTTTCTTTCTGCTTTGGAATTAGAGACAGAGTGATAGAGAGACGGGAAACTAGAGGACACAAAAGTCATAAGAACTGAATGTCTTTGAGTACGCATAATTCAACATATTTAACAATTTAATATCAATATATTTTCATCCACAGGGAGAAGTGTAGAAATTCTCCACAGTCAAGATTACATTTGAGTGTTTGTACCACTTTTTAGTGTTAAAATTATGATATTGTGAGCTGTAGCAAATGCTTCCCCAAATTTTCGTGGCTTTGCATTTTAAACTTTTATTTTTCACTCATAGGAAAGTCTAGTCTAGGTTTTGTAGATGTAGTCACTTTCTTCTACATTTAAACCGAGGATCCAGGCCTCTTTCAGAATGCACCTCTGCCACGTCTCCAGCCATTGGCATTAAGTTCATACCAAGGAGAAGAGAGCAGCTAGAAGACATACCAGCTCCATACAACCTTGCTTCCTGAATAACACATATCATTCTGAATCCCTCCTTGGTAAGAACTCATCACATGGCCACAAATAACTGCAGTGAATCCTGGGAAATGTAATGTAGCTTATGATTAGGAAGAAGAAGAAACAAACTTTGGCTAATAGGTAGTAGTACATGCAAATTATTTAAGGATTATTCATTATCATTTATCATCAAAGTCACTCATAGCTTATAGGGTATCTTTGCCCAAGTTAGAGAAGGGATATAGGCTTGCAGAAGCATGGTGTGGTGAATGCCGCATGTCACTGAGCTAAATATTGTTGTGCAGGGCATATCATGCCTGGCGGAGCAGGGTGTGCCTGGTCATAACAACAAGAGGTGGCTTCTTATGGATGGCTTCTTCTCATGAATAAAAACAGGATAGAGACAAAGGAAACCCGAGCTAATTTTAGAATGTTGTTACCAAGACAAAATGAAAATTCAATCTACTGAAACAAATGTGCTTTATGAATTGCTTGGGCAGTGAAGTGACTTTGGGGAAACTGACTTATCTTTGCCTACTTCAGTATTTGCCAAGTATTATGCTAGGTGCTGAAGTAAGAAAATCAAGAACGATTTTGGCTGTGCTTGCTAAGACTTAAACTGGCATTGTAAGAGAGAGAAATCAAAAGTTCAATGAATCCTGAAGAATACTCTAAGTTTTCTCACTGAAGTCACTGTGGAAGCCCAAAGGAAGAAGTGATTAATTCTATCTGCTGTGAGGCTTAGGTCCACATGGAGGAAACTGATTATTATAAAAGAAAGTGGGTTGTGCTTGATTTGCAGAGAAGTAAAAGCAACAAGAAAAGGAGGAGCTTAAGTAGGGGTTCGGTGGTATAAAACAATGTACCATGCTCAGGAAATCAGTAATTGAGCACGAGTGTAAAGTGGCCTGGAGAATGTGAAGAGGAAGTTGGTCTTGTAGGCTTTAATGAGGAGCTTCTTACAGAGCCCAAGTGAGGGACCACCTGGTAAGACTAGCTGAGGAGATTGGACCTTATCCTGAAGGAAATGGAAAGCCATTGAAAAGCATGGCATGAACAAGTATTTTGTGTTTTAGAAAGAGCTATTCGGAGGATATATGTGGGTGAGGGCAGGCATTGAGACTTAAGTCAGAGGAAACATGAGCATTGCAATATGCCTGGACTAAGCTGTGGCGTATTGGGGTCACAGGGCAGTGTGAACGAGAGCCTCAGTAGGAGGTGGAGTCTGGGATGAGCCCATGCTGGCTGGGTGGTGGTATCCCTAAGATACAGAAGTAGAAAGCTTACGGGATGGCCAGCACATTGCTTTAGACCTGTAAAACACTTGAGGAGCATCATATGTAGGTATTACCATAACAGTAGTATGTATGTGCTCCATATATATCTTGTGTATGTTTAACATTTATTAATATATATTGACATTTTATTGAGGCATAGTTGACATATTTTTAGCAGAATATATTCAAAGTGTATAATTTGATAGTTCTAACACATAGGCACTACATATTCACTTGAGAAACCGCTCTGTAGCTAAGATATCCATTACCTTCAAAAGTCAACTTGTGCCTCCCTGTCCCCATCCTCAGGAAACCAATGATCTGCTTCCTGTCATTAGAAGTTAGTTTAAATTCTTTAGAATTGAACATAAGTGGTACATTTCTGGGGGAGGAGTTCAGGCTTCTTTAGCCCATTCACTCACTTGTGATGGTTTTGAGATTCAATGGTTATTGATTATTCATCAATAATTCATTCCATTTCCACTGCCAGTAGCAGTCCATTGTAAATATATACCACAATTTGCTTACACACCTAATGACGAACATTTATCCAGCCTCTCCCATATTTAGGCTGTCATAAATAGAGCTTCTGTAAATATTCATATACAAGTCTTAGTCTGAAAAGATATTTTCATTTCTCTTGGGTAAATATCTGGAAGTGGAGTTGATCTGTCATGGGTTATGTGCATGTTTAACTTGATAATAAACTACTAAACTTTTCCAAAGTGCCTCTGAGACTTTACATTACTAGTAGTAATATATGAGAATTCAAAGTGCTCATACCCTTGCTATCACTTGCTTTAGTCAGCATTTAATATTATTCAGGCTAGATAGACAGTAGTGCTTGCAGTTTGCATTTGCCCAGTGGTTAATGGTTTTGAATATCATTTGATTTACTTATTAACCAACCATGTATCTTTTTCGATTAATTATGTGTTAACTTTTTATTGTTATGACAAAACCTGAAAAAAAAAACTTGAGGGAGGAAAGGTTTATTTAGCTCCTGGTTTCAGTACATGGGCAGCCGGTTCCACTGCTTTTTGAAACATCACGGCAGAAAGATGTGGCAGAGAAAAGCTGCTTACCTCAAGGCAGCTAGGAAATGGAAAAAGAAAGAGCCAGAGAAAACAGGCTGACAATAAGATATAGTCCCAAGGTCATGCCCTATGATCCACTCCTTTTTACGAGGCTCCACTACTAATTTTAATTACCTCTCAATAATACCAACAATGTACGAATCCGTCAAGGGATTAATTCATTGATAAGTTAGAGCTCTCATGAGCCAATTACCTTCTAAAGGCCCCACCTCTGAACATGTGAGCATTTTAGATCTAAATCATAACAAAGTGCTTGTTCAAATATTTTGCCCCTTCTTGTAAAGTAGGGATCATTGTTTTCTTATTAAGATTTGAGTGCTTATTTAAAACTATGCTCTCAATATGAGTTCTTTGTCAGATATTCAAATTGTGGTAAAACAATGTCGTAAGTGTTTCAATTTTAAAACATTATTAGGGTTAAGACACATTGCCATAAACTCCTGTCAAAATACCACTCTCTGCCCTTTTAAAAATACTTGTCCCATTGTCCTTGCCACTTTCTAAAGCAGTTTGGGAAGTCCTCTTTCGTGTGTGTCTTTAGTTAGGTGTCTTGGTTCCTCAATGTCCTGAACTGATTCAAAATGTTTACCTTTCACAGTCATTTTGACTTTAGGGAAGAGCCGGAAGCCACATAGTGTCAGATCTGGTGAATAAGTTTGGTGAAGACAAGCCACAATGTTTTCACGAACCTGCCTTGCCACTGGATGGTATTTGGGAACATTTACTGTATTTTTGATCATATATTCTAAAGAAACTCACAAAAGAGCACTTCTAAAGCTGCCTCAGAAAGTGGCAAGAATGATAAGTTAAGTATCTTTGAACTGAGAGGAAGTGCTTTGAGGTGATTTAATGGTAACGTATCTTTTACTGTAATAAATTGAAAAAATTCATCATCTATTTTGAACACTTTATATAGTGTGCGAGAATTTTGTCCCAGTGTACCATACATTTTACTTACTTAGTAGGTCCTTTTGATGAGATGACATTTTAAATGTATAGTGTAATTTATCAATTTTTAAAATTAACCATGCTTTTTGTTATATTTAAGAAATCTATTTAAACGAAGATTATAAAGACTTTTTGCTATGTTTATGTAGGAGATTTCTAGTTTTAAATTTCACTTTGAGGTTAATAACTTTATACATTTATGGTGATCGTTAACTCATTTTTTTAGACAACTGAAACAATGAATCACACTGACTGATTTTCAAAGTCGAGCTCACTTTGAATTTCTAGTATACAGTCTACTGAAATGTCCTAATGTTGTGTCCTCTTGTTGAATTGACCCTTTTATTACCATCAAATTACCCTTATTATCCTAAATAACATGCTTTGCTCTGGAATCTACCTCTAATGCTAATAAATCCACTCCAGCTTTCCATTGATTAGCATTAGTGTGAAAGGTCTGTTTGCATTCTTTTACTCTTATTTGTGCCCTTTCTTTACGATTGGTTTCTTGTAGGCAGCATTTGTTTGGGCTATGCTTTTTTTTCTTTTTTAACTCTGCTCTGGCAATCTTTCTATTGGTAATGCAGACCACTTACATTTCATGTGATTGTTAATATAGTTGGGGTCAAATTTACTCCTTTGCTGTTTGTTTTCTACTTATCTTGCCTATTTTTATTCTATTTTTCAGTTTTTTGCCTTCTTTATTGACTTTTAACATTTCCATCTTAACACCTTTATTGATTTCTTGGTTATAATTCTTCTGTGTTTTGGAGTTCTTGGAACTTTTCATTCTTTTGTCTAGGGCCAGGTTTTCACATAATGTTATCCTTTGTATTGTTTTCCATACTTTGGTAATTGCATTCAGAGACATGACCAGAATCAGGCTTGATTTTTTTTTTCGCTAGAACACTTCATAGGCAGTTATATATTTACACTTGGGTACATAATACATGGTTATTTTATTATTTTTTTGAGACGGGATCTTGCTATGTTGTTTAGGCTGTGCTGAAACTTGTAGTCCTTTTGCCTCAGCCTTTTCAATAGGTAGGATTATAGATATTCACTACCATGCTCATCTTGATCTGTATTTTTATAATGTAACTAGCTAGTAGTGATTATTGTCTGGATCCATTAGTTGATATGACTTAATAAAACAAATAATGATTTTAAAATTCTATCTTTATTTATAACCTGAGGTAATTCTACAAATAGTATCTATATCTCTCTATTTGTCTGATTCAAGAATTTACCACAGAAGAAAGACAGGCTAGCTGGGTGTGGTGGTACACACCTGTAATCCCAGCACTCAGGAGGCTGAGGCAGGAGAATTGCCATGAGTTTGAGGCTAACTTGGGCTACACAGTAAGGTTAAGGCTAGCCTGCACTACAAAGTGAGATCCTATCTCAAAAAATGGAAAAAAAAAGCAGTGTAAATATTTCCTTGTTTTTCTTTATTTGCTAGTTTTAGATGAAAGGGACTGTTTAAAAAAAATCTCCTATGACAACTAATGAGTTGTTATTTTTTGTTGTCATTTTTGCTGTTTTGTTATTAATTCACAGACTTGTTTTTTATTTTTTAAAAACCTTCCCAATTTAAGTTATCTGCCTTTTTTTGCTTCTTTGCAAGTCCTTTAATTTTGCCATGTTCTTGAATCACTCTCAAAATACAGCATCATGGCAATTATCACGATAGACTGCTAATCAGTTCCAAGTACCACTGAATTTGAATGCCATCTCATCATTTTGGGTAATGGAACAGAACTTGAAAATAATCATCTTTTGCTTTTATAATTTTTTTTAGCCATGTATTTCAAAAAGAGGGCATTTTAAAGATCCTTATAGAACTAAAATACTCCCAGACTTGAAGGGCAATTTCACAATTGCCTCATTGTGTTCATGAAATAATTTGCCTAATTGCTAGTGATCAAAATTGAAACTGAAAAAAAAATTTTTCCTTTAGTTTTCAAGATTTCATCATCTATTTTAATTGACATTTTGAGAGCCTGAAGAGTAATTGGTAATTAAAAGACATATTTTCCTAAATTTATTGGGTGTGATGACATTAAAATTGGATGTCTTGGCAAATAGAATATTTGTATCTTTACTTCTTGTAGGCAGTTTGCTGAGTAATTTATATGATCAGTTGTAATTAGCTTATCAGGTTGTGAAACATTGCTAATTTTTCATCCTTGTAAATTCACATATTTTCATTGCAATTGCTTGACCTGTTAAAACAAGAAATGAGAAATGAGACTGATTTTGTGTTATTCTTTCATAAACTACAAAGTCCAAAGCCTATCTCTCTAACAGTAACAGTAGCCTCATCATGAGTTTGTTGGACAGTGTCAAAGTTCCTAGCATGTGATAATTCTGCAAAATTTTCAATATCTTTTCCTACTACCTTCTAGACATAGGAGACTGATTTTTCTTTCAATTCCAGTTTTTTCAACAATTTCCAAAAAAGTAGTTCTCTGATATTAAATATTTTAAAATTTCCTAATGTTTGTTACAATGCATAATGTGAACAATTTGTAGTAGTAATTTGGTTTGAAAATAGATAATTTACAAATAATGATTTTAATCTTCATAAATACATTTCACATTATGTTATGATTTTTTTTGCTGACAGTGTTTTTCCTTGATTAATGATATACAATATCTCTATTGATATTATGGACATAGCTCTACTGCTATGTTAGGAATTTTTTTCACATGCTAAATTATATGAACTAATATTGATTAATTCTAATCACACTGACCCTGGAAAGTAAAAAAAAATCTGTGATAAAGTTATTTTACCTTAGATTGTTTATAGTTAAGGTTTTTTAAAACTCTAACTCTTGCATCTATGGTTGGGACATGTAGAAATGTTTTGTGAAGGTGTAAGATTATTCAAAGTAAGTGAGATTACTCTCTGTGCTCATTTAGATCAGAGCAGTCTTGCAGTTATATAGAATATAAAATTTGATGTTTTACAAAGTATTCTATTGCTTCTTTACTTGACTGCTGCATATTTGCCATTGGTCTGGTTTTAAGCATCTAATTGTGAATTCAATTTTGTAGAGAGACACTTGGTAGTTTAGTCATTTTTTCCTCTTTTCATGAAAACTTGGTTAAATATAGTCATGCTTTCTTTGAAATCTGCTCATTTTGTTATTTTCTTTTTGAGTTTCTTGTAAGCTTTTCTGGTCTCCATAGTTTTGTACTGGTGTTCTAGAGCCTATCTTTTTGCCAAACTGATTGATCTATTTAGTCCATTTTTAAAATAGGCTATCCCAACACAATTTTTTCTTTGTTATTTTAAATGCACTTTAGATAATATTTGTAGATCTTTACCTGAAAATCTACCTAATAAGTCAGCAAAGATTTGCTTTGAACTCTATATCTGTAGTCATATAAGACAATTACATTGATTTAATCTTTAATCCTTTATTCATTATTTGTATTTTAGGGAAATAAGTTTCAGGAAACCAAGACCATGGCCAGAGTAAGAATTATCTTAGCTATTAGGAAAACTAAGAAACCTCCACAAACACAGAAACACACACACACACACACACACACACACACACACACACACACACAAAAATAGCAATTGTATGTATCTGAAGCTGTATGTAGAGGTGCCTAAAATAGAAACTGTTATGTATACTTTTTCATTCTTCCAATGGGTACCTAAAATAGAAACGGTTATGTATACTTTTTCATTCTCCCAATGGCTATATGCTTATAATAATATATAGTATATTATAATAAGACCCCACTTTCCCAAAACATGAAGGTATCAGGGCCATAAGCTAAGGGTTATCTTATTGTTAATCAGGTTGTTTTAAACACAATTTTAATGCTCACTCATGCCTAGGATGCATTTCACACTTTTATTAAGCCAGGAGGCTATGGATGCCAAAGCAGAAGGCAGATGATTGCATTTCACCTGCTAATTGAGTCACTTGATGTTTACTGTTTGCATTTGCTGGACACTACTCCAGAGTCTTGGATTCAACAAGAATGAGCAGTTAATATCTCTGTTCTCACAGCTGTCTCTGAAAATGTTTTCAACCTGGCTGGGCTGGTCTGAGGCTGTGACAGTGGCAGCCAGGGGAGCAGGCTGGAGAATGTGCTGCCTCATTCTGCAGGCTGGGACTGAACCATAGACAAATTAACCTGGAGATTTCAGCTGAGGTTTGAAATGGGTTTAAATCATCCCTGCTGTCTTCAGCCTTGGAGCGCCTTCCTACCTCTTTACTTCTCTGCACTCCTCTCCACATCCACTAAGACACAACCCTCTTGTTTTCTCCTTCTGCAAGTCCACTGGATTCCACAGGCAATTGCCTCTCCTCTGTCTCCCAGAGAGACAGGATTTCTGTTTTGATCACTATATGTGCCACGCAGTACCATAATTGTGCATCACTCTGTTCTTGGCAGACGGTGAGTCATCGTGTGTGTGCTGATCCATTTTCTTTGTGTAACACTCTTATAAATTAATTTCAGAGGCACTTTTGCAAAAGAAAATGCACTAAATATGTGTTAACCTAGTAGTGAACGATTAGGCTGCTGTCTGCCTGTTTCTTACTGCATGACCCTCTCACACTGTTCATTGAGCTGGCCTCTAGTTTTTCTAGTGCTACTCTAAATGACATCTGTTCCAGTTGAGTTAGTCAAATTGTCCAGCCATTCTTATAATAAAACTGCTCACCCTTTTCTCATCTAGTTTCATTTCAGCAACTGGAACTATACACAAAGGGAAATAATTCTTTGCAAAATTTCTCCTTCTGAGCAAAGCAATTTGAGTTGTGACAGTAAAATCTAGCTATGCTACCGGATCTCTGGACAGTATTTACAATAGTTAAGAAAATGAGAACCTTCTGGGTCAGATCTTTAAGAGAGATCATTTTCCAGCAAATGGAGCTCAGTCCTGTAAAGCAGGATGTAGCTTTAAGGGCAACACTGGCCTTTTAGTTTTTCTGTCAACAAATGCTGTTTTTTTCCTAGGGTGATGAGAGTGGTGTAGGAAGTCTTCTGGTACTTCTCAGAGTTAAAGTGTTACTTACCTTCTGTAGTGTCCAGCATTTAGTGGGTTTTTTTGGCCTACCTTTTCAATGTTAAATCATTAAATCTTAGCATACTATTATAGAAACATGAAGAATGATGCTATTATTGTTAAAAATAGAGGCTTATGTACATGTAATGTGGAGACATTTTACTGAGAGTGCATGTACACATCATGGCAGATCAGAACGCTCCACCATTCCAAGGGAGTGTCCTGTGCTGCATAGTTTGGTGCAGGCATATTCTTTTTTTTTTTTTTTTTTTAGTACCGGGGATCGAACTCAGGTCCTTGTGCTTGTGAAGCAGGCACCAGAACCACTGAGCTAAATCCCCAACCTCAAGCATATTCTTAATTCAGGGCTCTTAGCACAGGAAAGTCTCAGATTGTGCTTGTGAGTCCCACATATAGCCCCTTCCCCTGAGCATTTCATGTTTGTAGAACTTGAACACACAGTGCTTTTGGGCCTAATCATGAAGAATCTTTCTCGTAAAAATCTCTTCTTTCCTATACATGATCTTACTTGAAGGTAGAGTCCCTATTTAGGCAAAGCTATGAATACTGCCACTACTGTTAATGTCATTAAATAAATCTTTTGGTTGACCTTAGCCTGTGTTATTCATTTTAATAAATGTTATCATTTAGCCACTTCCATTTTACGAGTTGTAAGTAAGTGTTATCTTTTTGACATCTTATCACTAGGATGGGACCTCTTGTGGGACATTAAATCAGTAACTAACTTACCTGTGCTTTGGCTTCCTTTTCTCAAATTGAGAATCATCAGCCCACAAAGTATCTTTGATCTATTTCAGTGCTAAGGTTTTATGAATAAAAAGTAAGTAAATAAGTTAGGGGTTTGAGCTTTTTTCTTCTCTTCCCTTTTCCTTATCCTATAGAAAAATGTGGCAGAATTGAGGAGGATATTAGTGTTTTCCTACTTGATTCCTAAGTGATTCCTATGTTCCGAAAAGATTTGAAAATTTACCTGAACAGAGGGAACTGGCAGCTTCTCTGGTCAGGTGATGAGCTGGCTTCTCCAGATATCAGCCTGCTGCTGGTAAAACACATGAATTCTGTGGTGCTCTCTCCTGGTCTTCTGCACTGAGCATTGTGCACTGTGATTTGAATATAATAGCTGGTATGATTTTTCACAAAGTAAATTTTTATTCTCCATCACCGATGCTTTACATCTCTCTTGCTTGATTGTTCTATCATGCTGTTTTCAGTTTTTCTGGAAAACACTAAGCTCTTCCCTCCTACAGCGGGGCTTTGCAACACCTTTCTCTCTGCCTGAATTACTCCCTCTTATGCTTCCTTTCCCATCCTTTTCTCCTTGCTTCCTCATTTGGCTGGCTCCTTTCCATCTTTCAGATCTTAATTTCAATTTCTGTATTAGTCACTTCCCTGCACTGGGAGAAAATATCAGGAACTTGCAACTTAAACGAGGAGAGAGGTTTATTTAGTTCATGATGTCAGTGGATTCAGTGTGTAGTTGGCTGGGTCCAAGGCAGAAATAGCATTGTAGAGAGGTTTGGTGGAGGAAAGTTGTTAGCCCCATGGCAGCTATGAAGCAGAAAGAAGGGAGGATCTGGGGACAAGAATGTACCCTTTCAGATCATGCCCCCAGTGACTCACCTCCAACCATTTTTCTTGTCATAAATCTTTATCATAGAGCCCTGTACACAAGCATAGCTTTAATTGTAATCTGGATTTTTTTTGTTTTCTTATTTATCATCTTCTTCCCCCATGAAACTATAAACCCGGTGAGACAGGCCCACACACTATTTACTTGCCAGTGTGTACGTCCAGTGCTAATACATGATACCTGCTCAATAAATATTTGTTGAATGGATGGAAGAACATTTTTAGTGCCATTTCAACAATGTTTTAAAGGATAATAATCATTTCATCTTAACATCTGCATGTATAAACATACCACTTTGTATATAAAGGGGAAAATAGGTTCTGTAGAAACAACAGTTTTATCTGTACTTACTGTTGGTTTCTTAGATTTCCTGTGTTTCATCAAGAAGAGAGATGAAATCTATTACCAGGATGAAAAGAACATTTTACAGGGTAAGTATTCCAATTCATGTTTTGAATACTTTAAGTTTTGAAATATGAAAATTTCTTGCTTTTATATTTCTATTTTTTCTGCAGATTGGATACAAAGGAATCTACAAAGCCATCAGTGAATTGGATATTCTTCTGTCCTGGATTAAAGAACTCTTAGAGAATATTTCATAAATCAAGAAGCCAACTACACTGATTTTATAGTAATTTTGAAATACAGCGAGAACTACTAGAAAACAATTTATAGCCACATATTTAGTTTTGAAAGTTTTATATATATTACTGACAGGTGCATCAGAATAGATGAGAGAGATTTCATGTAATAAAATTTGGAGGTAAGTAAATTGTCACAAATTTGTACATTTTCTTCAGAGAATACTTTCACCTTGATCAAATTTTGTTATTTGCAAGTACATTGTATACATCTCTAATTTAAAGATGTATTAGTTAAATTAATTCATATATGAACTATGATAGAAAAATATGGTGAGTATTTAAATTTTTGGTAAAAGATACTTTGCCATGAATCTCCCTCAAAATAATCTTCCTTGCTTGAAATACATTTATTTCATTATTCTTGCCATTTTCTGAAGCAGTTCTGGTAAACTCTTTCATGAATGTCTTTAGTTTCATTGTCATGGCTGCCTCAATGTCTTGAGTCAATTAAAAAAAATTACTTTTCATTGTCATTTTTTTTTGGAGGTTAAGGGAGTTTTACTGGACATTTTAATAAGAATGCATTATGAATTCTGGTTTTATGGCCTCCCTTTTCACTTTGGGGAATGGGGAGAAATGACATGACTCCAGAGTCAGTGAATAAGGTGGAAGAGGACACGCCATAATGTTTTTACAAATCTTTTGGTCGAGCGGCATTGGGCAACGACATCCACCACATTTGTATCACAACTCATAAAGACACATAAACGAGGACTTCCAGAAGTGTTTCAGAAAGCGTCAAGGATGATGGGACAAATGCGTTCAAAGCAAGGGGGAGTATTTTGAGGCAAGTTAATGTACTGTACTAATTTGCTGTAATAAATTGTTAAAAATGTAAAGATTCACCGTATATTGTGACCACATTTCATATTATTTGTGGAAGGAAGATCACAGATTTCTGGGATACCATATGTACTGAGACTTAAATAGACACTATATGGATGACTTTGTTTCTTGAAGGATATGATGGCTATGAGCTATGCCAGTGTGAATTTGCTTTAACATTTTGAACTTAATCAGACACTGTTTTTTCTGCTGGCTATCCTTTCCGTGACAAGAGACTATAATTTTATTGGGTGCCATTGGTAAGAACAATATGACACCAGGGCCAGGGATATAGCTTAGCTCGGCATCATAGTGCCTGCCCAGCAAGCTCAAAGTCCTGAGTTTGATCCCTGGTGCCTAAATAAATAAATAAATAAAGAACCATGACATCACACAGGATGTATAAGTCAACCATTTAACTACTTGGAATGATGTACCAGGAATACCTTTGACAGATACCCAACCAAAAACAAACAAACAAACAAACAACTACAAGCAACCAAGTTGGAATTACACTGAAATTTGATGACATTCTTCATGCTGTACAATTATAAACATTGAGAGAGGCCACAGTGCAGCTCTGAGACCATTCTTTCATGTCTAAAACATTAATTATACAGTTATCCCTTTAGTTAATTGAATAATTCACTGAAAGGACTCTGCCTCACAGCTGCTGGTGCGCGGCACAGAGCCCTAGAGCCGTTTCTGAGACTGTGTCCGGAGCACTGGCTAGCTCTGTCCTCGTCACTGTGCATCTGCACCCTGTGATTTGGTGCCCTGTGGAACAATGGGCAGGGCTTCCACAAGGCCTTCATGGATGGTGTCCTTGGCAACTGCCCATTTTTCCCCATCATCTAGTTCCTTTTGATTGTTGTGATTCACATGGGCCTTGCATTCACAAGGAGCCATCTCTCTTGGTTGATCTTGTATGCCAAAGTTCCCCCTTTCTGCCTTCCCACCATAGTCCCGTGTCTTGCTTCTGTTGGGGACCTCACTACTAGCAGGTGCATAGCATGGAAAGTGTGGTGAAGGGGGATGAGCGGGAGCCTGCAGGGTTGTTTTTATCTCGTGCTCTGACGTAGGACTCAGGCAGGCTCCTAGGTTATCAGTAGTGGGACAGTGTTTTTTCCTGAGGAATATTTGGGAGCACTGGGGCCCAGAGGATCAGGAATCTCCTCCCTGACTTGGTTGTGGACCAGAGAGGAGGAGATGGTGGCCTCAAAGCCCCTGTTGGCATTATATTAAGGCACTTGATACTTTTCAAGAATAGGCTCACTGCATGGCTGAGTTAGGATCAGACCTGATTGGTTGGTCTTGGTAACAAATATCCTTAAGCCACCCCATTACTAAGAGTCTCTAGATATCAGTGAAGCTGGGGAGCTTTCATTTTCCAATCAGCAGAGAAGTATTTATTATATGCATTTCAATCACATGATTTTGGGTATTTTGTTTCTCAAATATTTTTGTTTGCCTAGAACAGTTGAAAGGTGGCTTCATCAGCAATAACACTACAGGAATTTACAAGTCATCAGTGAATAAAGAACCAATGTTCACGTGTTGGTACTTCTTCACAAGTAAGGAACAAGCACAGTTTGGTGTGTTTGAGTAAAGAATACAATATTGAAGAGACACCTGAGAAGAGAACGGCTGGTACCTTTGTGTGGAGACTATGTCTTGGAAAGGTCACTGTGGCCTCAAGGATGAAGCCTTCTGATGTACTGGTCCCACTCTGGACTTTATCAGAACCAGACGTGATTCCCTTTGGAAATGGCTTCACTGTATCAAATGCCCACGTGATATACAAACTCCAAGCCCATTTAGGGATTACAGAAGGAGATTCCAACTTGTTGGATCACTTCTAGGAGACTAACTGTCCCATTAAAATGTTGTATCTGTCAGCATGTAGTAGGGCCATGAAGCAAATCCTCAGAGCAGGTAGAGTAGAAGTAGCCTGAGTATCAGCCAGAAGCACAGAGTGTAATAGAGATCCCTTGGTCAGGAGACCTGGCTAGTCCTGACTTCTTCACCTCACACAAAACTGTACCCTCCCTGACAAATCTCTTTCCATGCTGTACTTTTCTCTGAGCCACAACTATGCCCTGCCAGCACCTGTGTTTGTTCATTGCCTGTTTCTTCCATGTCTGAATACTGGCTCTGTGGGGTGGGGCTTGGGTCTGCATTATTCTCTATAAGGTCCACAGCACCTGAACAGATCGACACAGGGCAATACACAAGCATGGGCAGACTGTGCTGGGCCAGGAGACAGTGGTTGGGGCCTGGGTCTGTGAATGGTCTTAGGACTCATGGTCAGGTCACATTGCCTCCTGGGTTTTTGTTTCTGGATTGGTCCTGATTGCAATTAGTTGCCACTGTGCTTCAGGCAGACATCTGGTGGTCTCGTGTAGTCCACACTCTCAGGTCTCCCCTACTCTCTTTTTTTCCATCACCTGTTTCCAACGTTAACTCCAGGCCCTTCTTTGCCTGGTTAATTTATCCTGATGCTTTGAGGTTTCATTCAAACATCACCCTTCTGATAATGGTTTTATACATGCTGTATGTCTTCAGAGAACCTACACAATTATAAATCCTTTACTGGGTATAGAGTCAATGCCTGTCTCTATGCCTGGACTGTCTTTCTGACTCACTGTGGTTCTGCTTCTGATCTTACACATAGTAAATACACAGTAAATATTTGTTGAGTAAGTGAACAAAGTAGGAAATTGAATTAATGGTCTCCAAGGTTTCTTCCAGCTTTGGCATTCTTTGCTACCATAATTTCATGAGTTGACACAACCTTAAGGATTGGAGTGCTTCCCAGCTTTAATTTTCTAAGAGCATCTATTCTATTATTAGCACAGCAATGAATTTAAATGGACATATATTTACTTGCTCTAAGTGAAAGGCAAATAAATATCTGTCTCAAAAAATAGATTTCTAAGACTATTCTTAACTAAAATGCCTTTACATGCAGACCATTTGGAATCATCTTGCAAACCTCTGGGTAAAATGTGTCTGATATACTGGGAAACACTGAGTTATTATGAATTTCCACTGTCTCATTCTGGTCCAATTTAGAAATATATGAAATTGGAACCAGACCATTTTTTACCTGCCTACAGATACCAGTTTAGAAAAAGTCAAGCCACGATGGTCAGATTTCAAACTGGTTTCAGCTCTCCTGTCACTTTTTCCAGCGATTCAGGGAGGCAAGCGTACTCACCCAGTCAGTCGTTCCATGGGTCTGATGACTGGGACTCTTGACGCAGGATGGTGGTGTGGCTGCACGGCCCTTTTCATTCCCCATCATCCCTGGTAGCCACGGTGGATGCAGCTTCTAGGGAGGGAGCTGTAAGACCCACTGTTTTTCAGTTCGTGAAGCTGTTGGATTGTTCAGATGGTAGGATCCAAAAGTGAAAGCCTGGTTGTGCAGAGCAGGAAGAGCATCAGACCGTTTAAAAACAACCGTAGAACTGTGATGTGAATGCGTAAATATCATTAGAATCCACAAGCATTGATATTCCTTCACCACGGTTGAGTTGCTAACTGCAGTAGAAAACAATTGGTTCTCTAAACACTTATTGAACGCTTACAGACTGTTACTCACACAGTCACAGCGAGGTTAATGATGATAAATAAAACTTTCCTTCTACCAATTTCTGGGTAGAAAGACAAATATGAAGACAAACAACTAGACAGTGAAATGCAAGCAATCACAGAAATGTATACAAAGTGCAGGGTAGTGGAGGTCCACACTCTGCTGAAGAGATGAAGTTTGAGACAACTTACACCTTGAGACTTTTTCAATGTCACCTCTTCTAGCAAGTCTTCCTTGGTCCCTTGTGCAACCCATTCCTAGGTTGGCTTAGATGTCCCTTGTATAGAATATTTTCAAAATAACATTTTTATACTGCACTGTAATTTTATGTGTGCTTGCTTATCTTCTTCATGAAGGTGCAGAATTTTATTCAGCGTTGTCTCTTCAGGGCCTTACATAGAGGTTGCTTCATAAGCAGAATTATTTTTAAAAATGAAACAATGAAATTAAAAAAATGTCACTAAGGCCAAAAAAATGGAAATGGGGCTAGGAGTATTAGAAAGATAAATTTGACAGGACTTGATGGCCACTGGTTTAGAGGTGATCAGTGCTATTATTAGTCAAATTTTTCTCAAATTTTCGATGTATATAACTTACTGGAGGAAAGGTTTATTTTTTATTATGTTTTCAGAGAATTCCGCCCATGGTTGGCTGAGACTCATCCTGGTGAGGGGTGTGGTGGAACCTGGTTCTCACTTCATGGTTGCTGGGAAGCAGAATAGCTGGGTAAGGACCCAGAAAGGAAAGGTCCAGGAATCAGATATAGTCCCTGAGGTCGTACCCTATGATCCATAAGGTCACAATAATCTGGTAGGCACTTCTTAATCTAGTCAAGTTGGCCACCACAATTAAACGTCACAGGTGCTGAGGAAGTAATCTAGGATGACTCAAAGGTTTTAAAACTTCCACTGATTCTATAGCAAATGAAGACTCATAAAAATGCATTGTAAATGAGATTCCAGCATCACATTTTGGAAAATAAATGCTTTGGGATTTGGACTTTCTAGATATGAAGAATCTCACAATTTGAAATATATATTGTCCAACTTGCATCTTATACCAGCATCCTCTTTGTAACACTGCCCCTACCCAGCATGCGCTTGACCATTTACTATTAGGAAAGATTAATAGAGGGCTCTTTAACAGCTCTTTCTGTTTCTAAATAATCCTGTTTATTAGGAAATTACTTTCATAGATATGAAATCTATAATCTTGAAATGTATACATTTTCTCTAGTTCCGTAGCTTGGAGCATGGAATGACTGTAACCCATCTCATAGGAGAGGTGGACTGGATAGTAACCCTGGTCAGGAAGAGGAGGCCTTGTCCCATCCTTTAAAAAGTGTAAGCTCCTAGAATGTACCAATAAGCTCAATAATAAAAAAAAGACACTTCTGCAAATGGAAGCAACAGTAGAACAGAGATAGCTATAGTTACAGCATGCAAAGTAGACTTTAAGTCAAAAACTGTAAAAAAAGAGATAAAGATGATAATTTTACTATAAAACCTTCGATTCCAAGTAACTTGTTCTTCTAGTGTTCTGCAAGAAAAATAAATGTAAACTTGATAAATGAAGAAAAAAGTGCAAGCTGGAAGTTACATGCCCTGTGTGTATATAATAGCCCATGGCCAGAATTTGGGAACATTGTCACACGTAGCTAAAAGGAAAGTGACTTTATTCTGGGTAGTTATGCAACCAGCTAAACATTGAGTCTTGGGGGGGGATTATGGATATTAGGTCAGGCGGCCCCTATTTAATATTTACAGGTAGCAATGATTCCCCCTTTTCCATCCCAGGTTCATGTCCTCCCACTGTATCTTCCGCTCGAGTTTAAGTAACCCCAGCCCTTCCTACCAGTTTTCAAAAGCATGGATTAGGTGTTTTCATAGCTAGTGTTTATTCTCTTCTGGATGTATCCCTGACTGTTCTGAACCCTTCTGAGGTCATGGCTGATCTTCAAACTCTGCTTATATATTGTTTAAGAGCTAACACCTGACCTGCAACCTCCACAGGGTTGATGTATCTTTGTTGAGTTCTTGGGGCCATGCTTTTTCAGTCATGCCCTTGATTTTCTTTTCCACACTTTATTAGGGGTTTTATAAATTACAAAACCAAACCAAGCATGTGCTTATAAAGTTGAAATAACATTAAGGCCTAAACTAAACATAATCATATCTTCCTTGCTTTCCTCTGCTTTCCTATAAGGCCAATGTTTTCCAGGGCGCATCCTAAAACTATATGTGGTGTCACCCTACTTACCCTTCAACTAGCTCTACTCCGCTTAACAAATCAGGGCATCTTTGTAGGTGTGCAAGCATGTGTGTTTATATAAGAATAATTTTCTCTACAATTCTAGTTTGTTGTCTCAGGTTTTTTTGTTCATATGCAGTTAGATGAAATGAGTATCTTTATGTGTATATCTTGAGCTGTCCTTTCATTTTTTATATGATTACTTCTTAGAAGCCGGATTGTGGGGTCAGAAGAGAGGCTAAGTATTGCCAAATTTCTTTTCGCAACATTTTTTTTTTTTACTGATTTTCCAGACATTCTTGCTAATGCTGGATATTATTGCTATTCAGAAAAATGTATTAGTCTGATGGTTGAAAGTGATGTTGCATTGTTTTGGCTTGTGTTACACTTTAGGTTAAAAACTGATCTTCTTTTCAGATGTATACTCTGTTTACATTTCCTTTTTTTTTTCTGAACTGCACCCCAAAATGTCCTATGGGTCATTTATTTAATACTATTTGAGTTCTTATTTGAACCTCAACACAAATGGTGCACTTTTACTGTTTAAACATTTAAGAAAATTCACTACAGAGAAACACACCCCGAGTGAGCATATTGTGCTTCTCTTGACCCCATGCAAGGTCAGCATCTCTCATCAGGGATTGCTGTGAGGCTGGCTTCTTCCTCATCCTCAGCCTATTGTGAGAGCACTCCACACTAGCTCTCTGCTGCTCCGAGTGCTCATGGGAGAAGAAGAAACTCAGCCATAATTGTTATTTGCATCAGCAGTGGGAGAGAGGTAGAGGTGGAGAAAGACTGCTCCAGGGTTAAGGAAACCCTTCCTCACTTGCTTTTTCAGGTCCTATTCAAAGCTCCTCTCAATTCCCTCTGCTCCCCAATGCTTTAAAACAAGAAATCAGATAATCCCAGGAGATTTAAAATAAGTGATGGCTTTGTAAATAGGGAAGGGAGGAGGGGGTGAAGGGAGGGCAGGGGTAAGGGGAAAAAATGAGAACCAAGACTGGTCATGTAAAGGTAGAAGACCCCAGTGATGAATGTAATTGTACTGTATACTTAAAATGTACCAATAAACTCAGTGAGGAAAAAAAAAGATAAGTGATGCCTACTCTACTTTTCCATGAATGAACTTGGATCCATGAGCTTCCAGCTTCCTTTAAGGGCCTAGGCTGGTCCATCAGTGGCTTCTGGAGCCCCACCCTTCCTGTGCACTAAATACCTTCCTGTGTCATTTGGTTTTATGATTTTACTAAGCAAAAAAAGCTCTTTGTAAATAAAGGTGGATGGCATAAATACGTTTTTCATAAACAAAGGTAGAAAAAGTGTAGATATATCTATCCTCTTTAGAGCTGAAAACCTCCTAGATTCCTCTAATCTTTGCCCTCCTTCTAAAATGCTATATAAATAACTTACTTTTTAAATATTTAGCATAATCTGTCTCTCTACTAGAATTTAATCTTGATGTAGGGATCTTCATTTGTTTTGTTTATCCTTTTATCTTTAGTATCTGAACAAGGTCTTTCCTGAAAAGACACTCAACAAACTGTGGTTGAATACATAAGTGAGTGGATGATGTGTTCAGAGATAAGAGAAAAAAAAACCAAGAGACCCCTGTGGCTGAGGATGCTAAAAATCCCAGCTGCAGCTGTTCCCTAACCTCACCCTCTATGACAGGATAGAAATTCTTTCGGGGAGTGGGTGAAACGGCTTCCTAACTTGTGGTCACATTTCCTTTAACAGATCGGTTTTCACAGCAGTTGATTCACAACGAGGCTCTGGTGACTTTCTATTTTCCATTAACCCACACTCTTTGTGTCTGAGTCCTTTATGATTAGGTTAGAGTGGCTTAGCTTGAGGAGGTTAGAGAGAGATGGAGAGCTGCGAGTGCCTCTAACTTTTGCACAGTAAAATGATCTTTGGACAGTCTTTTTGGAACTCGTGGAAAGCATTGTCTCCACAGAATTCAGATCCCACTGGTAATTTTTAGTCATAATAATTTTAAAAATATGGTGATAATTTCCATTAAGGAACAAGACATAGGGGGTGGTGAAGCTTCAACTTTTCATCTCTGCATCATACATGGGACCCTACCCAGGGGTCCCCTAGTCAAAACGCGTGGTACAGATTTCAGGGATGAACCTGTGACCCAAGAAAGCCCAATCAGAAGTGAATCCTGTGATTTGCAAATGACCCCTGGCAAAGTATCTCTTGTCTATGTACCCGAAGCTTGAAAGGATACAAACTGGAAGAACTGCAGCTATTTTGTTATGGTGGAGAAGACAAATCCTAGCTGAGAATCAGGCCAACACGCTCTCGCCTGGGTTTCTAAGAATCCTCCCTCTTCTGGGATTCCTTCTCCCTCACTTGAATTCTGCCTCCTGATCCCACAGATGGGTTCCTTTGCTACTGCAATAATACAAATTGAGGATTCAGAGCTAGGTCATGGGCACCTCCTAGTAGCTGTTCTAGATTTATCCATTTTAATTCTATGACTAAATACTATCCGTATGCTAAAGTGCCTAAGACCGACCCATTCTTTGAATTCCATGTTTAACTGTGTATTTGATATTTCCATGTCAGGCATCTCAAAAATAATGTCAAAACTAGGAATTTTGTTTATCCTTCTAAAATCAGTTCCTCTTTTTGCATTTGGAAACTTAGCAATAGTAGACTGTTGTCATGCATGTTCAGGCAGACAGACTCTGAAGCTAATCAAATCTTAGTTCAAATATAGGCTGTAAAATAGCTAAATGAGCCTAATCCCTTTATTTCTGTCTTCTCTCATCTATACAATAAGGGTGGAAGTTCTGTGTTTGTGAAGATTAAGTGAGATAACAAATGTGACATGGTTAGAATCAAGACTAGCACATGATATAAATTTTTAGAAGACACTGCCACGTACTCAATTGCTAGTCACAATTTGTAATTGCAAGTATCCTTAATTTCTCTTCTCTCTTCCTAACTAAATCCACCAGCATCTCCTTTCAAGTCTACTTCCCAAACATACCCTAAATTGTTCTTTTTTTACTACACCAACTGAATATTTTTTAAATCATCATTGAGTTTATTGGTACATTTTAGGTATACAGTACAGTTACATTCATCATTGGGATCTTGTACCTTTATGTCACAGATCTTGATTCTCATTTTGTCTCCATACCCCTGCCCTCCCTTCACCCTCTCCACCCTCCCCTATTTACAAAAACTTTGTTTCCATATTTTCATTTTCTCATATTTTTTCTTTTCCCTTATTTCTTTCCCTATCTTTCTCATTTCCCCTACACCTTTAGCCCCTTGCTTCCCATTTTACATTGTCAATTATACCATTTGGATCTTATTTACACTTTTAGTTTTTCACACCAGAGAAACTAAATGATACTTATATATGTGTGTCTTATTCATTTCACTTAAGAGTGTATCCTCAATATGCATCCATTTTCCTATGAATGACTCTAATTTCTCATTCTTTATGGCTGAGTAGTATTCTATTTTATAGAAAAACCATATCATCTTTATCCAGTTTTTAACAGATGGGCAAATGGGCTGTTTCCAAGTTTTAGCTATTACAAACTATGGCGCTATAAACATGGGTGCGCATATATCACTGTGGTATGATTCTTTTAATTCTTTTGGAAAGATGCCCAGCAGAGGGATGGCTGGGTCAAATGGAACCTCTAATCCTAGTTCTTTGAGGTATCTCCATATTGATTTCCATAGTGGTTGCACCAGTCTGCACTCCCACCAACAATGGAGAAGGGTTCCTTTCTCCCACAATCCCACCAACATTTGTTATTTGTTAATTTCTTGAAAGCAGCCATTCTTTTTAGGTTGACATGGAATCTCAGTGTTGTTTTCATCTGCATCTCTTGAATGACCAGTGATGTGGAACATTTTTTCATACATTTATGTGCTACTTTTACTTCTTTGTCTGAGAAATGTCTGTTCATTTCAGATGCCCATTTTTGAATCAGGTCTTTATATTTGGGGGTCCTGATTTTTTGTGTTCTTTATATATTCTAGATAATAGTCCTTTGAGGAGCAGCTGGTAAAAATTTTTTCCCACAGTGTAGGTTGTCTCTTAGCTCTGTTCTACACCAATTGAATATTGTGGGCATGTCATTTCCATCTCTTGCTTGGACACTGCGAAAGCCCTACCTCTACCTGGTCTTTGAGTCTCCACTCTTTTCTTTGCCCCCAAACCTAGCCTCATCATAGCTTCCAACGAGAACTTAGAAAGTGACAATAAAAGGACATTCCTGCTTATTTTACATCTTTTGACAGTTTCCCTTGCACTGAGAAGAAATCTTATTATCTGGCCCAAACAGACTAAATCGTCTGGTCTTTTGACAGTTTATCATGTGATAATATACGAACTGCCTGGCTTTCCTCTCTGACCCCATCTCTTTGTTGACCTTTCTGTTTCTGAGGCATACAAGTTCAGCTCTGTCCCCAGCACTTGAGCTTGCCACTTCCTTTCCCTAGAAAACCCCTCCTCCTGTTCTTTGCACAATTGGCTTCTCATGCAGACCTCAGTGCCTGTGTCCCTTCCTCTGAAGTGACATTCCTGAGCTGGTCAGAGAAGGCTTGCCTTTACCCCCTAGGAATAAATCCACCCCCTTGCTTATTTCCTTCATATTATCTCCACTAGAAGGGATTATCTTATCTATTTATAGATCTACTTGTTCATTATCTGTCCCTCTATCTGACCCTACTAAAGTGTAAGCTTCCTGAAAATAGAGGTCTCGCTCATGTGGCTTAAGAGCCTCCCTGTTTACTCACTATTGCCATTTTTGTAGATACCATTTTCAATTTTGCCAATTTATTCTAATACAGCTAATATTTTCAATTTATTCTAATAAAGTGATTTCACAAATTGAATCCCATTGCATTTTTTTTATTCATTTAGCTAACAAAGATGCATTTGTTTTACTTATTGTGTGTCAGATTTTGTCCGAAAGGCTAAACAGGTTAAAATATTTTAATTGTGAGGACACAGATAAGAAACAAATAACAAGGGAAATATAAAATATGACAGATGATGGCAATTATAAAGAAGAAAAAAGAAACTGGTGATGTGGCTCACTGGTATAGAATACAGAATGCTTGGCTAACACTGCAATAAAACAAAACAGAATCTCACTTGTGGGAGTTGGAGGGGACTGGCAGGGGATAATCTCCTATTTAAAGAATGTGGTCAATTATACATTTTGTTCCTAATTTACACTTTCAGTTTCTCACACCAGAGAACTCATTGGTACTTACATATGTGTATCCTATTTATTTCACTTAAAAATATGACCTTAATGTGTATCCGTTTAGTTATAAATGTCTCTAAGTTCTCATTCTTTATGGCTGAGTAGTACTCCAGTTCATAGAAAAACCCTCATTTTCTTTATCCAGTCTCCAGTTGATGGGTAATTGGGCTGTTTCCAAGTTTTAGCTATTACAAACTGTGATGTAATGAACATGGGTGCACATATATCGCTGTGGTATGATTCTTTTAATTCTTGTGGGAAGATACCCAGCAGGGGAATAGCTGAGTCAAATGGGACCTCTAGTCCTAGTTTTATGAGGTATCTCCATACTAATGTAAAATAGGAAGAAAAGGTGCAAAGGGGAAGGGGAAATGGGGAGGGTAGGGGAAAGGGAGGAAGGGAATGGAATTAATGTGAGAAAATGAAAAAATGGAAACAAATGGATGGAGGGGTTGAAGGGAGGGCAGGGGGATGGGGAAAAATAAGAATCAAGATACATCATGGAAAAGTACAAATCACCAATGATGAATGTCAGTATACTGTATACTTAAAATGTACCAATAAAATTAATTTAAAAACTAGTTATGGTCAAGAAAAAGGCTCAGTAATGAGCAGAATTGATGCATCTCATAACAACCAGGATATACAGCTATTGTGTTACTGATCTTGATTTTTATAATTTACATGGATGTGGAAGCAGGCTACAGAAGGTTAAATATTTTCAGCAACATTACATAATGATTATAAAGCAGACTAAGGCCGCAGACTGTACACTTTTGTGAGTTACCTGCTGGGCTATGCTTTTTCTCAAGTGTCTCAGTTATCTGATGACTTAATAAATGGCAGGAATAATTTCTTAACTGGAAAATTATGTTATCTTGAGTCACCAAACTATCTCTCTCTATATTTAGTGAATATATTTTCTGAACAAACAATTGGACAAGAAAGGTTCTAAAGTGCTTTATGGGACTGAGTTAGTTGAAGTTGACACTAAGTAACACACAGCCATGATAGTAATGCATACCCCTTGGGCCTAACAGTAAGTACTAAACACAAACTGCAGAGTACTTTGATCCTAAGAAAAGGCAAACGTGTGCCTGAAACCAGCATTTCTCACTCTGTCCCATGGCCCACTCTGCAATTCCTCATCATATTAATAGTTTTCATAGCCAGATGTGGTGGCACACACCTGTAATCCCAGTACTTGAGAGGCTGAGGCAGGATTACTGTGAGTTTGAGGCCAGTCTGGGCTACATGGCGAGTTCAGGGCCAGTCTGAACTGTACAGTAAGATCCTGTTTTCAAAAAATAAAAAACCAAGTCCCTCTCCCCTCAAAAAATTGATCTCTTCAACCTTGCATAACCCGAGTTTCTAGAAAATTGTGTGCTTTAATAATAGCTTTATTGGCACTTAGGAAATATCTTTTGTTTTTCTTTCACAGAAGACAGTTTTGGAAACATCAATTCATATAAATGATAATGTTGAGATGAAACAGAGCTAGAAAAGAGTATTTTTGATCTAACTCTAGATATCACTCAAGGAAAGGAAGATAGGGTTTAAACTGATTTGTTTTCCTTCTTAAGAGATGAAAATCAATTTGTTCCTCCAAGTACACTCCTTAGGAAAAGAGCACACAGCTTATACTTCAAACCCTCCCTGGATTTCTTTCTTAGGCATATGAACTTGTGAAAAGATATCTTTCACAAAAGGAAAACGTGCCTTGAGCTTACCCCGATGTCTGCCCACAGCCCCACAGTCCTATTGATAGCTGAGTTGCTGCCAGAACAGAGTGGATATCCTTTATGTCCTCAATCACTATTCACTGCCCATGGTGCCCTCGTCACTCATTCATTCAACAAATAGTTACTGTGCTGGGCAGAGTGAGCAAAGGGTTTCTACCCTCATGGAACTTACATTCATTTGGTAGGAAATAGGCAGCAAATCGAAAAACACAAGTGGGTAATATCTGGGTGACCAGAGATATGGAGCAAGTTCAAGAAACATACAAGAAGTAGGGGTGGGGAGGCCAGAGGTTGGTCAACGTCCTTGTCGTATTGAATAGCTGAGGCAACTCTGGACCAAGGGAAGCAGCCATGGGAATTCATTCTGAGGTGGCCCGATCATCTCGAAGCTCAGGCATTTTTCCCAGTAATTAAAGGAAAGAATATCACTTCCTCTTGATGTAAATGAGATATTATAAAGCCACAGTGTTAGTCAGCTTTCTGTTTCTATGACAAAGGATTTATTTTGACCTGTGGCTTCAGAGGTTGCTATTTATTAGAGAACAGTCATCTCTGGGCCAACTAAGAGGAACACTTCTGGATATTCTGTCATTGTCTCGCATCTAGGGAATCTTCACACTACTGACTGTCTAGATTTTAGTTTGAAGCAATACTTGATTGACTAGCTAACTTGATACTGATTCTTTTTCCTTGTTGTTTGATTTTCAGCAAACCATTTATTCATTCAATATTCATTTATTGAGTGCTCATTGCATACTAGGTACTTTTCTAGTACTGAGAAGCAGCTATTAAAATAGTCAATAATCCTATCCGTAAGGTGCTTGTAATCTATTGGGGGAAGACACACAGCAAATAATAGCAAACAGCAACAAAAGATAATTTCAGAATGTGACAGTGCTATGAAGGGAATTGCCAAAGAAAGATAAAAAGGAACTGACTGAGGCTGGGTGGATCTGCAGGTGATCTTCCTGCCTCGACTTCCTGAGTGCTGGAGTTACAGGAATATACCACTGCACCTTGCTAAAATCACAACATTGTGTTTTATTACCTTCTGCCTCTTGCATCCCTTTGCTCCTCAAGGGAGAGGTCACTTTGAAGTGCATTTTTGTTTCTGGTGCTGGGAATTGAACCTAAGATCTTGTACATGCTAGACAAGTGCTGCCATTAAACTACTTCCCCTGTCCTCCAGATTATTTTAAAGAAAAATCCTGTTGTAATTTTATCCATAGTACTTAGATATATTTAGGTATGTCTAAAGAATAAGGACGATTAAAAACACAGCTGGAATATCATTATCACAAATGAAATGAATTCTTATTTAATAGCATCAAATTAAACATTTCGTAAATGTCTTTTTATACTTACATTGCTTAAATTGAAATTAAAAGTAAATGAATAGATATATTTCTTCAGTCTATAACAGCCCCCATCCCATTTAGTTATTGAGTAAACCAGGTCATTTTTCCTAGAAAATTTTCTACATTCTGGATTGTGCTGCTGAGATCCCCACACAGGGACCATTACATGTTTCCCTCCTCCCTTGATTCCCTGTAAACTGCCAATTAGATGCAGAGGCATGAGCAGATTGAGTTTTCAGTTTCTGGCAAGAATTCTTCATGGTGTGCTGTGAAGTCCCTAATTGTATCAATTCAGAAAGTGAATAATTCCTGGTTGTTTCCTTTTTTTTAAGAGAGATTAGCAGTTTCAGGTGTTATCAGCCAGCTAAAACCATTATAGTCAGGGGAGTGGCAAACCATGATTTTTGCAGAAAGGATCATCTTTGGCTATTATGCAGTAAAAAGGTGGTAGGCAGAGGTGTTCATAAAACTATTTAGCAGAACATATAGCTCAGGCTCTGACCAACCATACAGGACTGTACTGTGCCAGCTGGCTCTCCATCCTGACTGTAGGTGTGAGAGACTGCTTGGGCCTGCATAAGATGGCTGCCCTCAACCTTAGCCTTTGCCTCGGTGGAAAAATCCCACTAGACTACATACGTGACCTTTGGCAGGTCTAGCCCCTGGGCAAACAGGAAATCTTACAGAAAGAATAGCCCTTTGTGCTAACCACAGGGTCACGGGATCTGGAGCAGGAAGCAGGTGGTATTTCCCCCGTCCTACTTGCCCCTAGGGATTGTGAAGTTAAAGATTGCATAGGGTTAATTGTTGATGTACGCCTTCCCACTTACCCCTCCCCACATTTGGTAAAATACTGATTGCTGTATGGTTAAATGCTTGAGTGACTCATGTGATTGATTTGCTTGAACTGTCCAATAAGCTTGCTGAACCTTCCCCCTGGGATAACAGTATATAATCGTTTTGCTGAGCCAATAAAGCGCCTTTGATCAGAAACCAGACTTGGGCCGTGTACTCTAACTTCTTAAAGATTTCCTCCACAGACATTCAAGATCGGATCGGCCTCTGATGACCCACGAATAAGAGGCGGCTCTCACCTCCTATTCCCCGCGGGACGGGGTCCCCCCAGAGAGCCGCAACTGGCGCCCAACGTGGTTTACAGAGGTTACCGACTCCCGATCGGACGGCAGAGAGACGACGAGTCCGGAGCCCGCCCGTCAGACACCAGGTAAGCCCCATCCGGGTGGTGCAGGGTTGGGGTTAGTCAAATCTTAGCTAAGGCACAGCCGCCGTCCCAAAGTTCCCCGAGAATAGGGGGAACGCAGTTAGTGAAGGAGCTAAATTTATCTCTGATATAAAAAAGCAGTTGAAAAACCGTAATATTGAAGTTAGAAAGAAAGATCTCTTGCAATTTCTGCTGTTTGTACACGAAGTATGTCCCTGGTTCGTTATCACCTGCCCCAAAATTGTGCCTTCTACATGGGACCAGATTGGTCGCGAGCTCGCTGACTACTTTGATCAGCACGGCAGCACCTCTCTCAAAGATCATCCAGGGCCCCGAGGCTGAGCGTGCCCTCGGTGATGCCGCCACTGTGGCAGACAACGCCCTCATTAGACAATTAGCCTTTGAAAATGCTAATGAGACCTGCAGAGCTATTCTAAAACACAACTCCAAAGCCAAAACTCTGCACGACATGATTAATCTCTGCCCAGAGGCGGATCCTTTTATGCACAAGATCACTAAGGCCCTTGTCACCTTCCAAGGCCAAAACAGGGGTAAAACATGCTTTCAATGCGGCCAGCCCGGCCATTTTGCCTCCCGCTGTGGAAAGTATTACCTCAGGGCATGGCCAATAGCCCTACCTTATGTCAATATTTCGTAGCTAAAGTTTGTTTAATAGTAAATGAGACAGAAAAATATTAGAAAAGCTATAAGTAAGAGTTGTACTTTTAACATGAAAGGTTTTTGTATGTTCCTCTTGTCTTTACCTAAGAATGTAGAGAATGTTTATGGAAATGATTTATAAAATGTTTGCTTGTTGGTTTCAAGTTTGTTATAAAAGGTTTACATTTATAGTCAAGAAGAGTATTCGTTCCTTTAACCCTAATTCTACAAGAGATCTCTGTTAATTTTGATCTGCAAAAATTTTGACTAGTCATAACAAAAAGATTTTATAATTCATTTGGCCAAAACCATCTGAGTGCACTCATTAAAATTGTCTTATATGTTTGTCTGTCTTAAATGTTCAAAGATGTTTGTATGTTCTTGATCAGAATGACGTCAAATACAAATAGATTGTTGATTTCTACAACCTGGCTTTATAGGATCAAATAAAAAACTTAAAAGATAATTAAATATAACCTTTAAGTTTGGATATGCTCCTGTTGGTAAATAAAGAAGCAGCTGCTCAGAAAATTTATTCTGATCTTTGTTCACTAATGGGAGCCACCAAAATAATTTTCATAGCCCTATAAAAAAGATATGTCTTGTTAAATATGTAAAAAAAAAGGGGGGGGGAGATCCTGTTAATACAAAGCTACATTACAGTACATAAGATTTCATATAAGTATTATTATTGCTACTTTTCTGGTATACAAAATGTATTCATATTGTTTGACCATGCAGGTTTTCCAACATATTGTTTATGACAATAACCTTTTGGTCTAGGTGTTCTCCCTTTTCTTCTATTCCACCTAATTATGGTTACAGATATGTTTATAGACCTATCACTATCCTTGAGCAGCTTGAAGCTGGGTTTCCACTGAGGAGACTGGATTGGGACCCCAACACTGAAGCAGCAGAGAAAACTCCAGGATGTGTCTCAGTGCACAAGTGGAAATTTCATTCCAAAAAGCAAAAAGGTTTTCCTTCTTTATCCAGAATGAGGATTTAATGGGACTGGTGATTTAATGAGACATCTCAAAAGTTTTTGGACTGGTCACTTCTAAATTCCACAAACTTAAGCTTATCTGCAGGACTTTGGTAAACAGATTCAGGTTTTCCTCAAACCAACATTTGGAAACCTGCTGCATTGGGAAAAATACATTTATGGTCAGATGTCAAAGTTACTAGCCTTAGTTTCAATATTGTTGGCATAGAGGCCTCTAATATAATGTCTTGTGTTAATGCTCATAGAGATTGTTTATGAAACCGATAATATTGATTGTCAATTGACCAATTGTATATTCTCAGAAATGGTGACTTCCTTTCATTCTGTGATGGGTTTGAGGCAACCTCTCTTTGTAATGATGCCTGTAAAAATTAGTGAGGCCTGGTATGAGGAACAAGGATTATAAATATTGATAGAGGTAGAAAAAGCTACATGGCAAGCCTTCACAACCCATGGTATAACCCCTGCAGAGGCTGGTAGTCAAAGACGGGTAAGAGAATTGTGGAGAAATATCCAACCTAAGACAGAGCATGAGTATTGAACTTCTCATGGCTTGATGACGGGTAAGGGATTTCTCTGGACATTTCTCACCTAAGACAGGCACAGTCTTTCTGCTGAGCTGGGAAGCTCCCTGCTCTAAATATAATAAAAAAGGGGGAATTGTGGGAGCCCGCTGGCATTTGACATTGGAAAAGTAACTTCTACCATTGAGGCATTGACACAATCTATGACTCTATTTGGCTTTTCTGAGATGAGGGTCTCAGCTATGCAGATGAGATTGACCTGGAGCTCTCTGTGTAATCCAGGCTAAGCTCACTGTGTAATCCAGGCTGGGTTTATGGGATTATGGGTGTCGACCTGGAGCTCACTGTAATCCAAACTAGTTTTATGGGATTATGGGCGTGCACCACCACGCCCGGCAAACAATACCACTGGACTCGTCAGGTTGAGTGGGGCCTTCGCCTTTACATCAGCGGCCGTGATCCGGGTCTCACCTTTTCCATCAGGCTTTTGAAAGAACCACCTCAGTTCAAACCCATTGCCATTGGCCCCAACCCCCTTCTTTAAGAATGTTGCTTTTTTAAAGATAAACTGGGCCTAGTGGATGATAGCATTAGAAGGGTTGAGGAAAGCCTCGAACAAAGGCAGAGGCAACGGGAAAAGGACGAATCTTGGTATCAAAATTGGTTTTCTACCTCCCCCTGGCTGTCCACCCTGTTACCCAGCCTTTTAGGACCCTTTATTGGCTTTATGCTGTTGATTTCCTTTGGCCCATGGGCATTCCGCCGCCTCACGAGTTTTGTTAAGAACCAGGTTGATGAGGCCACCAAACACTCCATACAAGTGCACTACCAGCAGCTCTCCTCTCAGGACCCTGAAAATAGCCAGCCCGCTGGTGACCATGGGTTCCAACCCCTAAGCTTTGTAGAATTTGAACAGATGGCTGAGCGCCGTCGTTCGCTCTGCTCCAGGCTGTGGAGGTGTCTCCGACGGGATTAGCTTGATGCCGGTACCTGGGGGCAGCGTGACTCGCTGGAACATCTATGCATCACGTCCAGGTCCGGAGGCACATCAAGTAGCCTAAGACATGAGCCCTCCACCCTAATCTTGCTTAATTTTATACAGAGAAGGGGGAACTGTGAGAGACTGCTTGGGCCTGCATAAGATGGCTGCCCTCAACCTTAGCCTTTGCCTCGGTGGAAAAATCCCACTAGACTACATACGTGACTTTTGGCAGGTCTAGCCCCTGGGCAAACAGGAAATCTTACAGAAAGAATAGCCCTTTGTGCTAACCACAGGGTCACGGGATCTGGAGCAGGAAGCAGGTGGTATTTCCCCCGTCCTACTTGCCCCTAGGGATTGTGAAGTTAAAGATTGCATAGGGTTAATTGTTGATGTACGCCTTCCCACTTACCCCTCCCCACATTTGGTAAAATACTGATTGCTGTATGGTTAAATGCTTGAGTGACTCATGTGATTGATTTGCTTGAACTGTCCAATAAGCTTGCTGAACCTTCCCCCTGGGATAACAGTATATAATCGTTTTGCTGAGCCAATAAAGCGCCTTTGATCAGAAACCAGACTTGGGCCGTGTACTCTAACTTCTTAAAGATTTCCTCCACAGACATTCAAGATCGGATCGGCCTCTGATGACCCACGAATAAGAGGCGGCTCTCACCTCCTATTCCCCGCGGGACGGGGTCCCCCCAGAGAGCCGCATGTAGGGTGGGAGTTTACAAGGCAAGTGCAGTGGAGATAGAAGAAGGTTGGATACTGAAAGCCTTGGTGGTTAGTGCATGAGCTGTCCAACTGGAGCTATCACCTTGGTTTAGCAACTGCATACTTCACAGCTCTTGAACTGAATCCAATCCCAAATTATTTTTCCTGGCTCTAGAACAAAGCTTGATTCTAAAAGCAAAGAGGCTACTCTTCATATTCTCTTTACACAACTCAGTGGGAAAATGGAAGAATGAAATACAATCAATGAAAAGGAAAATGAACAAAAACATTTTTAAAAAGGAAAATGTTTAAAGAAGCAAGATTTTAATGGAGCATGTGTTATTTTGAGGAAATTGGAAGAAAATATCACAAGTCCATGGGCATTAGTTTTTATGCTAATGAATTGCATGTGTTAAAACAAAGCGAATATACAAGTGTAAAATTCACCGATGATACATCTTAGAGTGCTGTTTCCTGCTTAGCTCATCTCTAATGCAAAAACAGTGTGTGACACACAGTAACTTGCCTTTGACCACAAGTGAAGAATTAAGTTTTATTTCCTACACAAAATGTAAGGGCCAAGAATACTGACATTTTTCTGTTCATACATAACATCTTGGGAATGACCAATGACACCTATCTACTGAAAAAGGTAACTTTTCATGGAGGTAGTAACCACAGGTTTGGTTGATTACTCACATTACTGAATTACTAACATCTGTTACTTTATACTCCACACGAGGAAAAAAGTGCATGCAAAACCACAGCCTCAGCTGTCAGTGGAAATGATAGTTAATGGCACCTTACTGCCACACTGGGGCCAATTCTTGGTAAGAGGATGATCTTGAATGTGGTTTCCAAGTCAACCGACAAGAGCTAGTTATGGCAAAACTTATGTGATCCCATTGCTTACTTAACTTTAAAAGCTGTTTGTGTTTGGTAACATTCTGGTTATAAATTTTATAAGCATATGAATTATAAAATCTCAAAAAGGCATTCTAAAGTCAATTTGTGTTTTATAAAAATTGTTGCATGGAAAAAGTCATCCCAATTTACTGTGTTGAGTTGGCATTGTACAGAAATGGACAGCCATGTTGGTCTAGAAATGTTAATTTTTTTATCTTTTTTTTTTTCCATGTGGACAGGAGTAACACATCGTACTAAATATGTAAGGTCATATCTACGTGGGTTTGATTACAGAAACTAATATTCTCTAAATAATGAAAAAAAGAATAAGATAAGACTACAAGAGCAAGAAACAATTTAAATATGTTGAGACCATTTTCATCTCCAGAATTAAGGATTATTTTAATCTTGCATCATTGCCTTTTCTCTTTTACTTTCCTTTTTTAGTTTTATTTTAGGATTCCCTATTTTTAATGTTCATACAGAGATTTCTTTAACTGAAATACTGAATAGTTTCTCTGGTGTGAAAAACTGTAATAGTACACAGGATCCTAATGAGATAATCAATAATGTGAAATAGGAAGTAAAGGGCTAAAGGTATAGGGAAAGTGGGAAGGGTGGGGGAAAGGTAATAAGGGAGAAGAAAGAAATATGAGAAGCTGAAAAAATGGAAATAAAGTGTTTGTAAATGGGGAGGGCAGGAGGGGGTGAAAGGAGGGCAGGGACAAGGGGGAAAAATGACAATCAAGACCTATTATGTAAAGGTATGGGATCCCAATAATGAATGTAACTGTATTGTATACCTAGATTGTACCAATAAACTCAATAAAAAGAAAAAAAATTGTTGCAAATGCTGTTTTCATTGATTCTGGGAATAACTTTGTACCTCAAAGTATCAGTTCAGAATTCCAAAAGCTTATACTGTATTAGAGAGTTGTGGTTATCAAAATAGCCAATTCCTGAGAAATAGCATTTATTTGAATGCTTTCCAGAAAAACTAGATTTATCACAGTTTTTGAAATTTCACAACACCAATGATACAAAATATGTTTATGAAAAATATTGGTTTTTGTTATTATTTCTAAACTTCTAAAAATTAAAATCTGGGGAAATTTTTGTATTATTTAAAGGCTTTAAGAATTTGATTCACTTGTATTTTTATAGTTTTTCAAAAGTTATTATTTGAGACTATTGCAATGGTAAATTCTAAATTAATTATTCTAGGATATTTTACTTCAGAGATAGTAATTGTGACTGTAATACTAAATGCACAAAATGCTACTATTTCATAATGTGAATTTATTATTGCTGCCAATGAAGCAGCTACCAATAACAATGGTGCCAGCAGAAATTTTAGGCAGGTTATGATGCTTTAAAGCAAGTTTTGCCTCCCATTAACAGTTTTTTCCAAGTACTCCTTTAAGTGGCATAATATTTTCTTCTTGGATAATGGTTTTAGTACTTTTTTTTTTTTTCATGGGGACTGAACTCGGGTCCTTGAGCTTGCCAGGCAGGTGGCAGAACCACTGAGCTAAATCCTCGGCCTCTGGATAATGGTTTTGGAAGGCAAGCTATCTAAGAGATATTACACAGGCTGTACTTCTCTGAACCTATTTCCCCTCCCTGAAATGAGCATGTTAAATTCTGAGATTCCTCAGCTCCCTTGTATCTCTGTCACCTGTGGCTGCAAACACAAGAGTCAGTGAATATGGGGCAGTGATGTCTTCCTCTTTTGCCTTTGTGGCTTTACATTCTTAGCAACCTATGGCTCTATCTCTTGGCATTCAGACAGATAGAGACATCTCCTTCTTTAGGAGTCCAGAAGGAACCCACAGCTGCTGTCCCTCTAGGAAACATGACCATTGACCCTTCTGCCCCCTGGTAGCCACTGGTAGGGGTGAAGGGAGGAGGACTCTTAACATTCACCTCCCAGGACAAACCCCTTCCCCGTGGTCATTTTTTTTTTTTTTTTTTTTTTTTTTGGTGCTGGGGATCAAATTTGGGTCCTTGCTCTTACAAGGCAGGCAGCACAGACACTGAGCTAAATCCCTCCCATGGTGTTCTTTATTCCTGTGTTAGCACAAATGCTCCAAGAAGCCCAGGTGACCCCTGAGCCCCAGAGTTTCATTTTTATAATGTCTGTGAATTTCTTTTTTCCTGGCTGCCTCTCCGGTCTGTCTCTGACTTCTAAATTCCTTTGTTGTGTCCTCTAAATTCACTGTCAGCTACCAACAAATTCTTTCTATTTTTAAACTTTTCCTTGAAATTCACCTTTTTCCTGTGACTGGCCTGACTCCTGGTGACCTGGATCCCTTCCAGCCTTCTCCAGCTGAGTCTGTTTGCTTCCTTTTCGTTTTGTACCCCTGGGAATGGTGATAGATAGTTTGAATGTCCTTCTTGTGCTTCATCAAAGTCCATGTCAATCTTCCTCTTTCTTTATAAATCTCCTTAACTTCTTCCCGCTTTAAATATCATGTTGTCGGTGTACATCACCCACCAGAAGTCTCTGATGGTCACCTACTGATTCCTCATTCACTCCTCCGCATTCTAGAGAATTTTTCTCTGCTGGTTCATGATCACTTTCACCTAACACCACTCCCGATCATCACTTACTCCGGTATCCATATAGACGATGCTTCTAACACGCAGGTGTCTCATTCCCATGCTCTGCCACGCACACCTTACCCCTTATCCTGGACAGTTCATCCCATGAGCAGAAAAACGAGAATTTGCTCTATAATAGTGACTGCCTTCATCGCAACATTATATCAGTTTCATGAATCTTACTACAACTTTCCAGTTTGTCTTCCTTAGAATCCACTTTGGCAATCATTCAGCTCCAATGAGATTAACAGTATATTAATACAAACATCTTTTCACCACTTTACTTCCCACATTATCCAGCCTAAATTCCATTGTCTAACATTTGTGTTCTCTTCCTTCCTCATATTCGCCTGGTAATTGCCCAATCTCTGCTGCCAACCTTGAGGTCTGCATTTAGTGACTGTTTAAGTTATAAGGGAAATATTTACTTATTTTTTATAGTGTCACCAAGAGGCCAGCCCTAACACTGCAAGAAACCATTGGCACACTTCAATTACTGTGTCTTTGATTTCAAAGAAGGTACACGCGCTGTTGTATACAGGTAGTGTTTCTTGCAAAATGGTAGCTTTCCAAAGGAAGAAAGAAAGTACACTTTCAAGAGTGAATCTGAGCAGGCAAAAGATGGCTGCTTCCCTGAATGAAGTCTTGGGTTACATTTACACGATTTACTCGGTTTTTCAAGAAAATAGCCTTGCCTTCCTCCAAAGTCATTGTTAGCTGACAAGGAAAAGAGGCTGTGTTGACCTATTAGGTCCTTGTTTCTCCTTAGGTGGATCTTTTCCATTTAGTTTGTTCTGAGATCTTGAGGTTTTCCCAACCCTTTAGTCATGGTCTGGACATTGTATGGACCCTGTACCATATTAGCATGCTCACTGGAAGTCATGTTCTCTTGAGCTAAAGTTTGAAACCACTTGCTTGTGTGGATTTTATCTATACCTAATGATTAAAAAGCAAAGCACAGAAAATACCTCTTCTTTGCTTTTCAAGTAGCCCACAGCCACCTACCTTTAGGCCTGCTAATGTCTAACTTTCTACCTAACAATAACTCTGGTATTACATACTGAAGTTGCCCAGACCTGGAAAGTGCCAATGAAAATGATGTTGACAATGATGACTATCATAATCAATAACATCCTATAGCTTATTCTATGTCTGGCAGAGTTCTAAATGCTTCATAAATATCAATACATTTATTCCTCACAAAACCTTATAAGACAGGCATTAATTTCTTTTCCACCTCTCTACTTTTAAACTGAGGAAAGTAAGGCCCTGAGAGGGTAAGTAACATACTTGGTCATATGATTAATGACAGAGGAGCCGGGATCTGCTCCAAGTTCTAGGATAGTGGTGGTGAACACGTGTTATTTGTTAATGTAGGAGTTGTTTTTTCTAAACCAAAATCTCAGCATTTAAGTTTAATTGCATTGTTGGGGCTTTGTGATTAATAAGTGAGTTTTGGGTTGCAGTTTGGATACTTGTCTCTAAAAGATTCACCATGTTTTAGGGTAACTAAACACTAAACAAGGATTCTTAGCTGCCAAGATTCTGGGTCTTGTTATTTTGTATTACCTTCCAATTAAGATTCAATCATAAAAGTACAGCGCTTGCATCAAACAAAACAAAGACAGAAGAAACAAGAAAAGAAATGGCGGATATGTTTATGTAGCATGTTAAGTGTGACTCATATAGGGCAGCACACCAGGTACTAAAGCAGCTCTTGAAAGGTGGCTTCTTAGTTTCTCTTTATGTGTAACCAGCATGAGATCTCAAAGTCACTGTGCAGATTCTATGATGTCTTCCCTTATGTGTCCCCCTCTTCATGTGGAAATTTGTTTACTGGAGAGCTCCACAAGCATAGCTGTTTCTTTTCTCACTGCCCTCTCAGGCTCTCTGTGTCACCTTATTGCTGTTTGGGAGAAAAACTGGGCATCTATATCCCAGTCCCTTTCTTTTTCTTTTCCTCGTAGGAGCAACTGCCTGCGAGGAGAGTGGGCTCTGTTCTGCTCCTCTAGGGGCCTAAGGAGGCGTCTCTTCTTCTATCCTGTCTTTGCTACGTGGGCTGGGTAAGTCTCGAATCCTGAGGTTCAGTTTTAGGATTCCCTCTTGCCCACAGACTTGAGCAACTTTCACTAATATCAGCTCTATCATTATAAAGATCATATTTTGCTCTTTCATTTGTTCCATATTTTGACTTATTTTTCAGTTAGTACAAATACAAGAAGAGGCATGTTATTCATTGGATGTTACAGTGAACTCCAAAATCCACTCACCTTTCAGAAAACAAAAAAATCCAGCATTTCCTTGTTACAGCTTCTGAAAACTTCCTCATAGAAAAATCCCATGATCTTTTAAGTCTAAAAAGGCAGTTCCAATGAACCTGTTTTCTGTTCTGCCACCTGGTGTTATGGCCAGTGTGGTCCTGCAAGGAGTGACAGGTAAGTCTGGCTCAATCTTTGCTAGGCCACCGAATAGTTTCAAGGTAGGAGATTTCAGTCTCCCTGAGAAGGGTGCTCCATCTTTATCTCCCAACAGTGCTGTCCTTAACGCTCAGCCCTTTCAAGCCCTGCAGCTGGCCACCTTTCAAGTGTCTCCTGGCTCCAGGAGCACTTCTTGGAGGCTGATTTAAGCCTCTGTCAACCAACCGCTCAACCACTGTCCTCTGCTCATTCCAGAGCTTGGTATCTTTTCCCTTTTAAGTCATCAAAATACAAAGGAATTGCTTACTGTCTCTCTTTGTTTTTTCTTTCTGGGTAATTTTTGTGCTGCATAAACTCTTTCTGATTTTTTTTTCTCATTGACAAAATGGGGATAAAAATAGTGCCTAGTTAATATAATTGGTAAGATTAGATGAGTTAATACCAACAACTGGTATATAGTAAATATTTATTAAATAACTTGACAATATTTGTTATTATAGTTTCTTGTTGGAGGAGAGGTGATGTCTGTATAACTGTAAAATGTAAAATTTGGGAGAAAAGATAGGTATAGGTGTGTGAAGAGTGTACTGGGTAAAGTAGTATCCCACCAAAGTTCGTGTCCACCTGTAAGCTATGAATGTTATCTTAGTTGAAAATGCAACCCTTGCAGATATAAGTTAAGATGAAGTCATTCTGGATTAGGACACCTCGATTTAATGACTGGTATTCTTATAAGAAGATGGAAATTGAACCTAGATACATACAGAGAGAACTTTGACATGTGAAGATGGAAACAGGGAATGAAATTATGTTGCTGCAAGCTAAGGAATACCAAAAGTTGCCAGCAGCCACCAGAAGCTCGAAGAGTCAGTAAAGAATTCTGCCCTAAAGACTTCAGAGGGAGCATGGCCCTAGAGACGCTTGACTTCAGACATCTAGTCTACCCATCTGTGAGAGAAGATTTTCCACTGTATTATGCCACAGAATTTGCGGTAATTTGTTATGACAGCCAAAGGAGAATAATACAATGGTAAAAGAAAGATGGTAGTCCTTCCCTTACTGTAGAGCATGTGTTCCAAGACCTCCAGGGTAGGCCTAAACCAAACCCTCCATATGCCGTATTCTTCCTACTTGAGCATATGTACTGCTATGCCTGGGGAGCTCTCCAAAGGTCCTTGTGTTAAAGGCTTGGTCCCTAGCTCGATGCTATTTGAAGGTGTGGGAACTTTGAAAGGTGGGGTGTCGTGCTAGGTTTTTAGGGGGCATGCCTTTAAAAGAGCGAGGGGACCCTGACTGCCTTTTCCTCTTTCTTTTTCACTTGGCCATGAGGTAGGTAGTTTTGCTCTGCCGTGCACTACTGCTGTGACATGCTTCCTTTCCACAAGCAAAATCAACAAGGCCGATCCACCGTGCACTGAATCCTTCAAACCTGTGATCCTCAATGAACTTTTTCTGTTTACAAGTCAATTATCTCAGGTATTTGTTGTAGTGATAGAAAACGAACACATATACCTATGATAAAGTTTGAGTTATAAACTAGAAATTAAGAAATTAACAACTTATAATAACATGGCCTAATTATAAAAAATATACTCTGGTAAGTTTGCCAATGTGGCCTGTATCAAAATCTTACTATATTTTCACTGTTTCACTTAAAGGTAGCACTTTATGGCTGCTTTTGAAATATTCAAAGTGTCAGCCCCACTACTTTTGCACTTTGGGGCCATCATTAAGTAAGATAAGGATTGCTCAGACACAAGTGCTGTCATGCCATGATCTGATAACTGAGATGCCTACTGATCACATATTGTATAGATATGCTAAACAAAGGCATCATTCATATTCTGGGCAAGACAAAGTGGGATGGTGCGAGATTTTAGCACATTGCTCAGGATGATGTATAATTTAAAACTTATGAGTTATTTTTTTTATTTCTGATAAGTTCCATGTGGTGCTTTCAGACTCCATTTGACTGTGGCTAATACAAACCATGGAAAATGAAACCATGGATAAGAGGAAACTATAATAGGAATAATACGTTTGTTATGTAAGCTCTGGAATTTCACCTGCTATATTTTTTATTCTAATGCCATGTCAATCATCAGTCTGAAAAATAGATTCTTTTTGGGGGGGTACTGGGGATTGAACTCAGGACCTTGCACTTGCGAGGCAGGCAGTGGCTTCACTGAGCTAAATCCCAGCCTAATTATCAGGCTGAAAAATAGCATGAGGGTCATGTTTAAGATTCATGTGCCTTATGGCACTTACACAAAAAGGGAGAGGAAGGGAAGGGAATGAAAAAGAATTTAAGATGTGTTCTATACATGCACCAACTCCACAAACATGTACTAATAAAAACACAGACAGGTAGATAAATGGAACAGAATAGAAAGTGCAGAAACAACCCCAGGCACATTCAGTTATTCTGTCTTTGACAAAGTTATCAAAAACATACACTGGAGGAAAGATAATCTCTTTAATAAATTGTTCTGGGAAAATTGGCTATCCATATGCAGAAGATTGACTCTAGACACATATATCTCACTGTGTACTAACATAAAATCAATAAATCAAAGATCTAAATATTGAAACAGAAACAATCTGCTGGAAGATAAAATAGATAATTGTCTTGAAGACTTAGGTATAGGCCAGGACTATCTGAGCAGAAATTCAATGGCATAAGAAGGGAGGGCAGAGGTAAGGGGAAAAAATGAGAATCAAGACTTGTCATGTAGAGGTACAAGATCCCAACAATGAATGTAACTGTACTGTATCCCTAAAATGTACCAATAAACTCAATTAAAGCTGAAAAAAAAGAGAAATAGTACCAAGAATCAACAAATGTGATCATATTAAACTAAAAAATTGTACGCAGCAAAGAAAATAACTAATGAAGTGCAGGGACACCTACAGAATGGGAAAAAATTTTATCAGCTGTTCCTCAGGGGACTAATATCTAGAATATATAAAGAAATAAAAAAAGCAGACCTCCCTCAAATAAAAGACCTGATCAAAAAATTGGCAAGTGGGCTGGGGATGTAGCTCAATTCCTGAGTTCAAGGCCCTGAGTTCAATTCCCAGTTACCCCCCGCCACCAATGGGCGAGTTGAGTGGATAGACACTTCTCAGAAGAAGTACACATAGCCAATAAGTACATGGGAAAATGTCCAACATTGCTGGCCATGAGAGGAATGCAAATTAAAACAACAAGATTCCATCTTATTCCAGAAAAACTTGGGATCATCGAGAAATCAAATTCCATAATAACTAAAACTGTTGAGGATGCAGAGAAAAAGGAACCCTTCTATATAGTTGGTGGGAATTTAAACTAGTACAACCACTATGGAGACCAGTATGGAGATTCCTCAGAAAACTAAAACTAAAAATTTCATTTGATTCAGATATTTCTATTTTAGGTATCTTCCCCAAAGAGTTAAAGACATCATATTACAATGATACACAATTTATAATAGTTAAATCTTGGAAGCAGCTTATACAATATGTCCATTAGCAGATAAATGGATAAAAAATGCAGTATTTACACACAATAGGGTATTACTCTGCCATAAAGAAGATAAATTTGAGACATTTATAGGAAAATAGATGCACTTTGAGACCATAATGCTAAGCAAAATAAATGAGATGCACAAGTTTAAATATTGCATGGTTTCTCTATTTGATAGATAATGGGAAATAGGGAGGTAGATCTTTTTCAAATGGGAAGGAGATCAAGTGGTGGAGGGAGAGGGGAGGAGAAAAGGATGAAAAAAGTGAGATGTGTTATATACATATACCAACTCCCTATAAGGAATGTAATCATTATGTACTGCAAACATGTATTAATAAAAGTTAACACTAAAGAAAGAAAAAAATGAAGCAAAATATTATAAACATCACCTTTGTAAATAACATTTGCCTTCATCCAGCATGCCTTCCAGAAAATAAAAATCTTTTAGAAATAATTTCTGGAGTAGGAAAGAGAAACAGTTGAAAATAGAGGTGTATTAACTTCGTTCAGCTGGACCAAGTTGTTCATCTGCACCAAGTCCGTAGCCCAAAATGAACAGACAGATGCTTTAATATATCCTTTCTGACCGCCTAAAAGTTTCCCCAGGGTGAAAGAGATCCCAGGTGGAGAAATATCCAGAGCACAGAATGTCCCAGAAATGGGACAGTGAAGAAAAATGCTTGAAAGAGGAGTAAGGAGTATAAACTAAAGCCAAGGCTATGGCCAAATGGGCTATAGATCTTCAGTGGGCTGGAATCCAGCAGGCCAGGGGTTCCAATTAGAAGGGCCAGAGGCTTTAGAAAGTCATGTCAATAGCCCTAATGTCAATTGTCATGTGTGTGTGTATGTGTGTGTATGTGTACCAGTTTGTGATTGTCTACCCTCTCTTAAAAACTTATATTTTATTTATTATTCATTTATAGTAAATTATATTTAGCATTTTTATGTGCCAGGCATGATGACAGGTGTTGGGAATACAAAGAAGAATAAGACAGTATTCTTAGTCTTGAAGAAACTCTTAGTTTGTTGGAGAGAACAAAATTGTAATATAATGTAATAAGTGCAATGGTAGAGATATACACAATAAACTGAGGGAGCACAGGTGTTGAGAGTTGTACTGAACCTGAACAAATCAGCAAAAGCTTCCTGAACAGGTAATGTCCAAGCTAAGTCCTAAAAGTCGAAGTGGATCATTCAGCAAGAGCTGGGAAATGAAATCCACTTGGTGATACTGGAGCCTCAAGTGTGAGACAGAGGATGTTGAGGGATGATCAGAAGCCAATAGATGGTCTCTAGTATTACATTAAAACACTTGTAGAGATGAGTAGCTGTTATGTAAGGAAAATACATGCTATAAACACATTTATCTTTGAGGAAAAAGCTCTGGAAAGTGGACTTGAGGGCCACAGCAGAGACCAAGGGCTGGTTCAGCAGCTGGCAGGGTTTAAGGAAGATAAAAGTCTGTTTCCATTAGGCAGGAGGCTAAAGACATTAGGCAGGTTAGGACATCAAATTAGAAGATCTAAGAGGCTGAATCTGTGTGAATTTCCTCTCAGTGTATGGGGCAGACTTGATGCTGCCATGGAGACAGAAGACAGAGGAGGAGGCTTAGGGTAGATTATGTTGGAGATGACTCTAAGACAGCTGGTTTGAAATTTCTCCCCATCCCTGGCAGCCTTGTTTATTGGTTTCCCAAGGTACAATAGTCGGCTTTTGTCCAGGAAAGTAGAAGCTGCTTTGTTTTTTGTGCATGTCATGAATTAGGGGGAATTAAGAATACAAGTCAATCACTATAGCGAGCTGTAGTCAGGCAAGCTGCCTGTGACAGGGTCAGCCTGCAGCACGGAGTGGTGTGGTTGTGACGACTTGCCCTGAGGGACGCCAATCTCAAGCACCTCGGGGAAAGGGAGGCTCCTATGAACCGCTTTAGTCTGCAGCAGTAAGCGAGTAATTCTCAGGAAGCTTGTCTGCAAGCTGCTTTGAACCTCACATGCACCCATTATAGACCTTCCTCCTTAAAAACCCACATGTTTAAGAGCTATTCAGACTTACTACCTGATGTTTGTACTTACGACCTGTCTTTTTTTTTTTTTTGGTACAGTTCTGCACATCTTGTTTATGGAGCCTCAATGTCTTTTTTTAATACAGTACATCTTGTTCATATATTACTGTCAGTTTGCTGACTGTGCTGTACAGTATATACTGTAGCTTTATGTTCTATTATACATTACAGTACTGCATGTAAGAGCTATGCAAATCAAAGCAAAATCATTAAGTTGGAGCTTCCTTCTGCCATTTCTTTGTTTGGAATATTTAATATGCACACTACATACAATTCCTCATTTAATGACCAATTCATTTAAAAACCTAGCTGCAGGAATGGAACTCAGTCATTAAATGAGAAATGCTGTGCAGTACTGCCTCCAGAGAATAACAGCCTCTCCTCCCTTATTTCACCAACTCTAAGAAATGTACAGAAGAGAGGATTCTGGGAAATGTAATCTTGGCTTCACTGTGCCACAGCATTTAGAATGGGTTCTGCACACCAGCCAATCTATATATCACTAAATCCCTACTGAAAATTCTGATTGATCATTCAGTGACTATTGAGTCTCTCCCTCTGGCTGGAAACAGGGCAAGAAAAAAACACCAGACCTCACGAATTGGCCTCTTTTGTATTGTGGAAAGAAGTAGGGAAAGATGTAGGAAGCAAAAGAATGAAGCAAATGTGCATAGAAGGGTGAAAATGTGAGATCATGTAACCGCTTCCACAGCCAGAGAGGTAGCGAGACAGAGAGATACGTATTGAGAGAATGTTTTGAACCACGGCTAAACTTATGGTTTGGATTCTCTGAGCAAGACCTAGCTCCTTGGAAAAACCTTTCTTTTCTTAATGTAGCTAACACTGATTTACAATTCTTCTAAACAAAGGAATTGTAAGCAAGTTATAGCATCTTTTCAGAGATGTCTATGCAGCCATGGGAGAGGTGGGTCGGATGTTCTGAAGAATGACATTTCCTTGCGGTAGATATTGGGAGGCTATTGGCATATAGAAATAGTAAAATTGAAAATACAGGAGCTTGGGCAATGATTCTTACATAAAGGTGAATAATAACATGGATGTTAAAGGCGTTATAAATGGATATTTAAAATACATTAGCACTGAAAAGAAAATATTCTATGAAGAGATGAATCAAATTGGAGCACAAACTATGGAAGGGTGTGTAGGATGGATAATCACGCATGTACACGTGTGTTGTTTAATAAGCACCATGGTACTCACAGGCACATTTCTCCCTTCTTGACTTTGGGTATGCTACTTTCCAATGAATGAAAAAAATCCAACTTTGAATTCCTTCCTTGTGCCTACTAGTAATACTGATGAGCTTAGTTTTTACTTGCTTCTTAGTTGTTCTGATAATGCTATACATTTTTATATACTTGGTTATAAAATTTTAAAATTAGCAACTAAGGTAGTGTGGTGGATGCTTGTAATCTCAGATATTCAGGATGAGCTGGGTGTGGTGGCTCTTGCCTGTAATCCCAGCACTTGGGAGGCTGAGGCAGGAGGATTGCTGTGAGTTTGAGACCAGCCTGGGCTACAATAGTGAGTTCTAGGTCAGTCTCACCTACATAGGGAGACTCTGTCTCAAAAAAACAAACAAACAAAAAAGTCAGATATTAAGGATGCTGAGCTGGGAGGATCCTGAGTTTGAGTTCAGTTTGGTCAGGAGTGAGACACTACCTCAAAAATAAATAAGTAAGAATTATCAATTAAATTTTATCAAGTACATTTTAAGGATAAAGATGCTACCATTAAGGGAATATTTTCATAAAATTTTTGTACCAGATAGCTAGTACAGAGGACTTTGACTGTTCCTAAGATGAAGAATGAATTTGTTTTAGGTGATGTATAATGCAAGTTATTCTGATTATTACACACTATATGCATGCACTGAAATATCTCTCTGTACTCCATAAGTATGTTATGTATGAATTAAAAATGTATTAAAAACCAAAACTTATTTTAGAGGGAAGATGCATTCTTATCTTCAAAACTTAGAACTCTTAAAGCTATAACATGTTAAATTTACATAGCAATGCCAAAATGCAATCCTGTTGATAGCATGTGTCTAAATTAAAGTAAACCATTTCTGATGCAATTTGTAAATTAAGTGTATGAGATGGGCCTGATTATTTGTAGCACTTTTCCCTTTCTATAAATCTGGATCATATTGTGTACATGATTTTTAGTGGTAGCAGGGGAAGTCACCATGCTTTTGTATGCCTCCGTGGTAGGTTGCTTCTGAGCTAGGAACTTGATATGGGCTCCTGACCTAATAGCATTCCTCATTTGAATTTGTCAGAACTACTGCAGAGCCTCCTAATTCAACATTCAGTTTCCATTCTTGCTCCATTATTTTTCACTTACCAGCTACAATGATCCCATTAAAACCTATGCCAGATCATCTCACTCCCTCACTTAAAGCGCCACAGAGTCTACCCCATTTCCTCTCCCATGAACCCAAAGTTCTTTCCAGGGGCATCACCTGATCCCTGGCCATCTCACTATCCTGATCACCTAATCCTCAGGTCCAAGAACTCTGCTTTCTTGTTATTACTGGAACCTGGCTATAGATGCTTCTGTCTTCCAAGTTTGCTCTTCTCCCATTTTGCTCCTTTCTCTGCCCTGGAACATTCTTCCCAGACATGAACATGATTCTCTCCCTCCCTCCTTCCAGTCAGGTCTCTGTTCAAAAGTCCTTGCCTTAGAAGAACTAACACCAACCTCCCTTTTAAACTCCTTTCTCTTCACTTTTTTGAGTATAAACCATTACCTGACAGAATATTATGTAATTATATCTATCACATTTAATTACATAAATTACATAAGTACATCTATAAGATAAAAAGATCTATAGGGTCAAGGAGTCTTCCTCGTTTTTATCCTTAGTGTTTCCTCAGTGACTATAATGATATCTAGTTCATCAAGTATTTTAAAAAATAGACTATACATATATTAGAACAGAAAACTAAGAGGAAGTTTCACAGATTTCCCATACATACCTAGCATGTCCACTTACATGCATGGCCTCTCCCATTATCTACAACCCACAATCGAGTAGAACATTTATTATAACTGATGAGTAGGGCTTGACATATCATTATCATCCAAAGTTTGTAGTTCTGTTAGAGTTTGCTCTTGGTGTGATGCATTCTGTGGGTTTGGACAAATGCATAATAATATGTGTCTTTCATTAGAGTAGCACGCAGGGTATTTTTACTCCCTGATAAACCTCTGCGTTATGCCTTTTAATCCATTCTACCCCTCTATGTGATATAGTTGGAATCACACAAGTATATATTCTTTTCAAATTGGCTTCTATCACTTGGCAATATGCATTTAACATTCTTCCATTATTTTCATGAATTGCTAGATCATTTCCTTTTCTTGTTGAATAATATTCCATTGTATGGATGGATATACCACAGTTATACAAGTACAATCCATTCAGCTACCAAAGAACATATTGGTTGCTTAAAAGTTTTGGCCTCTTCGAATGAAGCTGGTATAAATATCTTTGTGAAGGGTTTTGTGTGGATATAACCTTTTAACACATTCATAGAAACACCAAGGAGTGGGATTTCTGGATAATGTGGCGAGAGTTTTACGAGAGACTACCAACCATTTTCCCAAGTGGACGCAGCATCAGCAAGAGAGCTCCTGTTATTCTACCTACTGGTCAAACAGCACACATGGTGCTATTAATCCTCTGGGTTTTTGCCAATAGGTGTGTTGGGGTAACTCATGGTTGTTTCAATCTGCATTTCTCTGAGGATGTATGATAAGGAGATCGACAAGTATGTAACGAATTAGTACTACTTCAAACTGGAATTAAAAAAGGAATATTGTTGGGAGCAAAAACTTGTGAAATAAGAAGTTTTGGAGCCCAGTGTTCCTCCCACTGGAGGACACTGCTCTGCGGTGTGTAAGACTGATAGTGTCTCATAAAAAGAAGAGGTGAGGAGAGCCAGCGAGACAAGTCCGGTGAAAACGTGAATCCCTGATTCCAGCTGCCCTTGAGGCTTTCCCTGTCTCCAGTAATATCTGTCTCCTTCCGATAAACACTTTGTGGTTGAGATTTCCATCTCTTATCGCTCAGAAAGTCCTGTCAAACGCAACTTGTCAGTGTACTGATAATGACACTGAAGAATAAATGATATAATGAGAGCTGAAGAAGAAATCTCTGGAATTAATTCAGTCAGTATTACAAAATGTTGGTGGTTGCTGGTGCTTCATCCCTCCCTGTAACTCTCAGCAACTTCCATTTCCATCCCTACCTGCTGCCCCACTGCTTCTAAATGTAACAGCTTGTTATCCTTGGCCGGAGGTATTCTTTCTGTCTCTGCGTGGGGATGGCTCAGAGGGCCAGGGGTCACTGTCCTGGGAGCAGTTCTCAGATAGGGATGAAGAGAGTGGAAGATAAATACCCCAGCTTCCTTCTCCCTTGGGGAAATCCAGTGTAAGGTCTTAGTGGACAGGATCCCATTTCCCAGTGTGACTCCAATTTGTTAGTGTTCCTGTACTGGCTTCCTGTCTGCATTAGTCAGCTTTTCTGTTGCTGGGATAAAATATCACCTGCAACTTAGAGATATTTATTTTGATTCATGGTTTCGGAGGTGTCCTCATGGGCAGCTGGCTCCAGGGTAGGAATATCATGAAGGGAGGACCTGGCAGAGGAAAGCTCCTAAGGTCATGATGGTTGAGAATTAGAGCACAGGGAAAGAGTGCCAGAGCGGAGGGGGATAATAAACAGACAGAGTCCCCAGGGCCTTGCCTCCACAACTCATCCAGCCACGCCCAGAAGTGTACCTTATTAATCTCCCATACGTCTTTCAAGCCAATCAAGTTGACAGTCAAGAGTAATCATTCACTGCTCCTTCCTGAATCATGTCACCTCTTCCCTACTGGTGCTTCCTAGAATCACTATCAAAGTGCTCCTTGTCTCAGGCTCTGCTTCCGGTGTGACCCTGTCTAAATTTCCTTATGTAGAATATTTCAATTGAACACGAGTAAATTAAAATATAAACAAATACACAAATGTAGCTCACTATAAATTGGACTACAAATGAACAAATCCACGTGAGAAGGGGTGGTGCATGCCTATAATCCCAGCACTCTGGAGGCTGAGGCAGGAGGATTACCATGAGTTTGAGGCCAGCCTGGGCTGTATAATGTTCAAGGCCAAGGTGAACTACATAGTGAGACCCTACCTCCAAAAAGAAGAAACTAAAATTAAAATAATGAATACATATTATGCTTGCTATGTACCAAGCACTATTCTAAGAGCTTCAAGCATAACTCATTTGATTCTCACAAAAACTCTATGATGTAGGTGCCATTATTGTCAAATCCACAGTGTTTAAGAAACTTTCTTAGGTTTACACAGCTGGTAAAAATGGAGCCAGGATTCAAACTCAGAGTGGCTCCTAACTCTGTGCTGTGAGATATAATAATACTATGCAGGCATTATTTTAAAAGATGATTTATCAGTAAGGCCACAATATTATGTAAGTAATTGCACACTTTTAAATTGTTTTTATATAGTATATATGTACTATATATGAATAGTACAGAAAAATAATGAAATTTGATGTCACGATAATCTTAAGTATAGGAAGGTTATCACAAAAGTTAAAGTAATTATAAGATAAAGACTTTTCTTAAAAATCTCTTGAAATTGGTATGAATCAGTTGTTCATGAAAGTGATTCATCATTAGTGCCTGATAGTGAAAACCACTAGCATCAGTTTCTGTGACTGACATTATAGCCCTTAGAAAGAAAGACAAAGGACAGGTATAATTGGAAACTAAAATCTGCATGTGTGATGAGGTACTGCCCCATACTTTGCTGGATGGTTTGGCACTAAACTGAGATAAAGAACTGAGGTCCTTCTGAGCCTTGACCAAAGGCTTGTTGGTTTACCCCCCAGGCCTAGTGGTGAATTGGTTTAGATAGTTCATGTAAAGCACTGAGCTGCCACTTTGGGACAGACAAGGAGACAAAGACACAGTGCCAATTCTCTAGAATTAGAGGATGAGATGCGCATAAAGGATACATTGATTTTTTTAAGGAGAAAATTTCAGGTGAGGTTATTCAGCGGTTTAACTTTATATGGATTTCTATGCTTTGGAGTTTCTGCTTGCTGGCTTCAGTTGCTGCCTCTGTGACAAGAGGAGTGGCTCTTAAGAAGAGGGAAGATGCAAAACTGTCATGCTCTGCAGGTGGCTTAAATTCTTCAAAGGAGAGGATGTCAAAAGCGTCCTGAATCTGCGGGCAGAGCATGCTGCCCCACATGTGTCACTCTAAGCCCCTGTTCTCCGTGGGGCCAGGCCATCTCTGTGGCATCTACACAGAGCAGAGTGCAGGGCTGCCAGAGAGGAAATAACGTCAGTGCCAGGTAGGGGGAATTAGGGCGATTTCCTTCTTCTCAGGGTGACCCACAGGAAGGAGATGGGAAGTCAGGTAAACATTGGCTTCACACCTCTGTCCTGGGAAGTCCTATCAGGTGATTAAAAAGAAAACCTAACCTCCTAACTTGTTGCTCACTGGCAAGAGATGACCGGGACCTCAGGGGAAACCCCTGGCCACAGACTAGTTTTGCAGAAAAAAACCAACTAGAAAAATACTTCAAACTCCACCTTGGGTGACAAGAAATATTTCCCAGTCTTGAGTTCTTTCACTTTCCTAATGGAAGTAGACTGAATGTCATTTAGATTTCCCCTCTGACTAATCTTCTTCTTCTTTTTCCTTCTTTTTAGGGAGAAGACAATGCGGCAGAATGCAGAGGATGTTTTGTTGTTGTTGTTGAATAGGCTTCCTAATAGAAGCACAACTGTGACCAGTACATAAGTTATGATCTAGGATTCTAATTAGCAAATGATGTTTTTAATTTTCAAATAGGGCAAGTCATACAGCATTAAGTCTGGGGATGTCAAATTTTAATTTAAGAAACTGATATATGTTTAGAGTTACTTGGAGTAATAAATCTGTGCTATAATCTCAAGCAAGATAATTTGAAGAAGAAAACAATGAGAGCTTCAGTTCTTTTAAACCTAGGATTGTGTACTTATTGCTTCCAGAATTAAGGAATAGATAAAACCTTAATTGTTAGTAACCATGCAAAGCAAGACAAAAGAAAAGAAAATGACAAGATCTAAAAAACAAAAACAAAATTAAAAACATTGATAAATTGAAAATAAAGAGCAGCCTTTACAGCAATGAAAGTCTAGGTATGAAGTGATAGTATTTGCTTTAAGCCCTAAGATGAATTTAAAAATATGAAATAGACACTTATTTAGGTAAAAGTAATAGTCAAGATAAATGGTTTCAGTAGTTATATTAGGTGAGATAGCATTAGTGTTCCCCAAATGTATAATGGTCTATACCTAACAGAAATTCATTTCTTGCTCAGGTAAAGTCCAAAATGAATACATAAGTGCAGTAGGTATTTTGCCTCTAAGCAGGACAATGAGCTTTTTATTCTGTGGCCTCACTATTTTCAATACATCGGCTGTGAGACTGCTGTGCACATCTGTATCAAGATAGTCAATGGAGAGAGAGTACACAGGGTAGCTCTTGGAGGGTGACACATTGCTTCTCCTCACAGGCTGGCACTCAGTCCTAGGTCCACATATTGCTGAAAAGAACTTTGGGAAATGTGGGTGGGCTCTGTGCCAGGGAGAAGAAGCAGGTTTGGTTAGCAACAAGGCATTCTTGTCCCCAAAGTGCTCTCAGGTGGGAAATACACAAGCCAAATGGTGATGTGACCAGTCTCTGTGTGGGTGACTGTCTTTGTTGCTGTTCATTAGAATATTAACAGGGTCAAGGAATATTAGAAAGGTATTTTGTGCATTCTGCTGCAGGTTTTACCATTCTATGAATCCTTTGAAAGTCTCCATTAAGGTTATTCTCCCTTTTTTGGCAGTCAAACATCTTCCTCTCTCTCAGTGGCACCCTACTTGTCTTTTGAGGAATCCTATCATTGTCAGCATCTGCATTCAGGCAGGGATAACGAATCTGAGTTGTGTATACCCACATCACGAACTCCAAAGGGGAGCCTGGAAGATCCTTTACCAGGTATTTTCCTTCACACTATAGGATTAATGCCAGGGAAGTCATGTTATCCATGGTCAGCCAGTATAATTCACTTCCTGAAGTTTGATTTTGGAGGAGAGTGAAGTGCTATGAAGATGGGAGCCAAAACATGGATTTTACTGATTCATTCCTGCATGGTGCTCCACAGAAATGTTTAATAGTTTGTAGGGCTGAGATTTTGGAGTAGTTGACTTACTTGAACATGGTTCTTCCATTCATGAGCTCATCCATATGCCTCCATTAAGTGTTACAGATAAAATTAGTCTGCTGTTTTCAAAAATGTTAGCAAAGAGCCCTAAATTATATAATAAATACATCAAGCTTTCAAGAAGAAATTAGAAAACAGGTCCTAACTTGGTTGAAGCAGGATGGTTAAGAGTGAGCAGGGATTTAGCCACTACTGGCTCTTGTCACTTAGTGCAATAATTTTTAGACAAGTTTCTTATTCTCTCTGAGCCTCATTTTTCTTCTCTATAAAATGAAAAGAAATGTATTTCCCTTAAATAGTTGTCAGAATTAAATGAGATGATGTACTTTACTTATTTTGGGGATCACTGTCATTTTACTGGCAGAAATTGTTACACTTTATTCAGAAGCTGTGTTTTACTGAAACCAATTTGAGTTTTTTTTTTTTTTTTAACTTTGAGGGATCTTACCATATTCAAACTAAAGCTAGAAGTCTTCTATTTATAAATTGTTTTGACTAATAATGGCCTAAGTTGGAAAATTATAACATAAACTTTGCAAAATCTCAAGCTGAAAGGAGTATGATTTGTGGGGCTAAATAGGGTTGGGATAGTACCTTTGCTGTGTTTTGGATATGGCTTATGTGTGTCCCTTCTTATGTTGGAAGCTTGGTCTTCAGCATGGCAATGCTGGGAGGTGGGACCTTTAAGAATTGGGGCCTAGTTAAAAGTCCTTAGCTTAACTGGGGTCACACACTCCACAGACTGTGGGATCCCAGTCTCTGGTTTCCTTTTGAAGGGTGTGTGATCTGTTGCTTCCGCTATTACCATCTGCCATGTGTTAAGGGGTGGTTCTTGCTAGAGTTTGTGCCATCCTGTTTGCACTTTCAGCCTTTTCAGAGTTAAATAAACCTTTTTCCTGTATAAAGTTAGCCTGCCTCAGGAATTTTGTTATAATAGTGAAAAACAGACTATCACACCATTTAGTATTTCTTGAACTTTATAATCAGATCATTAACAAAACCCAGAAAATATGAATCAAAATAACACACTGTTAAATTTCTAGGGAGATTTTCCATCTATGACCATAGTGAATTTCTCCTTTGCCACCTTATAACTTGGGCTGCTGCTTCCCCTGTGAGATGTAGGCCCTGATAATATTCGCTCCTGGTAGGGATTATTTACATCCCAAATAAAATCCCATGTGAGCTGCAGCCATTCACATCATTTCCTTGTTTTTATTGTCTTTGCATTTACTTCTCAGTGCCTGGTATTTCCCAGATAGTTGAAGGTTTAGCAATTATTTTTTTGCACATAAAAGGTTTATTTAAGCATTTTAAGGATAGGATAGAATTATATCATAATGATAAATTCCACTGATAGAACTAACAGATTTATATGGTATAAGCTTCTAAATGGAGGAAACAGGGAGTAGTGTATGAAACACAATGAGAAATTAATCCAAGCTTGAAGGAAGTGGTTGTTTACCTCATTTTAAAATGTGAATGTGAATACCTCTGAAAAACACACATTCATCAAAAATGCACCAATGTTGGAAACAAAGAATGCAGCATTTCCAAAGAATTATAGACCTTTCAACCTTAATTCGTTAAAATAATTGTTACTGTTTTGACTTTGGAGAGCTTTCATTTTTTAAAGACAATCAGCTCAAGAATGTTTCCAGGCACTACAATGTGTGACATTCAGAACACAGTTCTAGTGGGTCTACAATGTTCAGAGTTTCAAGCTCAATACACTTTGGCACATTAAACATGAACAGAAATGAAATCTGCTTTAGAAGTAACTGCGATTTTTAAAAAGATGTCCCTTCAAACACTGCTGGGTATGTTCAGAGGGAAATTCACCTTCTGTTGGCACATTTGCTTCCAAAGAGTGCTTTTAATCCCACAATCACAGCAACAGCACAGCAAGCAAATATACAGGACACTCAAAGTAGGTTTAGCAATTTTTGAATCCACAAAAGTACTAATTGTATCACAGTAAAACACTTCTGTAACTTTTTAGCTTTTTAAAAACCAAATATTGTTAAGACTTTTGACTGAATGTGAAAAAAATTATACTTGGTTTCCTTAAACTATGAATATGCTTGGGAAATCCATTATGAACCAAACTTAATTTCACCTTTTACCAACATAATTCTCCTATTCGCCAACTGAATATTAAGAAATTGTATAATAGAACTCTCTACATATTACAGCAGAACAACTGTGTAAAATAGAAAAATAAACTAATACAGGTATTATTCGGGAAGTAAAATTTTGTCTAAAGAGAGTTTTATCTTTGCAGTCAATTTTCAGATGTAAATTCTAAGCCCTTAGAACTCCGTTTAATAAGCATGCCCATATTTACTTGAGGCCTTTGATCCATGCCAGGTGGTCTATGCTAATGATGTCACTATGATGGGGACTTGGGCATCAAATTAAGATTAATCTCTGGAAGCACTGGAGACTAAGGTCAGTCACATAGGCAGTCATCCATATCTATGTGACCCAGCTCAACTCAACAGAAACTGGACTCTAAGGCTGGGGTGAGTTCTGGCAGGCGGAGTTTCATACATATTCTTACACATCATTACCGGAAGATCACTTTCCATTGCTCCACTGATCAACCTCTTTGGTGGTTTTAGTCTGTGTTCTTATGCTGCAATAAACCATAATTATGAATATAATGACTCTCTGAGGTCTGTGAGTCCTTATAATGAGGTCTTGAACATGGAGGTGGTTTTGGGGGCCCCTGAAATTGCAATTGGTTAAGAAATAAAGGTGACCTCGAAGGCTCCTAATTTATAAAGATATACAGCAAAAGACTTAAAAACTTAGCAGCTTTCTGGTCCATGTGCGTGTGCTTCTAAAATAGTTATCTGAAAAGTCACTTTCATTATTTTAAGCATCCTTGCTTAACTCAATTTCTGCTTAGCTTTATAACACTAAAAATTTCTTGCACTGATTTTTTTCTGGTTTCAGATAGTATCTATAAGGTGCCCACAAAAGAAAATTACAGTTTACTTATTTTATCCTATAATTTCCCCTATTCTCCTGTCTTCCCAATATAATTGCATTACATTTTGAGAGTAAAATCTGCATTAGAATGATTAACTGAACATTATTCACAATATTTGTTATACATCATAGCATTTTGTTCCACTCGCAATGTGTTTTTTAGAGTTAATAATTGATGTTGTTTGTCTGGCTTTCTTAGTTTTCCACATATCCATCACTAACTTATCACCCCACCCTCAATACCTTATCAGGTGAAATCGTTCTGGAATATTACCATCAGTGACTTTATTTTTCTGGTTGCCCCCTCCTGGACCCTTCAGTCCCTCAGGTCCAACAAATGCTGGTTGTTCTGAGACCCGCTGTGATTTATTTTTCTTGGAATGTTCCTTTGAATCTGCTGGAAATTCTCCCAGCTTTTTTTCTGTAGTTGTTGTTCTTTATCTGGATCCAGGTCTTTCTGGGTATAAATTTTTCATTTTGGTTGAGCGTTTTATAAACTTTCTCAAGATGCTTCAGGAGAAAGGATGCAGAAAAAATAAAGTTATGAAAATTTACATGAATGAAAATTGTTCTTATCCTAATAGTTGATTAATAGTTTGGTTGAGAATGATATTCTAGATTCAACACTTTATTATTCAGAATTATTAAGCTATTATTTGACAACATGGCTCTTCTACCTCTACCTTCAGTATAGCTGTTGAGGATGAATTATGCTTCCTGCTGCTTTGTATGAAACTTGTTTTTTCTCTCTTGAAGTTATCTATTATCTATTCAAGATTCCTTTCATTTTGATGATGTATTCTGAGGTCAATCTTTTTCTTACTCATTTTATTGGGCACTCATAGGATTTTTCTCTCAAGTCATTCACATTCTTCAGCTGTGGGAAATTTTAAGTAATTTCCTTGATAATTTTCTTTCTTCATTCACTACTTTTCTCTTTCTGGCATTCGTTTTATTCAGCTGTTGGACTTTCTCAATCAGTGTTTTAGTTTTCCTGTATATTTAATATTTACCTAGCTCTTAGTCACTTCTTTCTTTTAGGAGACTTCCTCACTTTGTCTTTCAGCCCTTTTCCTGCTTTTTAAATTTCCCTTCTCTAAATACTCTTATTACATGCTTATTTCATGAATCTTACTTTTTCCATTTTTTTCCTTTTGTGTTGATCTTTTTTCTACACCATCTTCCTTTCATTCAAAAAATTTTTTTTTTACTTTACATTCTATCCTAACTCATTTCTGATGTGTTGGTATGTTGTATTAAGTCATAATTAAGTCCTCTTTGTTAGATTTGGTACAGTATATTTATAAATAGGGCCTTTTGACTTACAAGCTTTGTAGTAATGTTACACTTGAAATTAGTATGTTTTATTGTGGAAACCCTGTTAGCACGCTGAGGGCTGACCATTTCCTGGAAAGGAATCTTCTAGTCATCCATTAGTTAATGTTCTAGAAGCCTAGTAATTGTATTGCTTAGTAGGATGCTTTTCAACTAATTTCCAACCTTATCAAAGTACTCATTTCTCTTTCAGCTGTGCTAAATATCTAGAATCTTGCTAAAAGGTTGACTTACAGTTTTCAAACCAGATATAATGGGAAGTGGCTTGGCTTAGTGGGCTTGAAGAAATTTAACAA